>NW_017729032.1:226460151-226466717 GCF_001723915.1 Gavialis gangeticus
AACAGGTTCAGGTCCCGTAGCCTCTCCTCATAGGGCCTGCCCTGCTGTCCCCTGATCATGCGAGTAGCCCTCCTCTGGACCCTCTCCATGCTGTCCACATCTCTCTTGAAGTGTAGCACCCAGAACTGGACACAGTACTCCAACTGCAGCCTGACCAGTGCTGCATAGAGGGGAAGGTTCACCTCTTTGGACCTGCTCGAGATGCATCTGTGGATGCATGACAAGGTGCAGTTGGCCTTCCTAACTGCCTCCCCACACTGCCGGCCCATGTTCATCTTGGAGTCAATGATGACTCCAAGATCCTTTTCCACCTCCATGCTGACAAGAGGGGAGTTCCCTAACCTGTAGGTATGCGTTCTCTTTCATGATTTCCATTTAGGGTTTACTAAAAGCAGAACTATCTTCCAAACCATAAATATTCAAGAGCTATTTGCCTTTGTGGAGATTATTTTTATGAGGACTCCTAGGTAAAACCAACTAGGTTTGCATGATTTACATAAGGGTTTTCAGGGAAGGCAAGGGTATGAGAGTCCTTGGAGTACATATGCTAAAAATTGATAATTCTCAGCTTAAATTCCAAAAGACTTCAATAGCCACATGCCTGATGTGTTTGTTTATTAAGGCCTGTAAAATTTGAAAGCAATGTATGATTTTAATTTCATTTCAATATTCCAACGTTACATAAAGGAGTTCTTTCAAACCACATGAATAACTAATAAAGTTTTCTACAATCACTTTTATCCTCATCCTTTTTCACATGTTGGAAGGATAAATGCTAAATTGCCTAATGTGTTATGCCCAAAATTCTGTCATGTTACATCCTGCAGACTAGAATGCATCAGTCATGTTATGAACTGTTTCATCAATATATGAATGTATTCATTCTGGATCATGCCACAAATTATAATGAGGAAGCTTGCTAAAGTTCTCTGAATATAAATGATGTTTTTGCTTTTGAAGGGCTTGAATATAGGGCCTGAATATATTTTTAAATATACTTTATTAAACTTGAAAGACCTTTTGTTAAACAAAAATTCCTTGAGCCCATGAGATATATCTTTAATGGCTCATTCATTTATTGCTCTGTTCATTTCTGAACAGAACAATTCATTGATCAAGTGCCTTGGGCATGAAGCTAGAGAACAGTGCATCAGAATTCTAATTGCCATTCAACTTTGGGGCCACATTTTAATTTTTCTTTTCACTAGTGTTCACTAAGCAAGCAAAATAGAACATTTCTGCATCTTGCATCACCCACATAACATCTAAAGACCTTTTTCTCCCTAGTCTTCTGGGGCAATATGCCACCCAACTTAGAGAAAAGAGAGGAGAAAAAAAAGAGCTATGACTAAACTCCTTGATATGCAAACCAGCAAGCCTTATTTATGAAGAAACTTGGTTCTCCACTGTACTTCAGGGACCTCAGCTATATTACCTTTATTCCTTGTGTAATATCGCTGCCATTGTTACACAGTACCTGCAATTTGCTCAATGTAACCCTTTACCAGAATATTCTAAAGGAAGGAATTTCATAATAGTAAATCTTCATAGAGGGGTAAGATCCTCTGACAATTTAAACCAGTTGTACTGTAGGTAAGTCAACAAAGTTATGGCAGTTAACTATAGCTGAGAATCTAGACCACAGTTGGTATATCTACACATGGACTTTACTAAGGAGTACACTAATTAGCTCTATAGTAAAGCATCACAGTCACAGGTATTAGGGCACAGTAAATTAACTAACTACACTGTAAGATAGTGCTGTCGGGGACAGTACTATCTTACACTGGAGTCATTAAGTGCAATTAAATTCACACACAGACCGTGCTTTTTCAGCTTCTCTAAATCCATCTCTGTTTTTGTAAGGAAATCAGCAATCCATTTAATAAGAGCAAGAGCCTTTTATTTCTGTACTGAAGCACAGAAAATATTGAGTACCAATAACTGAGAAAAGAATAGCAGTGTTTGTTACGGTGCCTAGCAGCTCTACTTTGGCTCAGTGCTGTACAGCAACAGAACATAAAGACAGTCTTTGCTCCAATGTACAACAAAGGAGAAAAGGAAGATAGAGACAGACAGAGGCAATGTGTGACCACACATGATAAGCTGTCTACCCGTCGTGAAGATTTTGTCATCAACAGGGCAACAAATTGTTTAGGAAGGGACATGAAGGAGGACAATGAGATAGCTTCACAGCTATTTTACAAGGAGTGCCTCCAAGCATGAGGGCCAGTGTGACAGAAACGACTAACATACTGAGTTGAAAATGTATTATTCCAGTGTTTTGATTTTATTAACTGCTTATAACTTGGACCAGATCTTTTTTTTTAAGATGAAACAATGCATAAATGCCTATCTCCATCTGTCACATCATACCAAAAAAGTATCCAATAGTTCTGCTGGGAAAATCAAATCATGGCTGTGTACATCAGATTATACTGGACCTTAGGAATAAAAGTTAGTATCTAGACAACACAGTAATTACGTGTAGTAACAGGATAATAACAATCAGACAAGATTATGTACATATAAATAAAATAAATAGTGTTTGTTACGTATTAAGGACAACCTCTCTATATATTATATATATAGATATATACTATGTATTATACTAATTATATATATAGGTTGTCTTTAATATTCTAATATGGAATAAACACTATTTATTTCATTTACATGTGCATAATCTTATCTGATACATAGATATAGATACCTATAGCTATAGAGATCTAGATAGATAGCTAGATAGATAGATCTCCATTTCCATACATATCCATATCCATAGATATTAAAGGTAATCCATGTGTACACACATACACACGGGTTGTCTTTAATATGCAATAAATACCATTTACTTTATTTATATGTGCATAATTTTATATATGATTATATGTGCATAATCTTTATTTGATTATTTATTTATATGTGCATGATCTTTATTAATATTTATATGTGTATCATCTTATATGATTTTGACACTTTATTTCAATGGAGGAAATAGTTTTGAAATACAGAACAAAACAAAATATAAATTCATAAGTTTTTTTCAGAATGGGACAAAATATAGTAAAACATTATTTACTGAACCAGCATGGGGCAGGAGAAAAATTTATTAGAAAAGAGCATTTGCTGTAAAAGGGTTAATCAATTTGCTGTATCACAATGGAAAAAAAAGAAATGTTTTCAGCTATCGAGCCAGTTGAAATGCTGGAGTTGTTATAACGAGGTTGCACATTCTGGGGTCCTCTCAGACCTTCAGAGGCACTTCAGCCACAAACTCTTCTCTGTTGTCTGGCTGCTGACCACTGAGAATAAACCAAGATATGCCAGAGGACAGCTCCTTGACACAGGATGTCTTACCTCTCTACCTGTCTCTCACAGGCCTTGACAGCTGTTAGCAGAGAGGGTTTTGTCAGTTTAAACAATCACACCTTTTCTCCAGCTTGCACAATGATGCTATAGGCCATAGTCCTTGCAGGAGACACCCATCTGTGTGAGCAAACATTCTGAAATGACACTGATCACTAACAAGAAGAAACTTACAAAACATAGCGAAAACATTTATTACAAAAGCAAGAGAAATCAATAATAATTGATAATATTTGATCTTGCCATTCTAATTTTAGCCAGAAAAATTCAACTTCCCTTCTGAGCAAACCAAAATCCTTGCCAGACTGTCACTTTGCATCACCCAGGTTTTCCATGGGGACACTAAAATACCAAAATGCCCAGGAATTTGTAGACACCATGGGCATGTCCCATAAGCAGAAATGTGCATTTCCCTGGAGACAAACAGCAGCGGCATATATTTGTGCTGTGACTAGTTGTCCCAAGGTACACCCCTGCACATGCTCTGGTGCATGGCAAATTGTTCACCCCATTAAGGGTGTGGTAAAACAAGCAATAAGCTACAAAGTTATTCCATGAAAAACGTGTAATAACTCTGTACCTTGTTCTAATCATGCCATTAATTGAACGAGTGACCCATCAGCTCAGGGGCTCCCAGCCACAGGGGTACACCACCCACTGCCAGCCCTACAGATGACAAGTTTTGCAGTGTTCCCAGGGCTGCTCACACTGTGAGCCTCATCAGTGGTGGGTCTTGCAGTGGGGAGAACACTAGTCTCTCTCTAGCCTTGTTAGGTGTGGGGCTTGTAGTGGAGGCAACGCCTGAAATGCTGCCCTACTGTGAGCCTCATCAGCTGTGGGGTTCACAGTGGGGGCAGCAGGGAGAATGCGGCAGCTTTGTGAGTTTCCGGGCTCACAGTGGGTACAGTAAGGAGAACCTATCTTTCTGGGATCCTTTGACCATAGCTGACTTCCTGCCTCTGGGGCGGGGGGCTGGACTTGATGATTTTCCGAGGTCCCTTCCAGCCCTAATGTCCATAAAATATATTAAATCAGCACCGTACCTGGACACATGGCAGCCCAAGGCAAACATTTGGGCCCCACTTCACCACACCAGAGATAATGATAACAATAATTGACCAACAGAAAAAAAAATTACCATTTTCAGGCCCCCTTTCTGCTTTGCCCCTGGGTGGCTGCCCAGTTCACCCATGCCTGTGTCAGGCCTTGGGGAGAACTCTGCTGTCACTGCAAGACTTGTGAGCTGATGAGGCTTGCAGTGGTGATAGCTTGCCCACAGCCCATGACAGCTGCAAGGCTTGCAGCAGGGAAAATGTAGGGAATGCTACCCCTGGTGTGAGCCCTGTCAGCTGTACAGCTCATAGTAACTGGAGTTGGTGGGAGGGACAGACAGGATCATGACTTCAGGCTCCCTCTACACTGACAATAAGGCACAATGGAATCAAATGTGTGATCCCACACTCACACCTCCTGCCATGCATATTCTACATGATAGGCAATGCGATTGTGCGAATCATGCATTACAGCCCATTGCACCTTTGCTTGAACGTGTAGAGGGGTCTTCAGTAACCTAAATGTTGGAATTCCATCATTTTTATCTCAGTTCATTTCTCTCAAATTAGGATAAAAGAACTGATCATGATAAAAGGGGTTAAATATATATTATTCAGTTTGGGGCATCACTGCCTTTTAAATTTTAATTGTGTGACTCAGAGCACTCATAAGGGGAGCATTACAAGTTCATGAGATTGATTTCTTTTCACAGGAAGTTTATTTTAAAATTTAATTTGCACCAGACTTGGCATTTGTAGTAACTGCAATGCCTTGTGATTTAATGAGGGTACTGTAGAAGGTGAAGCAGATACAATGCGTGAGGGTGAAATATGTTAACATTTTACTATTAAAAGAGAATTCACTGTGCAGCATTTAGTCCTGTATTTCATGAAGTAAGCAGTTTATGATATTTTTAGTTGTGGGGAAGGGGAAGTTGTTTTTGTTTTCTTTTTCTGTGTGTTTTACATTATACACACATACACATACATATGGTGGTCACTTATTTTTGTGGAATGTTAAATCTTCTAGTACAGCATATATTATATTATATTATATTATATTATATTATATTATATTATATTATATTATATTATAATGTAATGTAGTGTATATAATAGCTCTGTACTAGCAGACCTAACATTCCACAAAAGTAGGTGACAATCTATTAGCAATGTGTAAATATACACAATAAAAACATTCATCAAGAGCACACAATCACAAACCTGCCCCCAGTGGTTATCTTACAATGTGGTTTTACAAAGTTCTTTATCCAAGTAACAAATGTAAAAGAACTTTGAGGAAGAGGGAAAAAGGAATACCCTATTGACTTCCTCCCACCCATATTGACTTTCTCTCCCCCACTCCAAAAAAATCCTAATTGGTTTTATGATTTAAATATCCCTAAAATATTCCTGATAAATACTGGTCCAGAAAGTGTCAGCCCAAAGTTAGAAAATGATATTTGCATGAAGGATGTGAGTTGTTCTGAATACCCCTCCCCTTATCAAATACTTGTGCATTCCATTCCTATAATCAGATTTCCCCTTTGCAACCCAAACTGTACATTCTTCACTCTCATCTACAGGCCTTTAAGGACAATCACATCTACCTGAAAACTGTAAACCCCTTAAACAGGCAGCCTCTTATGTCTCTGGCCTACTTTCTTGTAAAGTATCCCAGCATACACAAAGCAAAATGATCCTGTTGGTTAGGGTTACCATATATCTGGGTTATCCTGGACATATGGTCTTTTGGGGCCCTCCTATCTCTGGATGTTTTTTTTAAATATAAACAAATGGCCAGAATTTTGCTCTGCCTCTGCTTTCCCAGAACTTCCCGGATTGCCCTAACAAGGAGCAGCGTGGGGCTGAGGGCAGCAGAAGAAGGTAATTGTAGGCTGGGGCATGCTCTGCACATGGGCCGCAGCAGCTGCAGGCAGGTAAGTGTGAGCATATGCATGTGGGTACCTACTGACACTGGGGCTGCCACAGGCTGTGAATCAGGGAAAGGGTTGGGGGGCTTCTTCAAGGGCAGAAGGGAGGTGTGTGGGTGGCAGGGCTGGGGAGGCAGGGGGCTGCCGTTTGGGAGTAAGGAACACTGGCAGGGGTGAATGGAGCGCTGGGGCTGGGGCGAGTCATGGAACA
>NW_017729032.1:226471717-226488544 GCF_001723915.1 Gavialis gangeticus
GCAGGGGGCTGCCGTTTGGGAGTAAGGAACACTGGCAGGGGTGGGAGGGCAGGGGACTGTGGGCCGGGGGTGAAGGGCACCAGCGGGAAGGGGGGCAGGAGGCTGTGGGTCAGGAGTGAGGGGTATAATCAGGGACAGGGGGGCTGCAGTTAGGAGTGAGCACCAGCATGATATGGGGGGCAGGGTGAATCAGGAGTGAGAGGCAGTAGCAGAGTTGGGGGAGCTGTGGTATAAAGGGGCAGGGGTAGGGGATGGGCATATCACTGCCTCTCTTACAATCATATATCCACTCCTCCCCGACAGGTATCCTCTTTTTTGAAACTGGAAATATGGTAAACCCCCAAGGTTGGTAGCAGTTTTCCCCCTAACCTCTTTGCTATTGACCATCTCACTCTTGGCAACACATCACTTACTAAATAAGATTCATGTAAACTGAAACAACTGCAACAAGCACAGCCTTTTAAAGTAATTTTACTATTAAAGTGTTCTGAATCCCCATCATTATTATTTATTACTTAATGAGCACTGGCGGCACTGCACTTTACAAAACAGGAGAAACCAAGGTCCTTAAAATTTAAGTTTGAATGAATAGTTAAGAACCAAAAGACACTGCTCATTATTGTTTAATTGCCTGACTGATTAATTGCTCATTATTTGCCTAACTGCTAACTTTCCATATTGCTCATTAATTGCCTAATTGCTAAATTGCCATATTGCTCATAATTTGCTCTTCCACTGCCATTTTGTTGGCATCTGCACATTTGTCTATATATTCTACCTCTTTCTCAACCTCTTTGCTTTCTCTACTATTTCTAGGACTGCCAAAACCAATTTCAGCATCACAAGACTTTAATTTTAACCTTGTGCCATAATTTTTGCTTAGTTCTGCATTATTGACTCTCCATTTCTGTCTTGTTTCTGCTTCTATATTAACACACTTTACATCCTATGACCCTTTTTACTATCTTCTTCTATGTTAACTATATTCTGGTCTTGTGAAGAGGCCTTTGTTTTAAAGTCATTCAAGGTAACAGAAGCGTAATTCAGCCTGTTGCCAAAGAGTGTTTACAAAAATCAAAAGAAATTGGCAATGATATTAACTGGATGGCTGGTTGAAAGAATGGTGAAAAAAGGATTTCAAAAGCTTCTGCTAAATTACAGTTTGGTATGACCAGACTTTAAAAGATTCTAGAAATGGGAGAATGTACATTTTGATTAGTTCATTTTAATATAATGAAGTTGCTACCTCAACTTAATATTGTTTATGCAGGTGTCACTAAATGAAAATAGAAATGGATGGATAAACTAGATGAAACAAGTTTTATCACTATGTAATATCACTACTTTTATTGTCTCCTTGCCTGATGGGATTACTAACGGCCATATTTTAATCCTATGAGATATCATGATAAAGAGCGATAGGTGGGAAGGAACTAAATGCCATAAGCACTTCCTGCAGCTTCAGTTCAATGCTAAACCACCTCAGGAATATGAGACTTGAGTACCTCATATAATTCCCTCTTTTATGTACAGTACTAGCTTTCTTCCCCAATTTATCTTCCCATTTTCCTGATTTTTTATTTTCCTTTCAATCTAATAATTAATCTTGCTTAGATGCTGAGACAAATCCCCTTTTGGCAACATGTCTGTGAGCCTATGTTCTGGAAGGCAACTAAAACATTTTAAATAGCCTGATACTGGTACAAACATTTCGAAATTTGGAAAAAGCTGAAAAAGCTTGTGTGTTGGGGCTCACATTTTTCCAATAATAAGGCTAAAAAAAAAAAGCACCAGTGTTTGGTGTATATTTGCCATAGAAGAAGCAGAATTTGACTTCAACAGTATGGGCAGTGACAACAAATCAAAAATATCTAAGGGACTGTTTTTCTCATTTCCCCACAATATATATTGTAAATTAATGTTTTTCTTATTATAAAATGCTAGACATTAAGTGGAAAAGGAACAGTGATATTGTTAAATTGTAAGCCTTGCTTAATAATTTGCAGTGCTTTGCCTTGTCTTGTCATTGTTTTTAGTAATTTCCTCCATTAAAAAAACAAGTTGAAAAGCTTTATAATGATCATCATTACAATGGGAGGTGAGTGCAATATATTGGCTTGACACTTATATAAAGCACTCATATATTTAATATTGTATCAGTGAATGAGGATTTCATTATCATATTATCCTTTTCTGGCCCTAAGACAATTTTATTTTGACACAAGAACCTCTGTTCCTGGAACATCTTTCTCTCACATCCATTTTCTCTATACTATCTCATGCATGGTGTCATCATCCATAACCTGAGCTGACTTCATTCCCAATGCTAATGCTCCTTCTTGATTTATTCTCATCTCCCATTCCGCTGATTTAATTCCCATCCATCATTTCCCATGTTCCAGCAAGAATGTCTGTTTCCTCTACACCAAGGTTAAGGCTATGTAGACAGGTCTATTGAGCTTGTTGGAGTGTGAAGAAGCACCAAGGAATTACTGAGTACGAAGGAAGTTCAAAGGCTTTGTTCATTTCACCTTTTTCTATAAATTGCCTTAACAATTTTAAAGTGAGATTTTTTTCTCAGGGGCCAAAGCAAGAAAGTTAATAAATGGACTTGGTTTCTTAAGACACTTGGACGATATGAAAATCTCATTTTTGAATTTTACAAATATTATTCTCATTGGTTAGAACAACACAAATTCTATGTTTTGAACCAGTGAATCTGTTAAACCAGTAAATCTATGTAAACTGGTATCTATCTATTTACTAGTAAATCTGGTAAACCAGTAAATCTATGTTTGAACCAGTTTTAACCAGTGAACCAGTAAACGATGTACAGTATTGTAAGTTATTTACTTGGTGGAGAAATAAAGAATAAAACAAGTAAAATTATGTTACACTTTCGCTGGTAGAGGCTCATGATCTTTTAGTGAGTTAAGCTGCTTACAGATGTAAAAAAAAAAAACCCAACAAAACAAAACAGCACTTTACTGGAGGAAGAAGTGTGTAGTTTGATCTGAGTCACCCAGTGTTTATATAGATTGGGTGCTTCAGTGGGGTTTTGGGGGGCTTTTTCCTAATAGCTGATTCAATCAGTTATTAGATAAAAATCCCCCCAAAGCCCCATTAAAGCAACCCATCTATACAGATGTTGGGTGAGCTGGGTCAAACTAATGCAATGCCTTTTCTGGGCATGTGCTGTGCTTGGCACAGGGGCACACTGAATTTGAAGTAAAGCACTGTTGTTGTTGTTTTTTCATGTTTGCCTTCCAAAAAACAAGGTGCATGTTTTATTTGACACTGTGTAGTGTGAGAGTAAAGTAATAAACAGACTCTTCCTTTTACCCCTATTTAACAATGACATAACATTTTTGTTCGGAATGGGAATATCTCCAACCACATTAAATAGAAATATAAGCCATCATTCCTTAAAGCATGATGTGCCCTCAAACTAATACCAATCAAGCAGAATTTCCTCATATAGGAAACTGAAAACTAGATTTTGTATATGCCACCATGGATGGATCTAGGACTTAAAAAGCAGGTGGGGGTACAGATGGTGTGGTGCATCATCATATAGAACACAATATATATCATCTACAGTTAAAAAAAAAAAAAACACTAAAGCTTTACTAACATACTAGGGGCCTACGCTATATTATTCAGTTTTAGATATAAGCAGAAACAAGCATATTTTTATTGGAGTGTGCAATATTTTGCTGTATAATTTATCAAGTATAAAAAGCACAAAAAACTAGGAAAGAATATAAAAAATGTTGTTTCATTAGCTCTGTAGTCATTAGAAATGAATGTACATCTTCTTCATATTCGTAAAATAAAATCTAGCTTCCTCAAGCATCTTAACAGTGCATCCAGAACTTCATTGAAAGTCATTTCAACATCTGAGTTAATGCTTTTAGCTAGAGTTAAAACCAGTTTACAAGGCGGTGAAAGAGGAGCTATATTACCAGGACCAGCTAACAAACAGCAGAATAGCAGATGAAAAGATAGTTTGAATAGTTAACCATCAAGGCCATTAAAAAGGAGAGAGAGGACTGTAACACCTGTGGAATAAAGAGTTTAGAAGGAAGCAGTTACATAATAATGAGCCATGAATTCCTTCACTGCTGCCTTAATGGACTCCCTCACTGCTGCCTTGAATAGAAATGCTGACATTGCTGGGTTGGTTTTAAACTCTTGTGTGTACCAAAAATCAATGGGAGGTGCGACTACACTACTGCAACTTCCCTAGATCTACCCTACATGCCACTCACATGACACAATACAGAATTTGTATGTTTAAGATATTTTCCTATCAAAGCTCCCCATTATTGCTTTTTTTTACATGTCTCTATCATCTTTTTTTTAAAGACCCTCTCCATTTAAACATATTGGTCACTTTTGTTTCTTTATTGTCTTTTTCCTTTCTGGCATGTATCAAGCTCCTGTTCAACAGATATTGGTCCAATAATAATGTCCCCTGACTTACATTTTTTTAAATAAATTGGTTGAATAAGTTATTTGATATTTTGTGTTCTTTGATCAGCTCATGAAAAAAATATAATTACCTGAATCTCCATCGGCTAAACGGTTAGCTTCCTGTCTTTATGTGTCTCTATTGTGTGCATTCCCTAATTTCATCCTGCACTTCCTTTGTACTAAGCATATAAACTGAATCAGTCTTGAAACTTTAAGACAAGTACTTTAGTCCTATTCTATGCTTTTTCCACTAAAATTATTTTCTTTTCAGCGGTATAATTACATTTCAAAAGTTCAACATGTATTTATAATTACATAATAAAAAGTGAAAAATAATATCAAGTTAGACACAACATAAAACAAATAAAATATTGTTTACAAAATCCCATTAACCAGCATCTCACCTCCAAAACACCTCATTATAGAAATACAACTGTGACAACACATCTGGACATTTTGTAAAATTTCTATAATCCACATCATAGTGCAATGCTTTCTAAACATCGTCAGGACAAAATATTCATTTTCTATCTTGAGCTAAGCAAACATTCCTAATCCTGCCCCTGCGATCTCTTGAGCAGTTCACAGGCCAAATTTTAATGAAAATAGATATGTGTAAACCTCCTACTGTCCACAGACATCTGACCCATTAACCATTATGGAAATAAATACACATGCTGAAATCATTCTTTTTTCAGTATTCTAGTAACCATCTGTAACTAGTCTACTATATGAACAGATAGAGGCTTCCCTTGTTTCAAAAGAGGATATACCACCAGGAATTTAGCTTGCAGAAGATGCCATTTTATTACTGAAAGAGTACTGATGCTTTTAAAGATTTAAATACCGTCACTCTAAAACAAACTGGAAATTACACATGCAATTCCTGCTAAAGTACCTTCCATTCACATAGTCATTTTCCTTAATGAAAATTGGAAGCCTGGCAGAAGGAGAAATACATTGCATTGAAAGCAACAAAAGTTACCAGAATCTGAACTACCTGGAAACCCAAAAGTCTCTCTTCAAGCATTTTTTAAAATTGTTTTTCAGAAAGTTATGTGCACACTATTGGCTCACTGAGAGTCTGCAAATTGAACCCTGGAGGTCTGTTTCAAATGGGGCTGGTAGCAAACTGACTTCTGCATGTCCACTTGGAATTTTAAGTTTAACCTTGGGAAGTTCTCCAGTTAGTGCACTGGGGACTCAAGAACTCCTCTGTTCAACATTTGTCAATGAGCCAACTGCAAAGGAAGCAGGCATGCTTGCTTGTTTCCATTACTTTGTATTGGAACAGGGTCCCTTGTTTCACTTCAGTCTCCCACTAAAGATTATACTCCATAGTTTAGGAGCAGCAAACTATAACAGTGATCATCACCACAATGTGGAAATGAACAAGAACGTCTCATGAGCAGTCAGAAGCCACCAGGGCCTGGAACAGAAGAGTAGGAGAAATATTGCAGAGTCCTCTGAAAATAATAAGGGAAAGATTTTGGGGCTTTTTTGGTGCTGCTTATGGAGGATAAAATGCAATCTGGGAAATGCCAGACTCTCTTAAATAGCTCATTCTATCAGCTAGATACACTGAAGCATGAGGCATTGTAGTTAATCTCCTTTTTATCCCTGGATTCAACAAGCCCAAATGAATAAAGTAGATTAAATAGATTTGGTAGTGCTGTCCCTCTGCCAATCTTAACATATGAGTTATGAGTTAGAAAAGCTTTCAGAAATGATCTAAAGTTTAAAGTATACCAAATCAATATAAATAAAGTTACATTAAAGTAAAGCATTTTAAAGGACAAAATATTTAGCCTGGATTGCAGAGGCATATATTCAAAAATTATCTAGGACCAGATTTACTGCTGCTCCTACAACTTCAGTGCTTGTTCCTTGAGTGCCCATTTTATAAACTGAATGCAGCAAAGACCCTGTGAGAAAAAAATACAGCTTGTGATCATGTAAAGGCTATAGCATAATGTACATGGACAGAGAACTAGAATATTGGCATTTCCTAACTTCTGAGATTTGAATTTGGAATCTTATCATTCTTTTAGTGTGTTTTTTGTAGGACATTGGGGGGGAAATCATCAAAACATCATTTTTCTCTTGGAAAATATTGATTTAACAAAACTAGATTTATTGTGAAATCATACTGATTTTGATTTGATTTTTATATTAATGATGTTTTTGTATTTGAAGGCTTATCAAATCCTGCCTCCATTTTCCTTTCTCAAAACAAGATAATCCCAATTTTTCCAACCTCTGAAAATGGATTACATTTGAGAAAATGATGAATAATCTTTGTGCCCCCTGAAAAATCATAAAAGGGCCTTATTATCAGAGAATATTGAGTGATGTACCACGGAAAAATCAGATGGCCTTAAAACTCATAGTGGGAGTGGGAGAAAAATGAGCCCTGTCTGTATTATAAATACAGGTTATTATTTTTCAATAAGGCGAATAACAACTGTCCACAGTACAATGACATAGGGATGTTCATTATGATAGTTATACCATGTCATGAAACACAAAGTCATTACATTAATTATTTTTTTTTAGTGTTCACTACTCATGGAAACCTAAAGAAACATATTTAATCACTTCCATATTCTGCTAGGTGGGATTGAATTAATTCTAATTTTCATGTGGCTTGCCTTTAACAAAGGTAAGCATTGTCTTTATCCATGTATCCTATAATTACTAATTACCCGAAAAAAAGTTTACTGGGAACTGAATACAGTATAGATTCTTCATTGGTCTCAGAGGTGTAAATTAGCATGAAATATTTTGCTATCTTCCCCACCACACATATACCCCCTGACTGCGCTATAATTAGTTACTCAATTTTCAGTGTACAAAACTAAATATTCTTTGACTAGTCAATGGCAAGCTCAATCTAAATGAGCTCATCTGAGCTAAATTAGATTGCAAACAGATCACCAAAGCTAGTGAACATCTACACGTTCACTAGCTACAAAGCTAGTGAATATCTACAAAGCTAGTGAACATCTACTACGGGATCTGAACCTGTTCAGCCTCCACAAGAGAAGGCTGAGGGGGGAACTTGTGGCCTGTTACAAACTGGTCAGGGGGGATCAGAAGGCATTGGGGGAGTCACTGTTCCCCCGAGCACAGCCAGGAGTGAACAGGAACAACGGTCACAAGCTAGCAGAGGGTAGATTTAGGTTAGACATCAGAAGGTGCTATTTCACGGTCAGGGTGGCTAGGGTCTGGAACCAACTTCCAAGGGAGGTGGTGCAGGCTCCTACCCTGGGGGTTTTTAAGAAGAGGTTAGATGAACACCTTGCTGGGGTCGTTTGACCTCAGTACTCTTTCCTGCCATGGCAGGGGGTCGGACTAGATGATCTTCTCAGGTCCCTTCCGACCCTAGAAACTATGAAACTATGAAACTACGTTTGGAGCATGACCCTGTGGCTAGGGAAGCTCAGCCGCTTGCCCCACTACCAGGCCTGTGCCTTCCTAGTCCCCTGGCTGGGCTATTTTTAAGTGCCTCACCCCTCTCAGATGACTAGCCCTCCCCTACCCCACACAGACCCACCAACCTTCCCACAGACCTACCAGCCACCTTGGACCCACGGCCTCTCATCTGACCTGCTCTCCCACCTGCAAGTTACACCCAGTTCCCAACACAGCTCCCAGCACTGCCATAAGGTCATATATTGGGTATAGTGAACATCTGTACATAACCCATATTATCATACACAAAACGTTTAGTGAACCTGAATGGAAATCCACTTATCAATTTAAAATAGGCAGCTGACCTCACAAAATTTGTAGTACCCTTATTAAAAGATAAATGATTTCCCCAAAAGGGTGACTTGAAGGATTATTATGAATTGTAGCATTTGTATCGTGTGAAAACCCGTGGAGGCAAAAGCCTGCATCATATGGCATTATTTGATCAATTGCTCAGTATTGCACTCTACCTACAAGCACATCCATAGCTTGACTAGATTATGGGAAAATGATCGAGAAAGCAGCATGTATTTTTTTTCAGTTTCATTTACAACTATGGAGTGCACAACATAAAATATTTAAATTCTTATTCTGGATGGTTTTAGTGTTTTGAATGGATAGCATTAATATTTTTACAGAAATGATTTTATTTCGTTTGATCATTTTTTAAATGTGAGCTGTGATTTGTATGTAAGAATTAATTTCTATGGAAATAGTGGTGCTGACGTAATTAGCCCCACAATCTTTGAATCCTGGACTGTCCAGACCCATAAGAGTTGATGAGGCTCTACAGGTTTAGAGGAGCCCCATTGCAGGACCTGGCTATCTATTCAAGTCTATTTCACTTGATTTTAATTATCTTCATTCCTTTTGTACTTGAGTTTCATTTCAATGAAAAAAAATAAGGAAAAGGAGGCTTTTTCTTTGGTATCTGACTTCAGAATGCCAATGGGTCTCATTTTGTGGACCATAACTCGTGGTATAATTATACATACATCTATTCTGATCATGAAAAAAATAGGTCTCTGCATGAGAATGTGCACCAGAATTTGGTACAAAAGTTACATTTGTTTGACCAGGACTTTGGGCAGAAAACACAAATGCAGTGAAGTTGGTTATTTGTATCCTGCATATACTTTTGGCTCTCTGAAATAATTTCCTTTCCACGAAATATATCAGCATAGTTAAGTATTGTATGTGTTCTCTAAAAAAAAAATGACCTCTTGATCTTAACAGAACACTTGACATTTTCTTCTTTTGTAACATCTTATTTATATTCTGCCTCAGCTCAAATGAGCTCTGGATCCAAGCTGTAAACAACTAAGGAAAATATAATCAGAAGCAGTGGATATTTTTTCTACAGCAACAATTAACAATTTTGTAATTAATAAATTTGTGATTTCTACATTTCCAACAAGAGAGAACCTCCCCTCCCCACCCCCCAATGGATAAATGCCTTACAATGAACTAAAAATACATACATACAAATGCAAACATTCTGCAGGTAGGTATTAGTCTCCAAAAAAAAACAAAGATGCAGTAGAAAGAAATAAGTAGTCCCTCACAAAGATCCAGCATCATAAAAACTCTAAAATAAATGGGGACTATAGGGACAAAATTCTACCATCTGCATAAAAGGGTGAGGTGGCATACTGAACTTTTCATTCCTTGGCTATTCCTACCTGTATAATGGTGCAAGATTATCAGATGAGATTTCCAAGGGAACTGATGGAAGGTAGGTGACCAAATGCAGTGAATTTCATGACGGTAGGCAGATGCCTAATTCCTTTTTGGTTACTTTGGAAATCCTAGACTTAAGTGCTCAGGAATATTATAAGGAATCCTGGGATCATTAGGAATCCCAGTATTTTATGAGCTGTGGGATTTCTATCTTGAAGCTATTGTCCAGCTACCCGAAACACATGCAAATGCTAGGAACCATAGAACAGGTCTCCTTTTGAAATAGTACCAAAAGCAGAAGTTAAGATGCACTTCCCTGTGATTCGAGTTTCACTATGACAGTGTAGCCAAAGCACTAGGCACAATCTCGCTAACACACATGCACTTTTATTAGCGCAAAGAGTCTCTGTGTCTTTATGCCTGCAGAGGAAGGGGAATAACTATACTAGTATAAAACACATTTATACCAGTATAATAACAACCGCACACTGGGATGTTTACCAGTATAAATATTTGGGCAAAAAAATATCACAAGCATAATAGAAACAAGTATATCAGTAAACCTTTATCTATAGACGAGGCCTAAGTTTTCTTTTCACTATTTTTGTGGAGAAAGAACTTTTGTTGAAGGATTAATGAACTAGACACAGGCTTCAGGCCATAGGTGAAAAAGTGAAAGTGTTTTCTTTTTCCTTGGTGCTTTAAACACTTAATTGCAAGGCTTACCATATTTATTTTATTAGTATATTTCAGCACCATGTAGCAATAGGTGAACTAGTTTCAATCTGTGAGCCCAGCTAACTACCCAGGGCTCAGCAGCACACTAATGAAGCTATTCTAGCTGTACTGGGTTCAGAACCTGTACTGAACTGTGCTGTGATATGTAGACATGCCAGTCCATTCTACACAGTGCTTCATTGTTCCATATGCCTTCCAGTTCAAATATCAGTGTGAGGACCCAAAAGGTACACACCTGGGATGCAACCCTGGCCAGGAGCATGAACTTCATCAGATCAAGACATCCATCCGTCCCTGCCCAGTTTTACCACCTCAGCAGGTGAAGCAAATTGAGGCAAATCCACAGCTGGGGCTATATCCAGGGGCCAGGAATGGAGCCAGGGGGAGGAAGAAGTTGGCAGAGGGTGAGGAGGATGGAGCCGGGGAGCCAGATATGCAAAGAGAATGCTCCAATTGTAGGGTAAGCTTCTGGCTGAGCTCTGAAGAAGTGGTGGCGACCCCACTACGAGAGTGAAGCAGAGGGGAAGAAGGAAGATAAGGCCAAGAGAGGTCTGGGAGGAGGCAGATGCCCTGCCATCAGCTCCGGGTTTTTTTTTTTTCTCTTTCTTTCTTTGTTTAAAGCCATGGATCGATTGCTGCAGGGTGCCAAACAAGCCGGAGGCAGCCGCGGCAAGAAGTGAACTTGGACCAAGAGTGGGAGCTTCTTGAGCAGAGAGAAGGAAATCAAGCAGTCCGAGTGGATCCACGGCTGGAATCAGGAGTGAAAAAGCTGGGATGGGACAGTGAAAGGACAGAGACCTTCCCTCCTGCTGTTCAGCTGCACTAAGGATTTCCTATACTCGTTAAGTGGCCACGCACAACCAATTAACCCAGGTGCGGCTGCAATTAACAGGGAACATGGGGAAAGCCCAGAGCAGAGGGGAAGCCTCCAACGAGCCCTGAGGAGGTACCTGGAACCCAGTTACCTTGGGACCAAACTTCTACAGCTGTCCTAAACAAAATAAAATACAAAAAAAAAAAAATTTTAAAAGAGAGGAAAAAGGAAAGAATTGCTTCAGGCTGGTCATTTGGGTCATCCCTTTTCTAAGGCTTCAGGAACCAGGGCAGAATCCAGTGGTCGGTTCAGGTGGAGGCGGATAGTTACCACCTCCCTCTCATTAATATCTCTTAAACATCAAAGTTATGGTAGGAAAGAAGAGAGAGTGCTGGACCCCACCTAGACTGACCAAAACAGGATGCACTGGTTTGTCCTACCTGAAAAAGAATTATATAATATATGCTATTGACATGAAAACTATATAAATACATAATCAAATATCAACATTTCCCAGTAAAGCATCTTGAAAACAGTTATTTTAATAGGTATTTTCTTGAACTATTTGGCTTTTATGTAGCTTCAGTATAGCTAATCAGCTTCAAAACATGGATGCTTCTCATTAGAAATGTGTTATATTTCAGAAGTATTTGATACATTTTGTAAAACTGTAATCAAAAGATGTAAATAGGACATATTACAATATGACTCCAAGAGCAAAATAACATTGTTAAGATAGATATGTCAGGCACATTCTGTATCTATGAACAAACACTTCAAATGCGTTTGAAGTTTTGAATGATTTTTACTAATAAAGATAGGTAGATTGCCTACCTATGAGGCACTGGTAACAGGAATGTTAAGAAGTAAGACAAATTGCACTGCCCAATTAGTCCAAGTTAAATAAACTGGTTTGTTGACACAGCAACCTCAATAAAATGAAAAGTGTTGGCTTTATTTAAATGTCAAGCCCTGGAATAGATAAAGAGAATGTCCCACTACTGTGAATAAGTTCTCAGATTTCCTGAACTTGTCTTATTGGGCCATTTTGGCCATTCATCAGTATTCATTTTACTTCCTGGATGAAGAAAACTGAAATTTTAAAGTAGTAAAATTGAGTGCCTAATTTGACACTGTAATTAAACTCAAAAAAATGTTATTTTCTCTTTTTTGAATGCAGGATCCTGGAAGATTATTGTAGTCAGTGGTAACAAAATATCTGTTAGTGGGAAATATCCAAGTATTTTTTATAAATACCACATTTCTCTGAAGCCATTTGAATTTAACTTGGCCCCCCATCCCCAAAATATGATTTCACTTATGGAAAATTTATAACTGTGTATAGAATCTAATTATTGGAGGGTCAACTTAAATTCATCCCTACCACTGCTGTAGCAGGGAAAACAACAGCAGAACAGTACAGAGTGGGTGGGGGGCAGGCAGGTGGGAGGGGCAGGCAGGACCCTTGCCCCAACACCACTTGTTCCACTCGCTTCCCGTCCCTCCACCTCACAGCACCTGCATCCATTGCCTGAACTCCTTCTATCTTCCCCAACTGTCTCTGAAGTCCACCCCTTCCTGTAGCCTTCACTCCTTTCTGTTTCCTATAGCCTCTGTCTCCCACTTGCCCTCCACAGCTTCTGCCCCCACAGTCTCTGTCCCCTGAAGCCTCTTCCCCCACCTATTTTCTGCTGCTTCTGTACTCTACCTTCCTCCCACAGCCTCTATTTATTGCTTACCCCCGTGCCTTTGCCCCTCCATAACCCTCTTCCCCCACCTGCTCCAAAGAGTTTCCTCCAGCATCCTCTGGGTCTTGTAGCCTCTGGCCTGCATCTGCCCTGTCCAACCTGCCTTCCTGCAGCCTCTGCCCCTGTGCCTGCTCTCCACAAGCTCTGGTCTCTCTGTGGCAGCTCTAGCACCTGGCCCCAAGACACTGCTGAATGAATCGGCAGACCCTGGAGTTTCCATGTGGCCAGGAGGGAGTGGATCCAGAGCTGCATTTGAAAGTAAGCAAAGTGGGGGGAGCAGAATGAGGAGAGGCTGTGGGAAGCAAGGGTGGAGGGGGCAGGAACAGGCAGCTTCAAGCCAGAGTTGGAGTTGCAGAAGCTGCCTCCCCTCCTCTCTGCCTTGTAATCAAATCCAAGACAAGTGTTTTTCCCACCCACGCTGAAGGAGGAAAAGTCCCTCTTCTTGGACTCAAGTAAGTACAATACTGACCCTGAAATACTCAAGAGACTTGTGCAAGACTAGCACAAGGGATGGCTGTATCTTGTACATGGGAGTTAACTAACAATTTTATCTTAGAGCAATGATGTTCCACTAGCACGTATTTATGGCAAGGAATACATGTATTACATGGCATACATGGCATGGTCTTTATCTCTCTTGTAAAGGTAAAAGTCTGTTATCTTACAGGTTGGCTGATCTCCTCTGAAGGGTTTTAAACTAGGTTTGTTGGGGGATGGGGAAGCAGAGGATAAGGAGAACCTAGGATCAGCGAGTCACGAGCAATGCACTTGTAGCAAAACCCCCAGTTTTTCTCTTTGTTTTTTTTTTATTTCATTGACTCCCCTTTCCCCAACCATTTCTGACTTTTTCTCTCCCTCTCTATTCCCTATAGATAAGTATAAGTAAGCTAAGATGTAGGATAAGATTTAAACATTTTTATTTTGGTAGCAAGTTTTTGGTTTTGGATATTCACTGTTTTATATTGTATTATTATTAGGTTTGTATTAATTTTACTGTTGTATATTGTATGATTATCATTTTTGTATTGATTTTTATCATTTCATATGGATATTATACAGTTTAGGCCTGTGTTTGTAAGCGAACCAAAGTCATGTCGAGTTTCCATTTTATATGTCAAGCCTCCAGCTTCTGTCCTCTGCCTGGGCATCCCATGTTGCAACAATATGATTCATTGTCCCCCTCCCATGTAAATTGGTTCCCTGATGAATGAGTGTGATTGGGAATGATTGAAATACAATGGTAGCAGGCCTCTACTGAATGGCCCATAACTACTGGGTCATCACCTCATTGATTCATCCAGGAACCACAGACCTCACCCAGGAACAGAGACAAGACAAGCATTTGAAAGACAAAAGACCCTGCAGAACCAGAAACTCTCACTATTACAGACACCTGAAACATGCACATCGCTGCATGGAGCACACATGCTCAGTATGTCAAGGGCTGACCCTTGCCTGGGCATGCCTCCTGTCACTAGGGTCACACAACGTCTGCCTCTATAAAAAGGGGCAGTGAAGACAGACCCAGTGGGACACCCTCTCTATCTGGACCAGCACCATGCCACACCACCTATCCACCCAGAGGCCCTGCTGGCGACCCCCCTCTGTACAACATCTATTGGACAAGGACCCCTTTCCAGCCTGCATATGTAGATATTACCTGCACACCTCCTCCTACAATTTGGACTCTCTCTTTCTCTGTCTCTCTCTCTCCTCCTGGACTTCAGCGAACTTTAGTCCCTGCACCAAGCCTCTTTAACCCCTGCTGCCATTGTGTGTGTATGTGTGTGTGGGTGCAAGGGAACTAATTTGACATTGTCACCATCTCCCCTGTTCAATAAAACAACTGTTATTTGCAACCCTGAGTTGGGTCATGTTTTATTAAAGTCCAGTCCCTTCCTTATCTTAAATTCCAGCCTCATTCTGTCTCTTTATCTCTCAGCTCTAGTCCCCACCCTCTCTGCTAGTTTCCCGATCTCCTCCCAATTACATCTCCCCTTTTCTGCCACCTCTTAGCCTCCCCTACTCCTACTGACTTTTCCCCATGGCTTTCTGCTGCCTTTATCTGCTTTCCTGCTGTCCTGCTACCTGCTGCTTTTCCTGTGATTTTCTGCTGTTTTCAGGCTTCCCTGGCACCTTCTGTAGTCATCCCCCCACCTCTCCACCCCACAGCTTTCCAGCTCCTCGTGGCTGTCCTGCAGTTTTCTCCAGCTGCTGGAGCCTTTCCCCAGCTCCCAGCACCTACTGCCGTTCCCTGCAACTTCTCTAGCTGCCCTGGAGCCATCCTCTGGCTCCTCTCACCCAGAGCCCCTCTTTAACACCCACACTTTTGCTTAGTCCTATTTTTCCCCCTCCCCATCTACCTTTTCAGCTCCCCCATAGCTCTGGTTCCAGTCCCAGACTCTGTGCTGCCATGCTTCCCTGTTCTTCAGGCTTTAGGCATTATTTTTAAAAAATTAAGCTCAATTAAACTAAAGTTACCTTCCAGCCTCAGCTTAGGAGCTCACTTGTGTGTATGTGTAGGTGGGTAGTGTGTGTGTAAATTAGTGAATACACATATATATACATATATAGATTTCATTGTGTGTTCATGTGGTACATGAATTAGGAATCCACGCATGTCTATTGAATGTGCAGGTGTTGGTAACTGGTTCTGTCTAAATATGGTGTGTGTAGCATGTATGGGGTTAAATTGGTGATAGATGTGCATGAACCTAAACTAGTTATTTTGAACATGCATGTGTCTGAGTTGCTAGTGTGAGTGGTTTGTGTGTATGGCATTTTGTGCATAATATATGAATTAGTGATCTGTGTCTAACTTCTGGGGTGTATAGTGCATGTGTTTGAATTGGTAATAGGTATGCATGTGCCTAGGCTGGTTTGGATGTGTATGTGCCTGAGCCGGTAGTGTGTGTGTGTATGCACCTGACTGATTTGTGTGTTTGTATGTGTGCAATTCTGTTACCCTCCTGTCTAACAGTGCAATATTGAGATCCTGAGAGTTGGCCTGACCCCACAAGGCAACACACTGGATCAGCCCAGATAAGCTTTAAGATAAGCACTAAGGGGTCTGATAAACATCAGGATGGTGGGGTACCAAGAGAACCCATTGAGGGTCTTAAATGTCTCTACACTAGATTTTATAGACATTAGGGCTGGAAAGAACCTTAGAAGATCTTCTAGTCCAGTCCCCTGCCCCTAGGGCAGGAATTCATCAGGGGTCATAGGATCTCAGAAAGATAAACATCCAAATGTCTCTTGAAGGCCTTCAAAGTAGTTGCTTGAACCACCTATGGTGGCAGTCTATTCCCAACCTTGGTGGCTTGGACAGTAAAGAAATTCTTCCTTATGTCCAGCCTGAAACGGTCATGGAGGAGTTTGTGACCATTCGATCTTGTCATCACTTGGGGCACTATGGTGAACAGACATTCCCCCATATCCTGGTGAGCACCCCTTATAAACTTATAGGTGGCCACCAGATCAGCCCTGAGCCTGCACTTTTCCAGGCTGAAGAGTTCCATAGCTCTCAGCCTCTCATCATAAGGTCTGTTTTCCTGACCTCTGATCATGTGCATGGCTCTCTCAAGCTTCTCCATAATCTTTTTGAATTGTGGGGCCCAAAACTGGTTGCAGTACTCCAGCTGCAGCCTCACCACGACTGAGTAAAAAGGGAGAATGATGTCGTAGGATTTTCTTGAGAAGCATCTCTGGATACAAGGCAGCATTTTTCTTGCTTTACTAGCTGCAGCATCACATTGATGGCCCATGTTCATCTTGTAGTCAGTCATGACCCCCAAGTCCTTTTCATCCACAGTGCTAACCAGTGTAGCATTGCTGAGCCTATAAGTGTGCTGCAGGTTTTTCTTCCCAAGGTGGAGAACCTTGCATTTTTCAGTG
>NW_017729032.1:226488590-226511812 GCF_001723915.1 Gavialis gangeticus
GATCACCCTTCTGTCCTCAGGTGTGGATGCTTTACCCCAAAGTTTGGTGTCATCAGCAAACTTGGCTAGTCCGCTTCTGATACCAATGTCTACATCATTAACAAAAATGTTAAGTAGTATAGGCCCAAGGACAGAGCCTTGAGGGACTCCACTGGTCACAGCGCACCACAACGATTGGCTTCCATCAACCACCACCGTCTGAGTCCGACCACGGAGCCAATTCCCAGCCAGCAGATCATCCCAGCCAGCGGACTGAAGCCAAGCCTGCAGTTGACCAGTTTTGCTAAGAGGTGATCATGGGATACCAGATCAAAGCCTTTTTTAAAGTCAAGATATATGACATCAATCTCTTCTCCCTTGTCCAGGTGATAGGTCAGCTGGTCATAAAAGGAAATAAGATTGGTCAAGCAAGACCTACCTGCAATAAACCCATGCTGGCAGCTCTCAGAGGCCATATGTTCAAGAGATATGGTTGTCATGGGTTACCTAAAGTACCCTGAAATCTGCTGGGAAGAGCAGTCAGCCAAATCTAAACACTCATGTAGTCTCTTAAACTGCATACAGGACCTCCACCTAATACAGAAGGTATACGATCCCACTAGGGGAAATGGCTTGCTGGACTTGGTGTTAGCTTCAGGGGATGACCTGGTGGGGAATCTGCAGGTACAAGGTAACCTAGGGGATAGTGACCATCGAACAATTGAATTCACTATCCGGTGAAGGGTGGGTAAACTAACAAGCAGGGCTGAAGTGCTTGACTTCAGAAAGGCTAACTTCAGTGTGCTCAGGAGATTAGTTAGTGAGGTGTTAAAGATCAAGAGCATTGGTGAAATGGGGGGCCAGGAAGGGTTGTCGTTTCTCAAGGGAGCGATCCCATGGCAACAGAAGGAGACAATCCCTTTGCACATAAGAGGGGCCAAAGGGGCCAAGAAGTCCTCTTGGCTGAACAGGGAAGTCCAGGAAAGCCTAAGGGCAAAGAAAGAGGTATACAGGCTGTAGAAACAGTGGGTAGCTAGCAAGGAGGAGTATACCTCCCTGGCTCATACTTGCAGGGAATCGGTAAGCAAGGGCAAAGCAGGATTAGAACTTAGGCTGGCAACAAAAATTAAGGAGAAGAGAAAGTTTTTTTTCAGGTATATAGGGAGCAAAAGGAAAGTGCAGGGTAGCCTAGGACCCCTGCAGGGCAAACTAGGGGAACTGGTGACAGAGAGGTGGGGTACAAAGCTGAGCTCTTCAATGAGTTCTTTGCATCTGTATTCTTAGACACAGATCGAGCAAATCTCCCAATTGGATCATAGACAGACACAGGAGGGACACCAGCCCACCAACTGTTAGCGTAGACTTAGTGAAGGGGCACTTGGAGGGGACAGATGTGTTCAAATCAGCAGGCCTGGATACACTTCATCCAAGGGTGCTGTAGGAATTGGTCAGTGTCATAGCAGAGCCACTGGCATGGCTGTTTGAGCACTCATGGTGCTCCGTTCAGGTCCCAGAGGACTAGAAAAGGGCCACTGTGGTCCCTATTTTCAAGAAGGGGAGGACAGAGGAACCAGGAAGTTATAGGCCAGTTAGTCTCACCTCTATCCATGGGAAAAATCTGGAAAAAATCATTAAGCATCACATTTGTGGGAGCCCACCAGGGGAAATAATGCTGAAATGAAATCAGCACGGGTACACTGCAAGTAGAGCCTGCTTGACTAAACTTTTTTCTTTTTATGACCAGGTCACAAAATGCTTAGGTACAGGAGTCAAGGTAGTAGGGGTCATGCCCAGAGAGTGGTGATGGACAGATTGATATCAACCTGGAAAAATGTGGGCAGTGGAGTCCCGCAAGGCTCGGACTTTGGACCAGTGCTATTAAATGTCTTAATCAGTGACTTGGATGATGGCATGGAGAGTCTGTCCATGTTTGCAGACAATACCAAATTAAATTATGGGGCAAAGTTAACACACCAGAGGGTAGGGAACAGATCCAGGCAGATCTGGACAGGTTGGAAAAATGGGCTGAATGAAATAGGATGCAGTTCAACAAAGACGAATGCAAAGTGCTGCACCTGGGCAAAAAGAACAACCAACACACTTACAGGCTGAGGAATGACCTCCTCAGCAGCACAGCAGTGGAAAGGGATCTTGGAGTCATAGTTGACTCCAAGATGAACATGAGTTGTCAATGTGATGAAGTGACCAACAAGGCTAACCACACATTATCATGCATTAGCAGATGCATGACGAACAGATCCAGGGAGGTGATGCTTCCCCTCTATGCAGCACTGGGCAGGCCACTGTTGGAGAACTGTGTCCAGTTTTGGGCATTGCACTTCAAGAGGGATATGGAGAATCTTGAAACGGTTCAGAGGAGGACAACTCGTATGATCAGAGGCCTGCAGGCAAGGCCCTACAAGAAGAGACGGAGGGACCTAAAACTCTTCAGCCTTTGCAAAAGAAGGCTGAGAGGTGATCTTGTGGCTGCCTATAAATTCATCAGGGGAGGGCAGCAGGGAATAGGATATGCTCTATTTACTAGGGCACCCCCTGGAGTAAATAGGAACAATGGCCACAAATTGACAGAGAGCAGATTTAGGTTGGACATTAGAAAGAACTTCTTCAAAATAAGGTTTGCCAGAATCTGGAATGGGCTTCCAAGGGAGGTGGTGCTTTCCCCTACCTTGGGGGTCTTCAAGAGGAGACTGGACAAGCACCTAGCTTGGTTCATCTGACCCCAGCACTCTCTCCTGCCTAGAGCAGGGCTCTATGACCTACTGAGGTCCCTTCTGACCCTAACATGTATGAATCTATGAATTTATGAAACTGGAAAAGAAAATGTCTGCTTTTTATGGCAAAGAGCCATTTGCCTTTCAGTTTTTACCCTAAGGCCTGATAAAATGCTTGTTAGACTCAATAGTGGCTATATATAGCATCTTCAATTCCACTTCAACATTACAAAGGCTGTATGTCCCCATTTTGCCATACTGTACTTTATCAACCTGAAGATTTACAAATAAATTCATTCATAGATAAAATGTTTAGTTGCTGAGCTGCTCATTGTTCCTTTGATTTCAGAACAAAACCTATCTGTTATTCAATGGGTGTGTCTATAGGTGCCTATTAATGAGCTTATTCCTTGGAGTTTAGTGCTGTTGGGTACACATCTGCATGTGCGCCTGGGATCACAGCATGTTGAGCCAAAGCAGAGCAGCCCCAGCTGGCACACGGTTCTGGAGGTCAGCCTGCTAGTCCACGGCTGTTCCCCCTGGCTCAACGTGTTGTGGAGGGGCTGACTGGGGCACAAGGGTGCCTCAGCACAGGTCGAGTCAGCAGGCAGCCCCTGCACTGAAGCACCATCCTGCCCAAGCCAGCCAGGGCAGCATCTACCCATGCATTACTGCAGAGTTTTAATTCCTCAGCAGGATAGAACTTGTATTTATAAGTACTATCCTGCTGTGGAGTAAATTAGTTTACTACAGCCTAATAGAGGTGTACATGTAGATGCTGAGACATTCACTGCACAGCTATATGTGTACTGTGAAGTAACCGTCTGTTGTAGATGCAACCTCTGACTCCCACAGACCTATTGCTTATTTTTCCTTTGATTTCTACTAAGGTCTACATTAGATATAATCAGTAAAATAGCTCATGGTGTTCATATGGACCATGACTTCTTTAATTGATTTCTCTGTCACCACCACTATTCCAAACTACATAGTGTTTAGCATCTCATTGTTTTTCTGCTATACTATTTTAAAGAGCTGTCCACAGTGATATACACCAAGGATTGGAAACCTTTCATTAACAGCAGAGCAAACAGACCAGGAGGGCCACAGGCAGTGACTGTAATTCTGCCACCAGATACATTACCAATGGTGGGATATATCTGCTTCCATGACAATATAATTTCTTGGCTTTCTTGGCAGCCAGCATAGGTTGCTAACCCATGTTACAAATAGTACCTATTACAAAGTCAAACAGCAAGTCCTGTATGAGAAACAGTTATAATTTTTCTCCATTTGTTTACTACAGCAAGGTGGATATATGGGTATTATTTAATCTGCACGTGGCTTTTTCACTTTTATTTTTCTCTCCTTTTCCATTTTTTTTTCCTGTTTCAAAAAATTCAAACTTGAAGAGGAAAAGAGAAAAGAAAGGAAATAGATTTAGATCTAGTAAATACCACTTTAGTGCTCCTAACAATCCTTTGAACAATGAAGCAAAAAGGCTGGGTAGTGGCATTAATGTTAATGACTGTCCAAAGACTATCTTTGGTACAACCTTCAATTTTTAGGGTAAGTTTAGCTAGGTATAGACCTCTATTTTGTTAATTTTTTTCTCTCTGATTGTGCATAAGCATACAATAAGAGGTACACAACATTTTCTAGGGTCTTGTGTCCAAATTATATTTTCCGTGTAATATATTCAAGGTATAAAATCTCTCTATTATATAGAGTGTAAATACCAACTAAGTGGTGGTTGGATTTACTGCTTGTCAAGTAATTCCTGCAATTACAATACCTATCCAGTAACTATAGTAACTACATCAATGCTTCTGTGCAAAATAAAACTTTTGATGATCCATTTATAAAAAAAGGCAGTGAAAGATCAGAAACATCAGAGTCCCAGGACTGCATGACAATTCAAACAAAAATATGTTGATTATAACCCACAACTGTGGTTATAACCTACAGTTTGCCCTTCAAAGCAATAGCACTTGTAGATCTGCCTTTTGACTATATAAAGAGATTCTTTTGTTTCTTATCTAGAAAAAGAAATAGATACACACACACACACACACACACATTTGGCAATAATGAAAAGCTGATTCTTTCTAAGAAGTACCTTATGGGCAATATATAAACATCATTACAAAAACAAATGTCTAACAAATAACAGAAACAAATCTGTGTAAAAGATCAATGTCAGAAACAAGTTTATTTTGCTGCCTAGCATAGAGGTGGTGTGTTTGACTGATACGTTGTTAAATAGCTTAGAGACCAGGTGGAGTACATAATACATCTGTAAGAGTGCTAGTACAAAACAGATTTATTTTTCTGGAAATGGAAAACTTAAGAAAAAATACAATCATTAAGAAAATTTTATATTTCAAGAATATTTCATATTTTGGGGGCCGATTGCCAAACATGGGTGCCTACATTTGGACTATCATTGCCATATTTAAATGCACAGCATAGTTAAATCCTGATTTCCAGAAAGGATGAGTAACTGTTTCTGATTGACTACAAATTCTTTAAACACTTTCAGAAATTATTTGTTTTCCAAATAAGGCAATAGCTTATCTTCAGCAGCAAATCTTGCAAATTAAATGTCCATTGGTTCTTTAAATCTTCCAAAAGTATCACATTTTGAACAATGAACTACATCTACTGAGAAAGGTGATCATAGAAAAACAGGGTTGTAAGGGAACTCAAAACATTCTCATCTGACACTTTGCTCAAGGCAGGATCATCCCTGTCTGAAGCATAAAAGTCAATTGTTTGTCTATTCTTGTCTTAAAGTCTTCCAAAAAAGGAGATTCCAGTGCCTAACCACACTCACAGTTAGAAAGCTTTTCTTATATCCCTCCTTGATGTTATGTAAGGCCCCAAATTCCTGTCTCTTCTCTGTGGACATGGAGAAGAGACTATCACCATTTTTCTTATAACTACTATTTTTTGTATTAAAAGATTGTTATCAAATTTACCCTTGGTCTTCTCCAAACTAAATAGTCCAAAATCCTTCTTGAAGTGTAGGGTCCATATCTGTTCACAGTACTTCAGGTGAAGACTCAGCCATATTGAATAGAGTGGAAGAATAAATTGCTGCCATTTGAATGGAACACTCCTATTGATCCATCCCAATATGCTATGTGCAGTAATATTTCCCTATTGAATAAACAGCCTGGATTTGAGTCAATCCTATTCACAGAATCAAGTCATTCATTAGTCACAAGTATGTCGTGACTCTAAGCTGGTCTTCAGAATGTTCAGAAATCCTAACATCTTTATTAATTTGTACTTATATGGAATAAATTGTATTTGACAGTGAAAATATTATCTTTTCCTGTTAAAGAGTCATCCAACCAGCATGCACATATAATTCATGTGATCATTATATACTATAAGTGGTTAAGTGTCAAAGTGAACAACTCATTTGCTGTTCATCAATACCCGTAGACTAAAATTTTTTGTTCTAACTGTTTAATGGATACTTATTAATGAATTAGCTAAAAATCTGGAAATGCAGAAGAATGATTCTGAACTGTGTCCATGTTTTCCTTGAGAAAAAAAAACAACCCTAAATTTGTCCAATGTAGATTATTCAATTATTAGAAGTTTACATCTTCCTTTTTCTAAGGAAATAATTATATGGAAAAATATAGGGTCTAAACCATTTGAGCCACAAACATTTACATAATTTTAATGATGTAGTTCTAAATGTAATAAATAAAAAATGCGACATTTTTCCTTGCATTCTTCCCAGCAGTTGTCATGTGCTCTCTATTCCCTGCAGTACCATTAAATTATCTTTGAAATTTTTTCTTTGGATATTGCCACTAAATACTAGAGGTTATTGCTATTGTTAACAAAAGAAGATCTCTCTCTTTAAATCGTTTCCTTCTGTTTAGTATATATAGAGTAACCTACAACTATAAGCAAGGAAACAGATCAATGAAATATATCATTTGTGTTCTTAGTATCCAGAAACTGCTCCTCTATATTTTATTTTTATGTGAGTTCAGATTTGTGGAAAGCTAACTAAAAATATACTTACAATATCAAGTGGACTTTTTCCTATTGTAATCACTTGTGCATTTCAGAATAGAACTGAACACTACAGACTGTAATCCAAGACACTTATATGTTTTTGTATTTGTCTGAAAAAACTTGAGTACAAACCTGCCCTCAACACAAGGTCCCTTTTACTCAAAGTTAAAAACTGTGATAATGTGGGGTAACTGTCTGGGGTAATTTGCTTACTTATTTTCCTTAACTGGGCAAAAAGACAAAGGGATGATCTTAGATGATCAGGCCTATATATCATTGAACTTGATGTTGAGGTATTATGGGCATCTCCAATACTCCCTGACTTTGGCTTACCTCTGAACCAAATCTGTTCTGTTTTTTTAAGCTTGCCTCCATTTTTGCCAGGTACAGACATTACACTTTTACTAGTATAAGTGATCAGAAACCAGCCTGTGCACATAATGGGACAGAAGTTTGGCACACAGGATGGTTCAAACCAAGTCTAAGATTTTTCTCCCCTCCACTTTGTGTGTTCTGTTTGCTAGTGATCTAAACTATGCCTCATGCAGAAACCTGCAGAACTTAGATTGATTCTACCTCAAGCTTTTTGAATGCTTGTACCTAGCCTTCAAGAGAAGAAATCAATATAAATACTCCTCCCATACCTGCATAAACAGAAAAAAGTTTAAAAATCTAATTTGTGTAATTTGAAATTTAAAATTATAGCTACTTTCTCTGAATTTATGTTGTTTTAGAAATTATAGTAGGCACTTTTCCTGCCCTCCTACCTCATGTTTGAATGAGTTACTTAACATTTCTTAAGTACAGTTCCTTTGTTCTCTAAGGAAATTAAATGTAGCATGAAGAAGAATCTATTTCTTGAACAAACCTCTTTCTCCTCGCTCCCTTAGCTTTGAAACCTCTGCCAATACTATACACACACACACTATATCTATAAATCAGGGAATTGCATGCTTTGCTGCACCTGCAACTATTTGTGTGTATAACATACTTATTGGCTAAGGTAATTATTAGATTTAAGTGCCTTAGTATCTTTTTTCAAGCCCACAGCATAATAAGTGGGTCTCCACCACATAGTAGGAGTGACTCAATTTTTCCAACAGCAAAAATCCATAAGACATCCAAAGTTGCACAAAATTAGAGACGGTGTCCCAAAATAAATTCAGTAATCTGTTATATTCAAGAGGAAGTTTGAAATATTTTTAGTTTAAAGCTATATGGGGGGGAGGGGTAGGATCTACAAATCCATTAAAAATATTATGTATAATATTGGTAGTGTAAGTCTTATATCATAACCACAATAGAAATTATATTATGTTATAGAAATTATGCAACAGGCAAGGATTTCTTAGGTTGATATCTTTTTATTGGACTAAATGAATAGTTTGGATAGAATTAGACAAGGTTTGACTGCAAGAGATTGTTCATCATGTCTGACCAGTACAAGTCAAGCATAGTATGGTAGAAAACTCCTGAAAGAGTAGGGGTAGAAATTGCCAGGGGCAGCAGACAAATAATTATGCAGAAGAAAAGCAGTTGATTACTAGAAGATCAAGGCCTGTCCAAGAGAGGTGATGTAACAGGGGCCAAGGTCACTGTCAATTTGGAGAGCAGCTAGCTGCTGCAGGAGAGGCAGGGGGGGCTGGAAACCCAATTGGAACCCCTATATGTGGCTGGCAAGCCATGTAGCAGAAAGAAGTGGGGCTTTGTGGTACATAAGCCCAGTGTCTGAGGACAAGCAGACCTCACTGCAGAAAGAGGAGCTCCCACGAGAGAAGGTCACCTGCAGGCAAGACAAGCAGACACAAAGCCACCCAGGGCAGCTCAGATTAGAGCCCCAAGAGAGGCATGGCCTGTGGGCAACATTTACTCTGAGTGAGGGAGACTTTTTGTTTTGAAGAAGCTTGCTTGTGTTTGTTACACTTTGAGCTTAATACCAGAGGACTGGTTACAACTATAGGGAAGTGTGGGGGCTACAGTGGGGTGCTTAGTGGGGGACTCTGTGACAGCCCAGCTTGAGGTCAGGGAACCAAGGGATGAAAAAGCAAATAGCCTGGCCTGGGGTCAGGGACACTGAGGGCTGGCCCAGAGCACAAGACAGGGGCCAAGGCCCAAGAACACCCAAGTGCAAGACAAAACTGACACTGAGGAGCCAGGCCAGTGCAAATAGGCCTAGGCTAGAAAGTCCACATCTAGAATAACTGGTGGGCACAAAACCAAGAGGGCCAAAGTCTGTACAAGCCAGTGTGAGAAAATCTGGAGTGAGATTTATGAGGCTTGGCCATGGCTACAGGGGAGGAAAGAGGCCATGAATATATCCATTAAGACAACTGGTGCTCTGAGGTGCCAACAGGGCCAGAGGGTCATAACTTAGTACCCAAGAAGCAAAACTGAGGCGACCCGCAAGGGGTACCAGCAAGCCATAGTGAACAAGGGCTCACTCTGGGAACTTTGGGCAGCCTCCCTGGACATCATAATATACCATCAAGGTATGTGTGGTGAGTAAAAGAAAGGGCTCCCTAAGGAGCTGGAGGGGAAGACAGGAACCACATGGCCACCATGGGGTATCACAACCACCCTGGGGTGTGGTCTGACTACAGTTGGGACATTCTCACCTTTCACATGCAAAAAAGAATTCAGGAATCAGGTAGATTTTTAGTGTACCATAAAACCAGTATTAATGTTAAGTCCTTGGTTCTTAAGGTCCAGCAGCTTATGAGTTTTTGTTCTTAAGTTTGCCTTTTAAAGGTATTAAGCACTTTCACCTTTAGATTGCTCCTTCAAATGTATAATTTCAAAACTTTGCATCACAAATAAAATTATCATTTTTTAATGTATACCAACAATTACAGGTAACCTGAAACACATATTTTCATGGAAAATTATTCTATACATTGCAGAGACTATCTGCATTTAGTAGAAAAGCAAGTACCCTGGCACACAAAAATGACTGTCCTGATAGACAGCCTCTTTTCACTATGCAGGCAAGATTTTCTTTTTATTCAATAGTGATGAAGCACATATAAATCACTAAGGAATGTATATGTCAGTCTCTGAGATTTGGGTTTTTTTCAAAGTGAGACTTCTTTCTTTAAAAATCTCAAATAGTGTTTCCTAATGAGGAAAATTAAGGTAGGGGAAGAAGGAAGTACACAAAGGTATCACTTCTGCAGACTAAGATAAAGTGCACATCTTAGCATATTTTCCAAAGTATACCACTAAATGATACTTCTGTCCTTCCTTCCTTCCTAACATTGTCTCCTGTTAGGAAATTGTATAACTCTAGACTAAAGGAAAGGGCAAACTGCAGCTGATGAATACAGTCATACTATGAAAGTGTCTAACTTGAAAGATATTGCCTGAGCTTAAAATGGGAAATAGGGCTGGAAACATTCAGCTCTTTCACAATGCAAGAAACCATTTTTGTGCTATTTTGCTTTTTTTTTTTCTACAACAGCTTACTAAGTTAATTCTTGCTAACTTATTCTCCTAGGTGTTGTCCACATCTCTAAAAGGTAACATTTCAATTCTACTGACATCACAGAACAAATTATTTCAATAGTACCATAACTATTTACACCAATTGACAATGTATACCATTTTCTTTCCTGAGAAGCTTATGAAATCAGAATGGTATCCAAACCACACAGATCTAACTGAATTTTTCTACCTGTTTCATTGAAAGCAGAATTTCACTGCACTACAGAATTTTGCTGTTGTTCTGTTCAGGGATGGTTGTCTGCTCATGCTCAATAGCTTGTCAGATTGGGCCGTGAGAAAACAAGTATATAAGAAGAAACCAAAAAAAATCAACATTTTTACATATGGTTATATACTATGGCTATGTACACACATTCAAATGATCTGGGAGAATAAAATTTCTGAATTCAGGTTTCCCAGGATTTTTCTCCCTGTAGGAAATCTTATCCCAAGAGTGCTATACAGCTGTTTGAACTGAACAGTGCTGAACAGCCTGCAATGCTAACTCTGTCCTACCAAGGGACCATAGAGCACTAAGTGTGGCAGTCTGGCTACAGAGTATAGGTCTGTCAGGTCAGTTACAGGGGAGGGAAGGTTGCTGGGTCCATGATGGGGGATGGAGGGCTGTGGGATCCACAAAGGGCTGCTTAGTTCATGACAGAGCAGGAGAAGCTCCTGGGTCTGTAACAGGGGTGGGAGGGATGCCACATTCATGGTGAGGGAGGGTATGAGATTGCCTGGGGCTGCAAAAGCTGGGAGCAAAACATGATCCCTAAGTGCTTTGGAATTGGGACTTTCCAGACATAACCACTCAGGTGACATGTCCTGCTCCTTGATTAACTGGAATTGATATCCTGTCTCCTTGGACTCATGGTGGAAAAAAGTCTCATCAGAATTCAGGAGGACTGCTCTGCAAACAGGTACCCATATAGATGCCCAAGAGAGATTCTCCTGGGAGCTATTTCACCTAGGTTGCTCTCAAGTAATTTTTTCTCCCAGAGTGTCCATGATTGCTCTGGGAGAAAAATCATGAGCATCTGTGCATGTGTGGTTTCTCCTGGAAATGTAGTGACTCTACCAAGAGAAAATGAATGCCTATATGTAACCTATGTGTATAAAACCTTTATATAAATAAACACAGACACTCACACAAAGTCTAAAATACGGCACATACATAATGCATGTATGGTGCAAACAGTTTTTCAGACAGTCGCTCGAGATGACCCACATAACTCACTCATTGGCTGGCCATGCATTAGTAACAGAACCTTCCTAAAAACCAGATGAGCTGAGTTGAAGGACAGCAGAATTTTTCATTGTTGTTACTAAAGCTGTTTAGTCTCTTAAAAAAACAATCCTTCCTATGTAGGTGCATGTGCTTACATAATAGCTCTTCTAACTTCAGTTTTTAACTACAACCTTCTACCAGGCACCACTCAGCAGCAACAAGGGATGGGTTCAAATTTCAAGGTACCCAGTAAGTTTTCATTGTGGCTCAAGCCCCCACTCAGAAATCTGGGATCACTGATTTTGGGGTGTTATGAATAAGCAACACCCCCTCCTCGCAAGTAGTGTAAACACAAAGGATAGATTTATTACAGAAAACAAAGGCAAAGAAAACAACAAATACATTTTGAAACATTATCAACTATGAGCTGTAGTCTATAGGTTGCACCTGTTTTGGGGGAATCCCCCTTGCCCAGGCAGTCTGGGATGGGGGATGATAGGAGACTCACCCAAAAGGTTAGTTTAGGGGGCCTGTACACCTATACCTGCCCACTGAGTCAACAGATTGGACAGGGAACCCACACCGGAGAGCTCTATGAGCAGCTCCTTGGGTTCATTGCCACTCAAGGAGTGCCTAGAGAGCATAGGTCCTTTTGTGAAGCAAGGGGCACCTCACTGCTCCCTGGGAAGCTGCAAGGTGCTGATTTCCATTTCCACATGGTGGCTTTGAGGGGGCAACTTGCAGCTTCATTCATCATACTACAACTTCAAAATTCCTAGTCCCAATCCCCAGCTCTGCTAGGGTTGAGAAGCCACAAAAAAACCAAAACACTCAGAGGGGCCAGGCCTACCTGCAATAGGCCTAGACCAAGCAACAAAACATGCCAGTGAACATACAGGTAAGCTGAGACAAAAGAAGTTGTAACAACAACAAAATGAGCCAGGCCTCAACCCTGGCCCAAATGTGCCAGGCTTTTAATTCTGGCCCAAATATGCCAGGTCTTTAATCGTGGCCAGAAACTTCCAGCAAAACTGCTAGACTCCAACCCTAATCAGTGTGGTCCAGAGATTAATATCCCCACAGTATTATCCCACTCCAAACTAGAAAAACAAAAGGGTAAAGAAGAGAGAGAGAGAGAAAGAGAATAGGAGTCTCAATCCCTGAGACAGATTTTCTCTCCCTTACCTAAGGCTTTCATAGAAGGGACCTTGGGGGGGTTATCTAGTTCAACCTTCTGCTCAAAGCAGGACCATCCCTAACTAAATCATCCCAGCCAAGACTTTGTGTAGCCAAGTCTTAAAAGCCTCCAAGGATGGAGAATCCACAACTTCTCTGGATAACCTGTTCCAGTGTTTTACTGCCTTCCTGGTGAGAAAGTTCTTCCTAATATCTAATCTAAACTTCCCTTGCTGCAATTTGAGACCATTGCTCCTTGTTCTGTCACCTGCCAGCACTGAGAAGAGTTTGGCTCCATCTTCTTTCAAACAACCTTTCAGGTAGTTGAAGGCCAATATTAAATCCCCTCTCAGTCTTATCTTCAGCAGACTAAATAAGCCCAGTTCCCTAAGGACCCCTTCCTCAGAAGTCATATGCCCCAGCCCCCTCACCATTCTCGATGCCCTCTGCTGGGCTCTCTCCAGTTTGTCCAGATCCTTTCTGTAGTGGGGGGCATAAAACTGAGCACAGATGTGACCAGATGTGGCTTCACCAGTTCAGAATAGAGGGGAATAATCAAACCCTTTGGCCTGCTGGTAGCACACCTACCAATGCAGCCCAGTATGCTGGTAGCCTTCTTGGCAACAATCACACACGACTGGCTCATATTCATCTTATTGTCCACAGTAACTCCCAGGTCCTTCTCTTCAGAGCTGCTGCCCAGCCAGTCAGCCCCCAGCCTGTACCAGGGCATGGGATTGTTCCATCCCAAGTGCAAGACATTGCACTTGTCCTTGTTGAACTTAATGATTTTTTTTTTTTTGGCTCAATCCTCAAATTTGTCTAGGTCACTCTGAATCCTAGCCCTGCCCTCCAGCATATCCACTACTCCCCATTATCCCCTCCCAGCTTGGTGTCATCTGCAAACTTGCTGAGGAAGCACTCTATGCCATCTTCCAGGTCATTGATGAAGATATTGAACAAATCCAGCACCAGGACCAACCGCTGGGGAACTCTATTTCATGCCAGCTGCCAACTACTGGCTTTCCCTTCACATAGCTTCAGCTCGCTTCTCCAGTGAAGTGGTGGGGGGAGAGACTGCCCAATGAGGAGCAGTTTCTGTACAGCTTAGGTCCCCCAGTTTCATCTGAGAGATTCCTATATACCTTGGCATGACATCACCCCCAAGTATCGAATCTGGGGTTGTCAGGCCTTTAGGCTTTGTCTCAACCAATTAATTTAAAAACCAAAAAACCCAAAAAACACACTCCCCATTTTAACCAATCAGGCTAAGGATTTGGTTCCCCTCCCCCCCCCCACCTACAGGACTTTCTGCAGGGGGGGTTCTACAATAAAAGACACAGATGTTTGTCTAGATGCAGTTTCTCTCCCATCAAATCACCAAGCCGGAGGAGAGGAGGCCAGATACTTAAATACAGCAATTTATAAAATACATGATTAATACAACAAATATAAGAAAAAATAATTATATTTAAACTAAAACAAAATATCTAGCAACATGAAAACTAGAACACTCTTTGCAGTATAAAATAGCTTTTACATTGTGTGTGTGAGAGAAGTACAAAATGTATACATAGAGAAACTGTTCAAGAAAACTGCTTTGCCAAACAAACTTCTGTCTCAAGAGACTGCCCCATTGTAAACGGAAAAGTAGGAGGGGAATTCCAGTTGTCTTGTCAAGGATTGTTTCAATATTTTATGTGAGATAATCGTTTGATAAATGCATAAAAACTTTTTGCATTAATATCTGTAACTGTGGACCACAGCTTCTCACCTGAATGATCAGATATGAAAGTCTCTTTGTGGATATGATAACAAAGAAAAAAAACCATACAAACTATTTCCAGCCTTTTACTGTCCCAGTGCATCTGTTGCTAAAACTAAATTAACACTCTAATAAATAAATTTTATCTACTTACTAGCAATATTTTCTCCCTTTTGCACTCTTTTATTTCTTTCTAGTTCTGAAAGGACCATCCATAGTCCTACAAGTAAGCCCCGTAAATACCAAGCTAGACCTAAAACTCATTTATAAAATAAGATTTGGAATTTTCTCCTCATATTTAGCCTTTTGCTGAAATGCCTTAGATATAATCACTTGTAACACCTGAAATGATGTTCAGTTATAGGGAAAAAGAACAAAACATTGAAAATAGGTTTGGGGGCTCCACTGAGAGGTACATACAAGCACAAAAAACAGGAACATTTTGAAGACATGATTAGAGAACACTTGGTCTGTTAAATCAACAGACGTTTGGGGTTTTTTTAATCAAAACCTCTCATATTGTGTCTTATAATCTTCTACTGGCACTGTTTGGTGTTTTGCTGACAGTGATTTGCTGACAGTCTTTTGCTAAATTATGTGCTTTGTTTAAAAAAATGCCGTACACAGCAAAGCCAGATATGAAGGCAAACACAGCTAATTGGCATCACTTCTTTATATTGGTTTAGGTGCAGGTGATATTTTTAAATTAATGTGTTTTAGTACTCTGAGGCAAGATAAGGCAATAATTACTTAATATAAATATTAAGTATTCAAAATCTCTTCTCAAATATTTAAAGCATGTACATATGAGTGTTCATATATACATATGTTTAGTATTTAAAGAGAATATGGGAATACATATTGTAAGTACTGAAATAGCTACCTAATCATTCAGTTAAAAACTCATGGTTTATCTGGCCCAATGAATAATTATTCCATGCTAAGTGCAGCAGCTTCAACACAGCAGGCCATGAAAGAACCCTTTCTCCTAACACATATCCCCCCAAATACCCTAGTCTTGTGGGTAAAACTCCCTCCAAGAGGGTTCAAAACCCTCCAGCCAAAGCACAGAACTGATACTACCATTTTTCATGGTGTATAGGTTGAGGTTTGGAGCCCAAATTTTAACTTTAAAATTCAACCTCCACTTATATACCTTACCCTGTGACTGGTGCTAGGCTCTGCATTCAATTGGTGTGGCCCAGGCAGTGCTGCTAGTGGAGGATGGGACCGCTCCAGGCAAGCACCAAGCCTGGCGCTGCTTACAAGGGACAGGAATGGGGCTGGGCTCACCTGGGCTTGGCATTTGGCTGGTGTAGGCTTATCTCCCGTGAGCGGCGCTGCCTGAGCCACATCAGCGCCATTCACCGGTAATGGGGATGGGCTCGGCGCTCAGCAACACTGCTTGCAGCAAATGGGGCTGGGCTCAGCACTCAACTGGCATGGCCCAGACAGTGCTGCTTGCAGGGGATGAGGCTGCTCCAGCCAAATACCAAGCCCAAGGCTGACTTACACACTGTACCTATCAAAATCCTGACTTTTTGCATCGCAAAACTGGGGCAACCTATACATCGTGTTGACCTATACACCATGAAATATGGTAGAGCTTGTACACTGGGGCTGCCTTTGCTGTTGTATGTTCTTCAGGCAGAAAACAACTACTACCATAGAGCTGTTAAAAAATGTTGCATCAGTGTGGTTCTGGTAGCTCTACAAGTTTCACTACATCAGTTATACTGTCAGACAGAAAAGTGTACTCTCAGAGGGTACCAGCTAGACTATGGGACTGTAGACAATACCTCAGTCTTCCCAGTCCTGAAGAATATATATGATCGGTGTGATGGGGTGGTTGCAGTTCCTTTTATTCTTCTAATTTGTTGTGTAGGACTCAATTTCTGCACTCATAAAATGCCCACTGGATTCAATCCTGAAGGCTACATAGGGTTTAATACTGACGCGGCTTTGATATGAGGCAAACAATGAGGAACTCAAAGTTTTTAGGACTGAGATACCTGTGGGCATGCCTACAGATAGAACATTAGATACCTCAGGTATTTCAGTTATGTCTCTTCAGCTCAAGGCAGCACCATGCTGAGACACACCCCAAGTATTCCATGCATGCAAGTTCCTGAGCTGGAAGCAGCATAGCTATGTTAGAGTGGTACTACAACAAGAACCAATACTCTCTTTTTTTCAACACCTGCACTTCCAATTTAGGTACTAGCACTTGTGGAACAAACATGTTGTGCCTCAGCAAGATACTGACTTGTTCAGTATAGACGTACAGAGCACATCTACACATGTGATTGAGTCAAAGCACTAATCTCCAGCGTATATTGCACCAGGGTTTATTGCTCCTGGGCATACTGTTTGAACATGTGCCTGGGACTGCAGCACACTGAGCTAGGTTGAAGCAGCCCCAGCTGACAGGGGACCCAGGGGTTCACCCTGCCAGCCAAGGACTCATCCGATCTGGCTCAACATGCTGCAAAGGGGCCGGCTGGTGCACGTTGGTGCTTCAATGTGGGGCTAGCCAGCAAGCAGTCCACACACTGAAGCACCCTTGTGCCTCAGACAGCCATGTTCACATCTACACACGTGTAGCTGCTGAGTTAATTTGTTTACTCCATCTGAATAGCACAGCACATATAGATGCCAAGATATTTACTGTAGAGCTAATTAGGCAACTGCAGTAAAAGTCTCATGTAGACACACCCACATTTGGGTACCCCAAGCATTAGGTGACAGCTAAGCATGAGTTTTTGAGGATCTACATGCTGGACTCAGCAAACTAAATTTTAGCCAAATACTTTAGCCAAATTTAGTAAACAAAGTCCTGTCTAAGTCCTTTTGTGAAATTGGTCCTGTGTACTTTCTTCTCACAGAAATCTATATTCTCTTCTGCCCTTTTCCTAGCTTCCCATTTTATAATTGCTGCTAGAGACTATTTTACTCAAACTTGTCCCACAACTGAGAAGTTAAACAGTCACTTTCAAACTAATAGCAAGCATGTAAAATATCAGTTAAAATATTATTTTATAAAGTTATAATGCAATAAGATGGCCAGGTTACATGATAAAAAGTATGGTACCTACTGCAAATTAGACTAGATTCCTGTTATAATATAAATTCACTGATACATACTTGAGCTATGAAATTGATGTTAGTATGATGGAAAATGGCTATACAGCTCCTTTTCATATTTCTCAAAAATCTACAGATATATTATTTATCTGAAAATGTAGTAGTCTGTACTATTCAGCATACTTTTCTGTATTTTCTGTTTCACTTATTAGTCAATGACTACCCAAGTTAAGTGCATCTTTGTTGGGTTATCTTTGCCAAACTCAAATACAGAATTTTTTTCAAATATAATCTGAAAGATAAAATAAGATGAAATCAGTGGTGTGTGCATGTGTGAGTATTTGTATGCACATGTGCATGCACACTGTAGAGTTTGGATCAAGACATGGTTCCTTCATGATCTCTGATTTTTAAATTAAAAAAAAATTCTCAGTTGAGGCCTGTGAATATAATATCAGGGTGCCAAGGTCTCCATAAAGAAAACTATATCTTTCTAATCATTTTTGGTATTATCAAACATTTTTTAAACTAAGAAAAAAGAAATATAACACTTAAATTACTCTTAAATTGCAAGGCTGTAATTTTGTGTGCTCATATCTTTTATTCTTTTCTGGCTCTGACAGAGTAATCTCCTGATAATATTTTAATAGATAGATCTCCAAGCCAGTTCTTAGCCAAAAGTCAAAATCTACATTGTAATTCAGATACATTATAGTTTAGACCCCTGGAGCCTTTAATTATCAATTTATTTTTTTTCTGGCTATCTCTGCTCTACTTCAGCTTGCATTTCCATTATGTTAGTGAAAGGCTGACTAGAAGCAGGGTATGATTTTCTTATATACCACCCATACTGGAAAGCCTTTTCAAGTTCAAATAATGTACATTAGGCAATCTTCAGGCAGCAGTAAAAAGAGCAAAAGTATAAAAGCACAGTTGTTTGGGAGGTTCCTCATATCTGATGCATTCATTTTCTAGTTCTACTTGCAAGACTTAGTTAATAGCTTCTACATTTATAAAATGGAAGGCCAGGTTTATAAGCTACACAGGAAGGGCATGCTGCATTAAAATTCCCATTCCCCACCTATACACAAGCTGAGGGGCAAACCAGTCCATTCCAACTTTCAAACTTGGCAGGGCTGTCCATGGATCCACAAGACCTGCCGCTTTCGTAGGCCAGTGGTGCTGGACCCCATATTCAGGCAGAATATGTTCATGTGGGAAGAATGAGATGGACTACTTAAATTATTATTTGTGGTCTTGTCCGGCCTTTGAAAAAAGAAGAGAAAAATGGGTCTCTCCATTAATGTGAAATGTTAAATAATGGGCTAAATAAAAAACAATCTGGCTTCTCTCTAACAATTTGGAACCTGCCCTATTATATCCTTAGGACTAGAGAAAGAATGGCAGGATGTCATGGACAAATGCCAGATGTTTTATCCTCTCCCAGAACTCATTGCAAATAAAGGTACAAAGTTAATTGTTCGTATAGGAACAAAGTTAACACAAATTCTGACTTCCTTTATTATATTTCCAAGGAGCTTTAGCTGTGGTGGTCTGAAATTATTCCAGAGGACAGCAAGGACGGAACTATTCTATACCCTGATAAGGACTGGGAGCAGAGTGACAGATAGTCTATGCTCACCAGGATTGCCTGCGGCCTCAGGATGGAAAAGCCCCCTTATGCGTCAAACATGAAGATCTGCCATCTGTTGGCAGATCCTCGAGAACCATACACCTACTGTGATATACAAGGGTTTTAACTTCATAAGTACGACAGAAGAGCCAGAGTTCAAATGAAAGACTCTTCCAAAAGAAACTAGTGACATTTACTGATCCTTGTGCATTCATCATTTAGGGATATAACCTGGGATTAACTTTACTTAGCTCTCTCTCTATTTCGTTTTGCATCAAAGATATATGACCTTCATTACTAGAGTGCCTAAGTATCTAATTACCATAGATGTAGTTAAGAGATTTTGCTCTTTTTTTTGTCACATTCACAATGGAGGATTTTCACTAGGAAAAAAAAATCAGCAATCTATCTTGAATATTTATTTGTTCATATTAAAGAAGGAAGACTGCTTTGACTTTACAATCTCAATTTGTTTGTTGTTTGACCATTATAATCACTTTGGGATGTCACAAGTTGAAAAGGTCTTACTATATCCTTAATGAAAGTTCTCCATTTTTTTGAAAGCATAGTTGATGTGGTATTCTTGCCTTTCATAAAATGGTTTGGTTGCTTCTTACTCTACTTCTTTCAACAGGATTAAAGGTGGGAGGAACCCAGCTTAATTTATATAGGCACTAGCATTAGGCCAAATCCTGTAACTTTTAACCACAAAAAATCCTTACTTATTTAAGTTAAATATGAAATGTTCTTATTAGTCAAAGCTACAGAATCTGACCCTCCATCTCTAAATTACCTGAACAAAACCCCACTTCTCCACCTAGCTGAGGCATAAAGGAGGTCTCCTAGGAAAGTTTTATCAATATCATCAACTTAGTAGAATCTAATGTAAAAAAAAAGAGAGAGAGAGAAATGATGCTCTTATTCTTGGTGTGCCTGCAGAATAACTTAAAGGAAAAGCAGCAGATGAGGTAACACAAGAGCAGCTTGAGTTCTTCCACCATTAGCCTAGCCTGAACTATTTATGCTGCATCAGTTCAGCAAGAGGATGAAAAGCTACATGCAGCTGCCAGTGAACACTTTGTTTTCAAACATATATCATATATAAACCATTCCAAATGCCTGTGAAGTGCATACAGATTTACAGTCCAGAAAACTCCAAAAGTGACCCTGTTGGAACAAGGTACTATTTAGAAATGCTTCAAAATGAGGTGCTTCTTGTTACATATAGATGTTCCATGGAAGACAACAGGGGCTCCCATGTCCTCCAGAATCCAACAGTGCTCTACTATTGTGGGGTGTGGGTTAGATTGTCAGTGACTACTGCCCTGTGTGAACCACCTCTGCACCCTCCTGGAGCACCCCTAACTGGGAGATGGGAACTCCCAAAGCAGGGAGACCGGAGACCCCAGTTGGACTTGCTGGAACCAGGAGACCCCTTACCTCCTGCCAGAGTCAGAACACAGCAGACGTGGTGTCTTCCACTGGAGCTGGGAAACACTCTCTACCCTCACCAGAGCCAGGATTCTGGCTGTCCAACTCCTAATCCCCATGCACCCTTTTATCTCAACAGCTAATATGGTCCCCCCCTGCTGTCCTACCAATAGGTCATGGAGCCCCACCACCCTGAAGCCTCTTCCCGGCTGGAGAACACACTGCAGCATGTAGCTGCAGTGACTTTGAGGAGTTTCAGCTGTGAAGCACAAGGAGGGGTTATGTGTCTCTCTCCAGCTGAACTGTTCCATTAAAAGAAATCCTTCAAACAACAGCTGTAATATGAAATTCTCTATGCCCCCTTTCCTTCTGGGTTTCCATTCTCCTGGCCATTATGCTTCCCTGGTGTTTGCAGAGGGTGAATAGAAGTATGTCCAGGTACGTAACAAAAATTCTTCTCTCCTTCAATTTTTCCTGCATAAACCTCCTCTTCTTTCCTAGGCTTTAATGATCACTTCCCAAGACACAGGAAGGCAAAAATAAATAAATAAATAAATAATAAAATGAAGGAAAAAAGAAGCTATTCAGCTCCTTTATCCTCCTCCAGGAAAGTGTCAGAATCCAGCAGCTCAAGTGATCCCCCTGCCTGTGGAAATGAGCATGCTGAGTTAAACCTTTGGCTTTTCTAGAAGCATTGATAAGTGATGTCGCAAAAAAAAGCAGCCAGAAGGGGAAGTTCTGATACCCAAGTGGGAGAAGGGACTTAGCTGCTACCACCTAGAAAAGATTATGCAGAGATAGGAGATTTGATGGGGCTTGGGAAATGGAATGAATTAACTGGAAGTGATACCCAAATATAATTTTAAACCAGCTAGCTCAGGTGCCAGTAGTAATCTAGCTGTGGCACCACTGGAGCTCAGAGTAGCTAGCTAGTTTAAAGCTAGCTTGCCTGTCTCCACACTACACTGTGATTGCATCACAATGAATAAAATGTAAGTAATATATTTCTTAGTCACCACTTCATGTACCTATCATTCTCCCAGACTCATCAGTTCTTTCTCATGCTAAGTACATCTGTTGTTTCTCTTCCACCTCAATTATTTGCCCTATTTCCTCAGTTCCTCCTGTGAATGCTAGGTACAAATAGCCTGAGTAAGAAGTTTTGAATGGAGAATGAAGGGTGGTGATGGTAGCTGCCTGATTCACATGAAACAGCTAACACGTGATAGCATGTATATGAGAACAGAAGTCAGACTGGGAAAAAAAGGTGATAGTACTCTTCCATGCTACACTTATCAAATAAAGTCCATCCCTGTGAATAAACAAATGGAAAGTTGTGTTTGCAGTATATTGCACATAAATTTAAAAAACTCTCAGCTCCCATAAGTTCCTTGAGCTTTGGCCCTCTCAGTGGACCAGATCACTTTTTTAGATCCCTTCAGGTTGACTCCTTCCCAATTAAGAAAAACACAAGAAGTGATGTTATTTTGAAAATGCCATCCACTTCTGGCACCAAAATGAGACATCAGTCACAATAAATTGTGCACATCTGTGGACCTCCCTCTCCCTTCTAATGGAAGGAATGAAATTGTTAGCATTGTTAACATAAATGTACAGCAATAATAATTTAGGTGTCAAGCCCTCACTGAGATATATGAGGCAGTTCACACCTCTCAGATGCAGAGTTAAAGCCACTCTGCAGTTACCACATTCGATTCTTCAAGGTCTCTGTTTTTCCTTACAAGGCTATTAATTCAGATATACAAAAAGGCTTTCATGTGTTTTTTGTAGACTAGAGAGTCCACAGCCTTTACAAAATAAAACAGAAATGTTTACTGATTATATGCAAACCAGAGTTTTTATATTGGTATCTACATAATTTCTTAAATTTTGTAGAACAACAATGTAATATGTAAGATAAGTACCAAGTTAACAATTACAAAGTAGCGCTTTTATTAGCAACTCTAATTAAAACACTCTGCATAATCCATAAATCATACAAATATTTCTCATGATTAATTTAGTACCTTTTCTCCAATTCAGCATGACATTGGCAGAAATGGACTAAATGCAATAGGTACTATATAGATAAGCACAAACACACTGAGCATATATCAGCACCTTAGTAAATACACAAGGCAATCTGTTATTTCACATTAGCTGGAGCAGAGAAGCATAAAGTATACTTTCCTGCATAAAATACACTTTCCATTATAGACTACTATGCTTCAGAAACAAAGAAAATACTGGATCCTCCCAAAATGAGAGGAGACAGTGTTTATGTTGCTGTTTTTAATTTAAGCTGTTGCTCATTTAAGCTGTTTTAAGAAAACTTCTTTGGTACAGACTGTTTGGAGAAAGGAGCTTAATCAGCATATTCTCTGCCTAAACGCACAGCCCCCATTTCTGACAAGTATTCATATTGTGGAATAGTCTATACCCTGATAACACCCAGCCAATTGGACACTGTAGACACTTTCTCTCCCAAAATGCATGGCCTCTCTCTGACAATGTAACTTCAGGAATTCCTTGTCCTGCTTTCTCTTCTGGATAGAAAACTTCCCTTTTTCAACAACCTATAGCCTGGCTTTTATTCTTGCCCCACAATAGTCTTCATCTAATATCCTTTTTATCTGTAGAATTGTTAGTCACAAGGAATGTGTGTAGATC
>NW_017729032.1:226516812-226518028 GCF_001723915.1 Gavialis gangeticus
GCTGGTGCTTCCCTCTGTTGCCCTGAGGGATCAGGCCAATGCTCAGAATGTCAATATTGCACTGTTAGACAGGAGGGCGTGGTATACAATTGCACATATACAAACACACAAATCAATTAAGTGCATATATACATGCACTATCAGCTCAGGCACATACACATCCAAACCAGCCTAGGCACATGCATACCTATCACCAATTCAAGCACATACACTATACACCCCAAAACTTAGACACAGATCACTAATTCATATATCATGCATATAATGTCATACACACACACACACACACACACACACACACACAGGCAACTCAGATACATGCACGTTCAAAATAACCAGTCTAGGTTCATGCACACCTATCACCAGTTTAAGCCCATACATGCTACACACACCAAATTTAGACAGAATCAGTTACCAACACCTGCACATCCAATACACGTACGTGGACTACTAATTCATATACCACATACACACAATGTCTAAATATGTGTACATATACACATTTATATGTGTATTCACTAATTCACACACATACCAGCCACCTACACATACACACAGGTGAGCTCCTAAGCTGGGTGTTGTGATGTGTATGTATGTATGTATGTGCTTGGTGTACTTGGGATACATGGGGAAAGGTTAAGGTAAGAAAGTAGAAGAGTAGGGAGTGAAAGTCACCAGGACCAGGATTAGAACTGGTAGACTAGAGGGGCCTGGGCTGAAGAACTGAGGCTCAGGGATAACTTTAGGTTAATTGACCTTAATTGATTAAAAGACAATGGCCAAAGCCTGCAGAACAGGGGAGCAATGCCAGCACAGAGGCGGGACTGGAGCCAGAGCTACGGGGGACCTGAAAAGGTAGATGGGGAGAGGAGGGAAAATGGGACTAAGGGAAAGTGTGGGTGTTAAAGAGGGGCTCTGGGTGTGGAGAGCCAGAGGATGGCTCTGGGGCAACCAGGGAAGTTGCAGGGAGTGGCAGTAGGTGCTGGGAGCTGAAGAAAGGCTCCAGCTGCTGGAGAGAACTGCAGGACAGCCACGAGGAGCTGGGAAGCTGGGGGTGGGGGAGATGACTACAGAAGGTGTGGGGAAAGCCTGAAAACAGAGAGACAGACAGCAGAAATTCACAGGAAAAGCAGCAGGAGAGACTGAAAGGCATCAGGGCAGTGGGAAAGCAGAGAAAGGCAGAAGAAAGTCACAGGGAAAAGGCAGTAGATGGCAC
>NW_017729032.1:226518499-226548446 GCF_001723915.1 Gavialis gangeticus
TGCCCCTTTTTATAGGGGCAGACCTTGTGTGACCCTAGTGACAGGAGGCATGCCCAGGCAAGGGTCAGCCCCTGGCGTACTGAGCATGTGTGCTCCATGCAGGGATGTGCAGTTTTGGGTGTCTGTAATGGTGGGGTACAATGGTAGAGTTGCTGGTTCTGCAGGGTCTTTTTTCTTTCAAATACTGGTCTTGTCTCTGCTCCTGGGTGAAGTCCATTGTTCCTGGATGGATCAATGCGAGGTGATGGCCCAGTCGTTACAGGCCATTCAGTAGAGGCCTGCTACTATTGTATTTCAATCATTCTCCATCATTCTCATTCATCCGGGAACAAATTGACATGGGAGGGATTTGTGACTCATACAGTTGTGACACAGGGGACGCCTGGGCAGAGGACACAAGATGGAGACTTGACATATAAAATGGAAACTTGACATGATTTTGGTTTACTTACAAACATAGGCTTAAACCATACAATATCCATATGAAACAAAAATCAATGCAAAAATGATAATAGTGCAATATATAACAGTAAAAATCAATACAAACCTAATAATTATACAGTATAAAACAGTGGATATCCAAAACCAAAAACTTGCTACTAAAATAAAAATGTTAAAGCTTATCCCAAGTCTGAGCTCACTTATACTTATCTATAGGGAATAGAGTGGGAGAGAGAAAGTCAGAAATCATTGGGGAAGGGAGGGGGAATGCATTTTCAAATTTAAAAAAAAAAAGAAAAATTGTGGGTTTTGCTACACCTCCATGGCATCAGCGCCCCCCACACTGGGAAGCACCCGCCCACAGGCTACCAGCTCAGGCAGTCCTGGGGGGGTATCACAACTGCAGATGGAAGCACCAGGCCCCCGCGCAGCTCAGGAAGGCAGGCAGGCTCTGGAGGGAGGGGGAATATCAGGCTTGCCACTTTTTTTGGGTACAGCCTGTTTTCCATGGCTGCTGCCAAGCTGCCTGCAGGGCTTCCTGCAGAGTTGTGGAGCTGCACAGAGCCCAATGTTTCGCTCTGTGTAGGCAGCAAACTAAAACTCCTCAAAGGACTTTAGTTTGTTGCTTCCCAAGTCATTTAAGGCACATTACACCACTAAATTTCCTACAGCAGCTGGAATTAATACATAATATGCCACTGAGTCATGCAAACACCAACTTCATTAAAGTGGTGCAAAAGCATTTATTTTGCCCACTTTAAAGTGTTGTGCACACACACCTCTCATTTTGCCTACACACGGCCCAACTCTATATACTTTGCTTGTGAAATCACTTTCATAAGTATATATTGAGTTCCAATTAGCAAACATGATGCTGCTACCAAGTTTCTCCTAACAACGGATCTGTAAAGAAATGAAGTAAGACGTCTCTAAAAGTCTGATCAACACTGAAGTTAACTTAATAGCTGTAGAGCTGGGAGGAGAGAAAATGGAAGATGCATAGGCAGACAACTTGCTTCTTCTCTATAGAGACCAGGGAAGAAAAGGAATTTCAATAAGTTTATTTCTGTAGTGCTTCTTGTATTGGTAAAAAAGTTCCATTGCTGACTGATGTAAATGCAGAAGCCTATTACCTTCTTAAAATGACATATTCCTATATGAAGTAGAACTACTTTCTTTCATCCTTATACAACTTTACTTGACTTTATTCAATTCAGGTCCAGTGAAAAATTGCCTCCCAGCCCTCCCTCCACCCCCATCATATTTCATTTCTTCCTGTTTTTCTTACAGGCTCCCTTCTTCAGGTCTGTCTACCACAGGCCTATCCTGGCCTTTCACTGCTTCTTTTATATTATTATCATCACATTATGTATAAAAAAACCATCTCCTTTACAATTCCTGCTCTCTGAAATTGTCTATCCATGTCTTTTCATGATCCAGGTTTTTAATCTCAAATGAAATCTCAGCAGAAGATGGCACTTTTTCATGTGCCTTTCTCCCAATTTTCTCTTATTGATACATTTTCATTTTATTTCTGTAATTACTTTATTAAGTTTGCAAAGCATTTGGGAAAAAGTTCCTATGAAAAGCTAAAAATAAAATGACACTCTAATTTAAAAATAAGAAAAGGTGGGGGGAGAGAAATGTTAGTTCTCCAGATCTTGAAGATATAAGATTTTCACTTGTCTACTCTTTGAACTGCTCATGGGCAACATATATTTCCATTCCGATCAAATTTGAAAAAAAAATAGTCTGATCAATTTCAAACAAATTTTCAATCATTTAGCAACAAGAATACAATATTTACAGTCACTGTATATTGCTTTCCAGATTGTAGCCATGGAAACAGCTGGTGCACTTAACACAACCTGCCTCCATCCCTCCCGCAAATATTCTTTTCAGTGAAAGAGGGTGTTTGTGCATATGGAATAGGTTTACATGGACATGGAATTGGACAGGATGTTCTCAAGTTTGTCAGTCCATGATTTCCAGCCTCTCTCCTGGGGCATCTATTCCATCTCCTTTAAAACTCTGGCTCCCCAACTCTCTCTCAGTCTATTTTTAGCTACCACCTAGAAATTAAGCTAAACTGAACAAGCCAGATTTTCATCTAGTGTAAATCAGTTTCATTTATGTGCGCTAGCAGCCAGACAAGAATCTAGTCCATATTATTTCACAGTTAAAGCCATACTATTTCTATTTGCCCCAGTCTCTTATATTTACAGTTTCTCTAAGGGGCTGAAAAGCTTACTGCACCCAAACAAATACACTTTAGAATGCAATTAATGCTCAGCAATAAAATCTGGCACATACCACTTCTGAGTTTATTGCTCCTGGGCACTGTGTTTAAACTATTGCCTGGGACCACAGCATATTAAGCTGGGTCAGAGTAGCCCTGGCTGGCAGGGGCCCGAGGGATCAACCTGCCAGCTTGTGGATCCTTCTGCTCAGTTCAACTAACCAGCAGGTTAGACCCTGAGCTGAAGAACCCTTGTGCCTCAGCCAGCCCCATCAGCATCCACATGGACATTACTGAAGAGTAAAAAACTCCTCTGTAGAACAGTACTTTTGTTTTTAAGTACTAACTTACAACACGGTTAATTAATTTACTCCGTCCTAATAGTGCTGAACGTATAGATGCTAAAATGTTTACTGTGGAGCTAATTAGGTAACTTCAGCAAATGCCTCACATAGATGTGCTCAGAAGTGCCATAATGATTCAGACTAATGGACATTTAGTCCAGTATCCTGCCTCTGACAGCATGGGACTGGATACTGTAGAGGGAGAACATATGAACAGGATATATCTGGAGAGTTTTATCCACCGTCACAGTAGCTAGGGTGGCATGAGCAGGGTACCAGCCCCAGATAATGACTTCTGAAGTGGCACTGGAGTTACCACTGACCCTGGGAATCTGCCATAGCCCATGTAGCCCTACACTGCCTCTGCCCAGCTACAGGAGTCAGACAGGGCAATGCCACACCTAGTAGTGTATCTGTGGGGCAGGGATCAACCAGAATGGTGTTCCTCTCTACCTCTGAGGAGTCTTTGCCACAGCATGTGCAGCCCTGCACCCAGTAAAATATTTGAGGGGTGGAGGGGGATAAACAGGGCACCAGAAATAGCTCTCAGGGAGCCCAGTCATCATGCTACCTGCACCCAAGCCAATGCTGATCACTTTGAGAACAGCAGCATGTAAGATTGCACTTCCCTTCCCTCCTCCCATTCCTTCTCCCCTCCAGGGGCTGGCACACCCCTCCCTACCTCAGGGTACTGAAAAAACTCATTAAACCTCTGCCCTGATACACCCTTCTTGTGGAGACTTATTCATCATTGGTTTCAAGATAACAGAGGATACATCCTTGACTGTTCTATTTCATATGATCCATCATCCCTGAATTTCTCTAGTCTTTTGAAATTCTTTTTGGAATGTTAGAAATGTGAAAGAAATGTTGATAATATCGCCTTAAGAAAATACCTTTCAAATATGACTAAGGTATTCAGCATCATTATACTGTATTTTCCCCATATAACATGCCGCTGAATATAAAATGTACCCCATATTGAGAAGAATCCCAGAAGGAAATCAGCTCTTCCTTTCAGGTACACATACAGGTATGTATCTGAGATTTTGGGTGGCTGGGACTGTGCACAAAGGCTAGAGGGCTTTGTGCAAGAGTTGGGAAACTGGAGGACTCTGTGCCAGGACTGGGGGAGGATAGAGGGCAGGGGGACAAGTGCCAGATGCTGGGGATGAGGGCTTCATGTCAGGGCTGGGGGTGCACATCAGGGCTGGGGGCAGCATGCAGACCCTGATGCTGTGCACCAGGGCCCAATCTAGCCATGCTGGCTCTGGGGCCAGCGCCCACAGCCAGGTCTCCCCATCCACTTGAGCACTGTTCTGGATTGATGCACAGAGTGTACTCCTACATGGTAGGGAGTTACACAGTAGGTGCATCTACATGTGTGCCTGACTGTGCAGTTGTTCCTGTCCAGTCATTTAGTACTTGCTTTAGCAGAAATATCATAACTGGGTGCATCTACATGAGATGCTACATCACGATAGCGATGAGCTACAGCTCATTGCTATGGTAACATAGCATCTCATGTAGATTTTCATAGACTTTAGGGCTGGAAAGGACCTCGAAAGATCATCAAGATCAGCCCCCTGCCACAGGATCACAAGCCTGTCCTCAGGTGTGGCCGCTATGCCCCAAAGTTTAGTGTCATCGGCAAACTTAGCCAGTGCACTTCTGACACCAATGTCCACATCGTTGATAATGGTGTTAAAAAGAACCAGTCCAAGGACAGACTCTTGGGGGATGCCACTGGACAAGGAGCACCATGATGATTCGCTACCATTGACCACTGGTCTTTGAGTCCAATCTTGGATCCAATTACCCAACCATTGGACTGTGGTAAAGCCAAGGCCACAGCTGGCCAATTTTTGCATGTAGAGGTCATGGGACACCAAATCAAAGGCTTTTTTAAAGTCCAGATATATGATGTCAATCTCTTCTCCCGTGTCCAGGTGATATGTCACCTGGTCATAGAAGGAGACGAGATTGGTCAGGCAAGACCTACCTGCAACAAACCCATAATGGCTATCCCTCAGGATGTTGCCCTCAGTCAGCTTATCCAGAAGGGTCTCCTTGATAATTTTCTCTAGAATCTTACCGGGGATTGAGGTCAAGCTCATTCGCCTATAATTCCTGAGATCTACTTTCCACCCTTTCTTAAAGATGGGTACCACATTGGCCTTGTTCCAGTCTTCGGGTACTTCACCTGAGCACCATAAGTTTTCAAATATTTTTGCCAATGGTTGGGCTATGACACCTGCCAGCTCCTTGAGTGCTCTAGGGTATAATCTGTCAGGACCAGCTGACTTGAAGGTGTCTAGACTCTCAAGATGTGTCCAGTTATGATATTTCTGGTACTTTTCAAGAAATGGATGATCTACCATTTTATTTGTTACCCTCTCTATTCCAAGAGAGACCATTTAATTACACTATATTAAATTTAATATGCTATATTTACCTTAGTGATGACATGGTATTAGTAGTGTTCTGCATTCTCAGGTTTTATTTAAACAAAAATCTGAGAATTTTTGGGGGTTTATTTTTGAAACATAAAAACTGGGATGAAATCAGGGTAAAAGGAAGAAAAGGGGAAAAAATGGTTTAAATCAGGGAAAGAATCAGCAGTGAGGAAGGGAGGGAGTAACACTGAGACTAGGAAAGGTGGGGAGGGGCATGGTGCAGCCCCTTTGCCACTCCTGGGGCTGCAGCAGGAAGAAAAGTGAGGGGAGCTGTCGGTGGGTGTGGGTCGTGGGGGCACAGCTCTTGTTGTATGTGCTCCCTGGGAGGGCTGCTGGCCAGGGGGCTGTGCCAGGCTCTTCCGGTGTGTGCCCCTGGATCTGTGTGCGGGATGAGAGCAGGCTGCCACATGCCCCAAGTACCAGGAAGAGCACTGCCAGCCCCAGCCTGTAGTGGCACCAGGCTGCAGTGAGAGCAGGCTCCTGACCCAACCCCAACCCCGGCACTGGCACCTCCTACCCCACCCGGGGTCAGAGCCCTGCAGCAGCCAGGGGCATGCCCTGTGTGGCTGCTGCATCCGGCTGGAAACCTGCGTCTCAGGTAACTAGCACAGAGGCACTGTTAGCTTACCAGCACCACCCATTTTTCAGTAAAAAATCTCTGTTAACTGCCACGAGTAGGGAATGGGCCATTCCGAGAATGTGGAACACTAAGTATTAGTTTTCTACGACATGACAGTAACACTCACCATATATAATATTGGTCAAGCTGAAAGCTTAATTAGTTTTTTTTAAGTTTTGAGAAATCTCATTATTTTGTTGCCAAGCTTCTGCAAAAATAACTATCATTAAAGATACCTAGAAATCTCTATTTTTATTAAAATTAAGAAACCCCGTTGATACAAAATTTCAGTGGAGGCTAAAAAACAAATTTCCTTGAATTACTGAATGCTCTTCAGTATTTTTTATGATTTCATAGAAAAGAAACTAAACAGAAGTCTGAACACATCTTTGGAGAGTAGGGCCTTATGGAAGACATCTTGTGTTTGTATAGATATCAGCTTTTTACTGATTTTCCCACCAAAATCAATAGCGATTTCAGACTTAAAATATATACTCTTTAAAAGAGATTTTCAAATTGTTGGTAGGGTCCAAAACTGCTTTAATAAACAAAGGATTAGTAACATTCAACTGGAATTTCCCAAAAGTCACTTTAAAAAGATCCTTTAAAGGATAATAAAGTAGCATGTGGCATACTGGACTCCTGATATCTGATATAATATTTTTGTATATTTGCCTACATGTGCTAACATGATGCTGAGCACTTACCTAATAAAGAATACAAGCATACATACATACATCAAAGAATTAATTAACTACCTCAACTGAGTATTGTGGTGAAGTGCCAGAAGTTGTGATACTGGGGAGGAATGGAGGAAGAAGGTTTGAAGCCAAATTCATCCTTGACCTGACTAGACACGGTATATATACTGTCAACAGAGCTGCAATAGCATAACCTAGTGCTGAGTTTGATTGAGAAACAAAGCCAACGTCTTTGGAGAGGGAAGAACATAGCTCACTGGTGCATATTGCATTATGGCACACTTTTATGATAGTCATCATTTAACTTTGTAATATTTGCAGTAAGATGCGTCTAATTTTGACAGTATTCTATTAAAAGATATTTAACTTGAGCAATAAATCAACTCTACAGCTCTATTTTTATTTTTTTCTCTCCTACAGGCATAATGCGTTTTACTTTTCTGATGCTGATGTTGTATTGTGGTGTTACTTAGGGAATATATGGTCAAAAATGTAGCAAATTTAATATTTATACCTTCTTACTCAATTTAACAACTTCCTTACAGGTATTCTCAGCTTCACTTCTGACATAAAGGAACTAGAAAACCATGCCCATTGTAGGGAGATAATTTTTTCAGTGTAGGAGCATTGTTAAAGTTAGGTATACAATTAACTACCTTACTGAATCAGACCTCCAGCAGCTAATTTCACAGTTGTGAACTTAATACAGTCACCCAGAGAATAAACTGAATTATTTACTGGCATTCATTGGTTAGTTTAAGGCTTCTACTCTTTAGCTTCTGCTATGGTTGCTTTGTTCCAGTACAAACGGGAAAATGTTTTACCGGAAGGCCACCCATGGTAGTAAAACAACATTAGACTAACACAATGACACAAATATAAAAGTCAAGAAATGTCAAAAATTAAAGAATCATCATCATCCTAAAAATTAATAGTTGTAAGTACTTTGAAGTATGAAACTACATCTCCATGACAACACTTATGGTTTTACAACAACATTTTTGAGTTTTTATTAGTGTTTTTCTATACTCAGATATTAGCATGAAGGGAAACTAATTAAGGATGGAGGGGAAAAACAGTGAAATATTTAAACACAAAGTGCTGTCAAATGTGTGATGTGAATTAACCTTGAAGAATGGAGAAAATTTGATAAGCACGAATCCTAAGTTGGCAGTACCCCTTCTAAGTTTTCCCCATGCCACATGAGCTTTTTACTCAAAAGTTTTATTAATCAGTATAAGAGTTGCAATAACTCCAGAGTGTTGTCAATATGACTGTTTTGCTATACTTACTGTGTTTGTTATTAATGTTCATCATAAATTGTACACAACACACAATAAAGCAAAATTAACCCAGTTATAAAAAGTTTAACTTCTGGAATGTTCAGATTTTGGAGGAGATGTGTAGGGCTCTAGGTTTGGGAATCTGAGGTTTCTGGGAGGAGGTGTTACAGAATTACTTCCTGTAAAGCTTTATTATTTTATGCTTCTGTACGTTATGTCCAAAAGACATGTTATTTGGCATGCCATTATGAAGCCATAGATATGCCCACAAACTATCCAATGTCAACATCAGCCAGAGCATTTTTTTTTTGCTATTAAAAAGTTATAAATGAAACAAGTACTATATTAAATGCTTTGCACTTTGTTACTGAAATTGCCTCCTCTGACCACACTTACTATTGACAATATAGAATCCTTTTATTCACTTTTTTCTGCCTTCAGATATTTGCTTGTAATAGGTCACCTTGAATAACTTTTCCTTTTCATTTTGGGACAGGAAACTGGGTCTTTTGGCTCCTTACAAACAGACTCTTTATTTTAATGGTTGTCTATTAGCTACAGAAACGCTCACTGGATTTATTTACACAGACAGCCTATGAGCTAGTCACTAGATGACTGGTAATCGCCAAACTATGGCCTGGATTTTCTCAAATTTAATCTTTCTTTTTTCACATTTATGATCCTAAAGACTTGTAGGTGATGATCTGTAAGACTAAGGAGATCAGAATCTTTACCTTTTATAACTGGTTTGCAATTAATTGAATAATTGGTTTGCAGTTGAATAACTGGTTTGCAATTGAATAATGTTTCATAAAGAGCTGTAAATGGATACAGAAATGTTTCCTGCATGTATTGCAGTGGCTTGGTATAATGTTCTGTCCGCACATGGCATTTTATCTGTGATCTGAATCCACTGAATGACAAATTGACTTTTAATTCTTCTGTCATTCTTGACAGCTCTTATTTTTCTCCTCTGCTTACAGAGGAAAGGGTTCAGGATTTTTTACCAAGTTACTGAAAAGAGAGAAAACTGCTTCTGGTCGAGATGAAGGGTGTACAACTTAAAAGGGCTGTAGAACTTAGTTAACTTACTTATGTCCTCAACAACACAAGTTCCTTAGCAACAGACATAGATGAATTCATACAGCCTTACCTGGTTTCTGAGAACTCTCTCACCCTGAAATGATTTCAGATGGGCATGGTTTGTTCCTGCTGAAGTGATACAATTATTGACTCATTTCCAGGTTATCACTCTATGATAAAGTTTTCCAAATGCTTGGACGTCATAAAACATTACCTCAATTCAAAAGCAGAAAAATATAGCCCTGAATGCTGTGAACTAAAACTGCCTTTCTGTAGATATAATATCATAATGTAGTGTTTATATTTAAAATTCAGAGTGTGTAGAATATGAGAAAGTTGCTTAAAGGGCCGAGGCTGTATCTCTGTCTCTGCAGGTCCCGCTAAAGTATCTCTGCCTTGACAGTTGACAATCTGAGTCCATCAAGGTCTATTCAAAAAATGAATGAGACACCCGAGTTTACTTTTTTTTGTTTTTGTTTTTTGTTCAACTCTTGTTCTTTGGATTTGATATTTCCTATAAAAGAATAAAGATTGTCTACAAGCTTTTATCATTATACAGGAAAATCAAACAGTCATTAGCCCAGGCAATGCAGAGTGCTTGAAGAGGAAATACTTTCCTTTATCTATAACAATAAAACCTTATTCTTTAACTGAGAGTCTACCCTGATAAGGGATATTTCATCAGTACAATAACACTTTCTGTTTCTGTGTGGTTTGGTTGTGAAGGATTTGGCTGCATTTCATCTTTTCAAGAGACATGTAGTTCTTATAAAATGAATTATTCTCAATATAAATAAGATTTCTGAGTGCTTGAAATGTCTTGCTACCTTCAACTAGGTCAGGTGTTTCTCAATAACAAAATTTAAATGACACATCGGAAAATTTGTTTTTTGTTCTCCTTATCTGTTATTTTGCTTTCATGTTCTCAAAAGTCTGTTTTATAAAGTTGGTCACAGCAACTCTGCTTGAAAGTGATAGGACTGTATCATTTCTTATGGAACAGCTTTACTGTAAAGAACATTTATCTACTGGTTTGTAGAACTGCAGCACATTGCTTAAAAATCCTGTGCTAGATTTTACCTAATTTTGAGAACACAATTCAAGAGAGAGAGAGACTTTTTTGCTTATAGCTATAGTTGTCAGTCATAACAGCTGCTGTTATATTTTTAACAGGGGTTTGAAGCATCAACCACATTTTTTTTTATTAGAGAATTCATACAGTAATGGATTGATTTTGCCCATTGACTGAGACAATGAATTCCTCATACAGTTTGAGAAAAAATTCAGAAAAAGGCAGATGGCCTAATTTAGTACTGAGGCCATCACCAGCTCGCATCAATTTCAATATCATGTGGATGCTCAGCATTAAAAATATATAAAGTAAAAATTAAACTTAGCTGCCTAAATTATGGTCTCAGGGATCTGGGTTTGAAAGGCTTGGCCAAAATATACCAATTTAATTATAATCTATTTGAGAAAATAAATAAAATAAATTAACTTTGAATTTTGTCCAGGAAAATAATGAGTTAGGTGCACAAAGATTAAACTATCAGTTAAAAAGCAGTGTTGGAAGTTGTATATTTGCCAAGTTGAAAGTCAATAACTAATACTAGATTAGTCATGTGATGCGACATAATTATTGTATCCTAAAATATCACATTCAAATTACTAATTTACTTTGGGATTATTTAAAAAAAGCTATAATTAAATTCAGGAAAGTGTGGAGTGCAACAGCTGCATTGAAAGATATAAAATGTGAAGGAAACAACAAATAAAGTAGATGGGATTGGTGAGGAAAGCAATGCTTTTGGGAAAATGGATCTTGATTTTCTTTTTTAAACTTTACTTATTAATTAATCTAACCCAACAAATAACAGATTTAACATTCAGCAGTCTATCCAATCCTCCAAGATATACACAAAAACAGGTATTATTCTTCTCAGTGTCAACAGAACATCAGCTATGTTGGAATTTATTATTACAGTATTAGACTAATCTCGGCAGGCACTTCTCAAAATATATTCAGGAATTTTAAAAACTAAAAGCAAATCTGAAAAACCAGCAATTCACGTGGATTTAATTTAGGTAATGCACTTTGTCACTGTGTTTTTTTATAATTGGAATTTATAATTGGAGAAAAAACATAAAAGCAATAGTTTGCAAAGCAATGGAAGGTTTGTTTTTAGACTTACAAAACTGAATTTAAACTCCTGCAACAGGGAACCCATATGTTGTTAGCTGCATTCTGAGGGGTAGCAGGACTTTTGTTACCTGTAGGGGCCAGTAGCAACAACAGCCTGCCCCAACAAAAAAAGTGACCCCCAGGACCAGATCCTGTTAAGAACCCTGGGAAAGTGCAGGGCAGGAGCAGCCAAATCTTTTTAGGCCAAGTAGATGCAACTCACGTAAACTGTAGCAGGGCTTATCAAATCAAGGCTTATCAAATCATGGCAATCAGAGATTATCAAACACAACAAAAACTCCTGTGTGTGGCTGGAAAGCCAGCTGGCAGGAAGCGGGTAGAGCTCTGGCACACAGAACTAGTGAATTAGCAGGGCAGTCTGGTCTGTAGGCAGAGGATGTTCTGAAGGGCCCTTTCAAGATCTGCATTGACCTCTTCAGGGGATGGATTGGTCAACACCTAAGTGGTCCCCAAGGGCTACAAGGAAAAAGCCAAGGTGATTTAGGATATGCTGCAAGGTGAGGAGCAAAAGCAAGATGACTTTTTAGAAAGCAGTTTGCTTGTCTTTTTGTGTTTTGACAGTGCTTAAAATGAGGACCACAGTGTGGCTGCAGGGGTGGAGGAGGCCATGAGTGGGGTGCCTGAGGGGCACTCTCTGCTAATAGGCCTGAAACCTAGGGTCTGAGGCAGATCTGCCCTGAATAGTCACAGCCAGATAAAAAGGGTTGAAGCTGGGCAGGCAGAAACCTAGACAAGGGTCTTGGGACCTAAAGGGCCCTGTGTTGAGATGGGAATAGAGGTTTGCTATGAAAGAACCATCTGCAAGACATAGGCCTAACTAAGGGGTTGGCTGGAGGTCATGATTCTATCACCTAAGATCACAAAGGACCTTTTAAAGAGGGAGTACATTCATGGGGTGAGAAGAGAGCGGTAACAGTCACCAGGTGGTAGGCCACGCCGGCTTCTGCAGACAGCCTTCCCTTCTGTATATTTAACAGCAAGTCATGGCAAATGAGAGAGGAGGAAGAGAAGGTTTGGGAATATGGACATGCCAGTCTGGCAACTAGAGGCACCAGACTCGGTAGAAGAAGATGACCTGAACCTGTCACAACTGGTACATTGGCTGGGAACACATAACATCCTGACCAATATAGTAGAAGAAGGGACGTTTGGAAGAACCCGAGGATGAAGAAATGGGGACCAACAAAATACTACAACTCCTGGCTCAACAGTAAGAAGCTAATCAGCAGATACAGAACTTAATGGCTCAAGTAGCATAGGTACAACAGAGACTGGCCAAGGAACAAAGAACTTGCTTGGCTTGGTAGCAAATGTTATTTGAGTGACAAATCCTTCCAGCTCTGAAGCTGCCAGCTGCAGGAGAGAGGGCAGAGACAAATCTTGGGGTATTTGCCCCATCAGAAATGACACGAGAAGATGATCCCAAAGCCATTATTGAAACATTTGAGAGAATAGCAAAAGCAGCTAGGTGGGACAAGGTGACATAGCCTGTCCATCTAGGGACACTATTGGCTGGGGAAGCCCAGGCAGAAGGCTTACTGGGCTGTTTTGCAAGATGAAGGCTGACAATATAAAAAGGTAAAATAGGCTGTTTTCAAGACACTAGATATATCAATGGAGCACCACCAGCTGATGTTCCTAGGTTTGCTGTGAAGCTGATAGCAGGCACCCCTTACAAGTTGGCTATGCCTGGAATAAAAAAAACAAGGAGAAGATGGAAGCACTCTTACAGCTGGGAGATACATGCACTCCTAAAGCTCTCAGCCCCAGGAGTGAAGATTGCTGGTTCAAAGGAAGTCGCAAACTGGGCAATAAGGCATGATGGGATCTAAACCATGATACTACCATTATGCATCTTGCCATGCACATGTGGCACAGAAGGATATGCAATTGTTGGAATCACACATCAGATCCCATTGCACCTTCCTTTTAATGCCTTTCAGTGGCTTTCATTTTATACATACATAGCTCAGCTACCTGTGTCATAGATTTTTTTACTGCTAATTAGATAAAGCAGATTACCCTTAAATTCATGTAGCAGAGAGTTTGTTATGCCCTATCAGGAAGATCAAAACCTATCACCACTGCCATTATGAAGTTGTGAGTAGGCCTGTTCTGCAGAATGACTGTAACTAGGACTTTTTTACATGGTTATTTATTCAATATTGTCTCTGTAAGTACCTCATAAACAAACTACAGAAATTATATTAAAAGAATGTTAACATTGAAAAATGAAACACTCAAGAATCTAGAAAGGCTGATGTTAAAGATGTCTAGGTGCATTTACTTCCTGCATTGTGTATGTACATTACAATACTCTATCAGCACATCTTCCTGCATTTTTCCTTCTGAAGTGTTTTATTCCTATTTCTTAATGACCAATCATATAACTTACTGTATGTCATCTGGGCCATAATCAGAAGGCTCAAAACTGTACAAATTTAGAAAAATTATAGTTTCCAGAGAATTGCATAGATGGACTCTAAGCAAATAGCATGCACAATTCCTTAGATACCAAGTAGAGCATATTTATTAACCACATGTTTATGGTTTTATGTAAAGAGTGTTCTGTATTACTTGTACATGGTAAAGGGTATATGCATGCATGCACAAAAGGTAAAGTTAAGTTTGTTTATTCAAGAAAACAATTGTGACATTTCTTGATTGATTTCAGAGGACTTAACTATGCTCACTTCATAGTCTTTTAAGATACTAACAGCCTATCAGAAAACCATCAACAAAGAATGCATTTTCATGCTTTGTTTGATCAGGGTCTTATATGAAAAAAGACAAGCATCATTATTTGATCTGGAAGGAAACTGTCCCCCAGAAAAAGAATGGAAAAATATTTACAGCACAGTAGTTTGCATTTTTTTTCATTGTTTCAAACAGCATACATTCTCACCCTCTGAGAAAGAAGAGCAAATTGCAAGACTAGAGATAAATGAAAGGGACAAAGTCATCTTTGATTTGCTATTTTTTAAATTTCTAAATTTTGAATCACAACATATTTGTCTAGACTTTTATTTTGTTCAAAAATGTGAGGGTAGGTAAACCAGTGAAGTGGTTATTTAATGGTACATTTAAATGCCAGCCTACAGGTGACAAATAGTCAACAGGTGCACTCCCCATCAATCCCCCTCCTCAAACAGAGTTGCTGCTTCTGGGGAAACTGTGAAAAGATAAGAACACTGAACAAAGAGCCACCTACAAGAACAGCCCAGCCAAGACAGGCAACGAGCACAAGAAATACCCAGGTAAGAGACAGGGGCCCAGATAGTCCTGGGGTTAGGGCTGCAGTGCATGCACCTTCAGGAGGCCTTAAATGCCTCTACACTAATGCCCATAGTATGGGGAACAAGCAGGAGGAACTTGCCATCCTGCTAGCTAACACTAACCCAGACATAGTGGGGCTCACTGAAACTCGGTGGGATCCAACGCACGACTGGGCAGTAAACATCAGGGGCTATAGGCTGTACAGGAGGGATAGAACAGGGCGGAAAGGTAAAGGTGTGGTACTCTACGTCAAAGAGCAATACACATTCTCAACAAATAGCAGTGGGTCAGACTGAAGTGTTCTGGGTCTGTATACAAGGGGATCATGGGGAAAGGGACTTAATGGTAGGGGTTTACTACAGGTCACCCAACCAGGGGGAAGAGTTGGAAAGGGAATTCTCAGGTCAGCTTGCGGAGGCAGTTAAATCAAGGGATGTGGTCATAATAGGTGACCTAAACTATCCAGAGATCTGCTGGGAAGAGCAGTTAGTCAGGTCTGACTGCTCATGTAGGTTCCAAGCCAAGTTACAGGACCTCCATCTAACCCACGAGGTGCACAGTCCCACCAAGGGAAATGCCTTGCTGGACCTGGTCCTGGCCATGGGCGATGACCTGGTGAGTGGACTGCGGGTTCTCGACCACCTGGGTGATAGCGATCATTGCCTACTGGAATTCATCATCCAGCACAGGGTGTCACAGGTCTGCAGCAAGGCAACAGCCCTAGACTTCAGGAGGGCAGATTTCAATGAGGTAAGGAGACTAGTCGGGGAGGCACTGAGGTCCCAGAGGGGAGGGGAGTTGGAAGTCCAGGAAGAGTGGTCATTCCTTAAGGAGACGATCCTCTAAGCCCAAAGGGTGACAATCCTCATGCAGATCAAAGGGGGCAGGAGTGCTCAAAAGCCCCCATGGCTCACCAAAAGCATCTGCGAATGTCTCAGAAGCAAAAAAGGAGTTGTACACCCAATGGAAGAGAGGGGCCATCACGAAGGAGGATTATACCTCCTTGGCTCGAGATTGTAGGGAGCCTATTAGGAATGCTAAGGCAGAGATGGAACTAGGACTAGCTACCCAGATAAAGGACAACAAGAAGTCCTTATTTAAATACATAGGGGGTAAAAAGAAGGTACCGCGTAGCATAGGACCTCTGCAGGAAACACTAGGAAATCTGGTGGTCACACCAGACAACAAGGCTAACCTCTTTAACAATTTATTTTCTCCATCTTTTTGAGCAGGGACCAGGGCATCCCCCCACTGGGATCCCCAATGGACCCAGGGGAGGCACTGCCAGGCCAAGAGTCAGTGAGTACTTAGTCAGAGAATTTCTGGTATGTCTAGACATCTTCAAGTCAGCAGGTCCTGACGATCTCCACCCCAAAGTGCTGAGGGAATTAGCAAAGGTCATTGTGGGACCACTGGCATGGCTTTATGAGCACTCATGGTCCTCTAGCGAGGTGCTTGAGGACAGGAAAAGGGCCAATGTGGTCCCCAATTTCAAAAAAGGGAGGAAGGAGCACCCAGGAAACTACAGGCCTGCTAGTCTTACCTCGGTCCTGGGGAAGCTCTTTGAGAAAATTATCCAGGAGCACATCTGCAAGGGACCAGCAGGGGAGATCATGCTTAGGGGCAACCAAAATGGGTTCATTTGAGGCAGGTCCTTTCAGACCAACCTGGTGGCTTACTATGATCCTTGGATGCAAGTGTCATGGTAGGCGTAGTCTTTCTGGACTTTAGGAAGGCCTTCAACACTGTCTCTCATTAAGAAATTAGGGGTCTGTGGCATCAATGCCTACACAGTCAGATGGGTCGCAAATTGGCTGGAGGGCTACACCCCGAGAGTGGGGGGAGATGGGTCTTATTCAACCTGGAGGGATGTGGGCAGTGGGGGCCTTCAGGGCTTGGTTCTTGGGCCCACACTGTTCAACATCTTCATCAATGACTTGGACGAGGGGGTGAAAAGCAACTTGTTCAAATTCACAGATGACACTAAAATGTGGGGGAAAAGTGGGCACACTGGAGGAGAGGACAGGCTGCAACTAGATCTACACAGGTTACAGGGGTGGGCAGATGAGAACAGGATGGGACTCAATACTGACAAGTGCAAGGTACTGCACCTGGGGAGGAAGAACCAGCAACATACCTTTAGGCTCGGGAACTCCCTTCTAGTCAGCAGAGAGGCAGAAAAGGATCTTGGTGTCATTATTGATTCCAAAATGAACATGAGCCACCAATGTGGGGCTGTGGTCAGGAAAGCTAACCACACCTTGTCATGCATCCACAGATGCATCTCGAGCAGGTCCAAGGAGGTGATCCTCCCCCTCTATGTGACACTGGTCAGGCCACAGTTGGAGTACTGTGTCCAGTTCTGGGCACCGCACTTCAGGAGGGATATGGACAACATCGAGAGGGTCCAGAGGAGGGCCACTCACATGGTCGGGGCAGCAGGGCAGGCCCTATGAGCGGAGGCTACGGGACCTGAACCCGTTCAGCTTCCACAAGAGAGGGCTGAGAGGGGATCTGGTAACCATCTACAAACTGGCCAAGGGGGACCAGCAGGCTATGGGAGAGTCCCTGTTCCCCCAAGCACTACCGGGAATAACAAGGAATAACAGCCATAAATTGACTGAGAGTAGATTCAGAAGGCACTACTCCACAGTCAGGGTGGCTAGGATCTGGAACCAACTTCCAAGGGAAGTGGTGCTCATTCCTACCACATGGGTCTTCAAAAGGAGGCTAGATAATCACCTAGCCGGGGTTGTTTGACCTCAGCATTCTTTCCTGCCCATAGCAGGGGGTCGGACTTGATGATCTGCTCAGGTCCCTTCCAACCCTACCAACCATGAAACTATAAGAACAGTCTTCAGATTTCCAAGAAACCTATCCAAAATATGATCCTCTCCAGTGTAAATCAGTTTATCCACAAACACATGCTTAACCACGTTTGCAGCATTGCTCTCTTCACATCCATTACAGTGTGAACAAAAGCAAATGCTCACAGCAGTTTCAGGAGCATGATGATGTCACTGCTGGTGTAAGGTACAGCATATCAAACTCTCTGTATTTCCATAGCAATTAGCGTATAAGAGCAAGCTGTAAAGATGAAGACAGACAAGTTTCATGCTGGGGTTTATGAGGTACTATTAGTAATAGGAATAAATGAAAAACATGGTTCTAAAACAATATGGAGCCACTATTTTTAGCTTTCTTTTTTTCTCCATTTCTGTCTTTCTTTCAACATAGGTGTGAGGCCAAAAGTGTCTTCAGAGTGATAGAAACCTAAAACTGAAGTGATGTGTTTGTGAACAGGCCTATTTTTTCAAGTTGAGGCATCCCTTTCCAGTGCTGAAGAAAGTTTTCTAGAAGGCACAGAGCATTCTGCAATGAGACTTGCACAGTCCAGCCTCCCTGAAATCATGCAAAACCCCAGATCCAAGGTACCATGCAGGTAGGGACTAAAATGGACTCACAGAGAGGAGATGTGGGTTCCTACTGTTTAAATCGTTATATTATTTTTTTACCATAAGTAACCCTCTTCCCTTCTCTCAAGTGATTAAATGTTAAGAAATGGCTGGTCAAGAAACTCATTTGAAATGTATGTAAATACCTGCTAGAACATCACAAACTAAACTGCAACTGAAAATGCATGAATAGTCTGATGTGTCCTGGGACTTTGCTAGAAAAGAGATTATTCATCACATATGCCTGTCGTGGTAAGCAACATTTGTAACTAGAGAAGAAGTGTTATCACTAATCAGAACAGACATAAGAACTCATTAATGCAAATTGCCATTTCTAACTAGCATTCAGTGGGAGATTTTCAATCTGATGTCAGGGTCTGTGTAGTGGAACATTATAAAAAATTAACAAAATTTCAAAATACACAATATTATGCAAGTTGTACTTCAGAGAACATTACCTTCTCTTTTCTGGCAGTCTTTCTACAAAAACACATCCATCATATATTTTTCAGAGTTTAGGCCCATACTTTATGATTAACAGGGCATGTCTACATAAGACTTTTACTGTGGAGTTGCCTAATTAGCTCCCCAGTAAAACAACACCTTCTACATAGGACAGAGGTGCTATAGGACAGGGTAAACTCATTAACTCTGCTGTAGCATAGTATTTCTAAACACACAGTGGAGGAGTTATTTACTCTGCAGCAATGCACATGTGGATGTTGACCTGGCTTGCTAGGGCAGGAGGGTGCTTCAGTGCAGGGACTCCCTGACAGCTAGCCCTGTAAAGTACCCTCATGCTCCAGCTAAGCCTTCTGCAGCACCGTGAGCTTGGCAGGAGCAGCCCCAGGATGGCAGGATGACCTCTCAGAGCCCCAGCCAGTCAGGGCTGCTATACCTCAGCTCAACGTGCTGCAGTCCCGGTCACATGTGCAAACAGAGTCCAGAAGCAATAAACTCTGGCACAAACTGCACTGGAGTTTATTGCAGCACATTACTAGCACCCGTGGTGTACAACCCCAACCCCCCGTTGCAACCCATGCATGTTCCATGGAATCAGTAGGACTACCTGCAAGTGCACAAGTACTGACAGATGTTCTAAATTACATAGTATGTCTGTCTGCCTGCTTTGGTCTCTTTAATGCTACTCATAATATTTCACCTCATTTTTAAAATAAATTTTATATAATACAGTTCAAAATAAAACTAAAGAGACCTTGTTTGAGGGACAGTCTCTCACAGCATTGATTGAGTATTATTTCTCAAGCATAGCTAAAAAAGGAACTTATCACACTATTAACATAATCTGATAATATTTTCCCTGACATTCAACAGCATTAGTTAGCTGAGTAATGTACAGTCACAGATATTTTTTTCTTATATATACTATTTCCTTACCCGTTTCTAGATACTTTTGCAACTTGAAGTGTGCTTCAACAGGTAAGTACATGCAAAGGATTAAATCCTGGCTCTACTTAGGCCAATAGGAACAAGTTTTCATCCTAAAAAAAAACATTCACAAGAATCATGGAACATTGGAGCTGAATGCATTTTGTACCTGGATTCTTTGTATGAAACAAGGTTCCATATAAGACTAGAATTTATTTTTATTTCTTATTCAAAATTAAAATGAAGTCATGGAGAAAGAAGTTACAGTTTAACTTGAGACAGGTATGTTTGATTACATGAGGAAAATCAAAAGAAGTTATCAGAAAACAATTGTTTTTCTAGAAGAAGGTGAAGGTGTTCAAGTTCAATTGTTATATTAACATAACCATATGATTTACTGTCATTAAATTGCAAGGTATTATAATTATTCCAGATAGCAAGAAGACAGAGAAGCATAGCTAATCAATGCTCCTCCTGAAAACAAAGTAAACCAGAGTCCTATAGATTAATTGTAATTTTTCTCTGGGAGTCATACTATTAGTGTGAGATATAGAAGTATGTAACAGGTTTAGCAACAGTACTATTTATTTATAGAGTTATTACTGTTCTGCATTTGTGATCAGAATAAAAGTATGACATAAAAATCCCCACTGGCAAAGACAGGGAGAGAAGTAAAATGTCCAACTTCTACCACATACAGCTCCCAAAACTTGGTAGAAACTCCAACGATCTAGTTGGATACAATCGAAGTACAGAACAATAAAGTATCACAGAGAAGGAAGCCTTATGAGTTAATGGGAAGTGAGTGGTAAAAAATAAAAATGGGAATTGTGAAAGCTGAGTAGTAGTTATAATGATGATTTTAACCACAACTGCATGTTTCCATAATGAACATAAATGTGGAGCCAAAATGTTATGTAAGGATTAACCATAAACAGAAATGCATAAGGAACTGTAAGAAACTGCTGTTCACCCCAGTGGGAGTTGGATCAGGCTCTTGATGTATGAGAGCGTACTAAGAAACTGAAAATAATGATATTTTTTTGGAACCATGCCTGACAGCTCTTCAACATCGGCCTTTGCCTTAGAAATCTATTTACTTGAAGGAAACACACTCTGCAGGTGCACTAGAGGATAGTGTGGGACAAAGTTCAACACACTTGCATGAAAATTAAGCTTTATCCAAGAATGGAAGCAATTAAGGAAAATGAAAAGCAGTGTCATAGCAACAACACTATACAGTTATCTAATTGAGTACCTAGACACAGTATAATATTAAATATTAGAATGAGATACAAGTGGTCAGAATCTTCTGGAAATATACAATGGAAAAACATCTTGGCTTTCCATCATGTAATTTAAAAAACACAATGTAACTGAGATGCACCAAAAATGGATATTGGAATTCAAGTCCCAGTCCAGCAAGATAAGTAGCCACATTAATACTATTTATTTCCAAACTTAAAGTTAGGCCTATTCATATGTACCTTGTGGAAGCAAGTGTGTTATAACATTATATGAGAGACCCTTGAAACTCCTGAGAAGACATAATATCCTGCTCCTTTTACAAGTTGGAAAACCAACCCACAGCAGAATAAAACTTACTTGTGCTCCAGTCCCATAACAAGTCTGTAACTATGTTGAGAAGAGCCCTGAATTTTACATTCGGCTTCCTTTATCATTAAACCATCCTTCCTTTCAGACAGATAAAGGAAGATCTTACAGAAAATGATAATAGGTATACTGGCAGATAACACACTAAAAATCTGATTAATCATAAAACCTACTTATCAAAAATTAGCCTCTGCTCTCATCAGTTATTGAAGAGTTAATTTCTATAGATGCTCTATTTAGTCTATACAAAAGAAAGATAAAGAATATCAAAATAGATGTAAGCATGCTTTGACAATATAGCCAACCCTGTAATTCAGTTATTTTTAGTAAACCAACAAGAAGGCTGAAGTTTATAAAACAGCTGTGCTGGTCAAATCTGATTTGTTACTCCCCACCCAGAGGGTAGAGAAATAAATCTGAGAAACCATTTTCTTCTCCATGTCTCCCTTTGGCAATGCACCATGACATATGTGAAAATCAGATATTTTATGCACTTGCTCTAAATGAAAAACAAGGAAACCTGGGGGAAAGAAGGGAAATGGAAGAAAGTGCCCACTTACCTTAAACTAAAAGTAGTTTAAACTGGGAATCTTAATTATGACATGTGAGGTTAAAAATAAAAGGTGGTGGTGGTAGGGTAAACCTGAGTTGGTTGAGATTGCTGAGGAGAAAGGAAGAAATATGATTTCAAAATGCCTCCAGGAAAGGAAATAAACACAGAAGCTACTATGGGATGAAGTGTGAGGGAGAACAGTTTGTGACTAATATATCTGTGAATATGGATAAGAGATGTTAAACAAGGGAACACAAAAATCATGAACATGCAAGTGCAAACAGAAACAAATGTGGCTTTAAAAAAAAGAAGAATTAGATGAACTAGATCAGTAGACTTCAGTCTCAGGAACACTTTACACTCCTTCCATCCAGATGTTGGAGCTAAGTTTATAACGTAACATAGGCACTGCAATACTTAATATTTAGTTGTCTTTGTCAGTGCAGGGATAGATCCTAGGGAGGGTTAAAGGTAGAATTGCACCTTTCCCTCCCTCCCTTCCTCCCTCCCTCCTACTTTGATTCCTGCTCTATTGAGAGTTTAAAACTAATTTACCTGACAGGGATAGTGGCATGCCTATTCAGGTTGGAGCTGAGGAAGTCAACTGACTTCATTATTATGTATTTGATTTCTGCTAATCTCTTCACTCCGTCAGTGTTAACACCCTTTGATCTTCCTCTAATCAGGCTAGCCTTTCTTTTATAAATATCCTGTCTCTTATGCACTCTTGTTTCCATGCTTACCCCTCCCCCCTCCGGCATGTCCAATAAAAATGTGTGACTGCCTAGGAACTTGTACTGAATGACTTTTTTCTTAGGAGATTCAAACCCACAAGAAATCAGAGAAAGGGAGGGAAGGGCAGGTATAAAAGCAGGCTGAGCTGTACAGTAGAATACCAGTGAGAGACAGGAAGGAGTTGCAAAGGTGAGGCAAAAAGCTAAGTTTCTGCAGCAGATGACGGAGGCAGTGGGAGGCTGAATCAAAAATGCAACCAAGGTGGCATAAAGCTGGACATGGTTGGATGAGAGGAATTGGTCTTCATGGAAAAGGGGTGCTGCCAGCAGCTGAAACAAGCTCTCCCCTGACCTCAACTATTGGTTCCTCTATGTTGATGATGGGGGGTGTTAACACTGGATTTGGACCTAGCACCTATACCTTTGTTCCAGGCAGGCACAATCCTCAGACCAACCACAACACCTGCCAAGTGATAACAGGTGAATTTACTGATACAGAGTAAGAACAAAAAAACCCCACAAACAATCAAGCAGTCCAGGGAGGGACTGTGGTGAGGTTTGAATGCTTAGAGGGGCAGGGAAGGGCTCAGTGGCATATGAGGGGAATATTGATAGATCAGCGATTCTGGGACAGCTAGAGATGAGTATGTACAGGGTGCAGTGTGTTCATTGGGGGGAAGTGAGGGGCAGGGTAGGACTCAGTAGGACGTAAGGAAGATGGTGGGATCTGATGGGTTTGGGTCATGATGAGATGGGAATAAGCACAGAGACATGAAAGATAAGGAACCAAGGTTTATCTGAGACAGAGAGACAATAGATGAAGAACAGTGAGGAGGACTTTAGGGCCATGGTGGACTGTCTGGAGGACTCATGTTGTGGAAGAATGGTTCTATCCATAACCTGGTGGGCAAGTAACAGCTGTATTGCAGTCCTCTACACTCCCCTCAGCCCCTGGGTGTAGCAGCACCAAGTGCCTGCTACACCCTGGAGCTAAAGACTCATTTGTATTTGTTTTTGCTTAGATCATAAACTGCATAGTATAGAACCAGGCCCCTAGCATATTAGTAAAGCTTCTAGTTTTTTGTAATTATAGAAAAATGTGTCTTGTGTTATGTGATGATGCACTACACCACTTGCACACCCCTTTTCAAAATTCCATTGGTCAGATTTGCTTGCCCTGGGACCAAGGAAAGTGAAAAAAACCCCCAAAAGTATACAAATTCCAAGCGACTCAGAAAATATTACTTCTCCAGAGATAAACTATTACTATTTGTAAAGGAATCCAAGGAGTACCTTCCCTTGGGAAAATTTTACTTTACTTTTTAAAAGAGTGGAGAAAAAGTATAAAATCCACTGGAAGTCAGGGAAGGTAGCCATTCATACAGTGTTACACATTTTTAGCATACAGAATATTACCAATCCTTTAGATTCTGCAAAATTTTAACATGCAGAATCTTACCAATCCTCTGGCTTTTTTTGCACTTCTTTTTTGCCCTTTCCCTTGATCTTTATACTATTTTTCTTCAAATGCATTCCCTGTTTCTTTTCCTTTCTCTTTTCATGTCCATTATTCTATCATCATATTGGGTGACACATTAAGATAGGTTAATGTAAGATCCTATAAATTAAAAATTAGATAATGGCCCATTTAAGCCTTTGTAACTTGTCAAAAATTCACTTTTGTCCTGTTTCTGCCTGAAGCTACTTTATATGACACAAAAAACCCTGAGAACCATGAGATTATGAATTTGAGATTGCAAAGAGAATAGGCCATGTTTTCACCACATTCTGTTCTTACTGTATTCCTTTCTTCAAGGGAATGGGCTCTCTTGTGCTATTTTCTGTTCCATGTGACACTGTGGTAATTAAAATTAAATATAAAAAGTTTAAAGTCTCATATAGTTTATGAAAAATGCTTTATTACCTCAACCTTTTCAATGTTGTGTATTTTGATTGCCCTGCCCTTCTCCTCCATATAGTTTACAGCCTTAGTAAAGTGTAGGGGAGAAGCGCACTGGCCAGAAATCTAAACCACAAAACATCAAAGATAAAAGGTCAAACGTTTCAAAGTCCATCTTTTTACTTAATATAATGTAGGATGTTTTAATATCATTAGAGTTCATTCTTTTGTCAGAGAGCACAGCAGAGAGGAAGAGCAACTCAACATGATTTAATGGTCTTCCAAAATATTATTATAAGAATGAGAAATAGTTCAAAGCCAGAGTGCAGATTTATAACACCAGGGCAATATTTTTCACAAGAACTCTCCGTTACTGTATAGGAGTGCCAAAAAAAGAAAAAATGGAGGGAGCAGGCATTATTGTATATTAACTTGGCTACTAATAACCTTTTTAATCACTGTGACTATCCAATAAACCTGCCATTCTGAATGATAAATTTTTCTCATCAGTTCATGTACTGAATTTCTTCAAAACTTCTATTTTGTACAGAAATGGGGACACCGATTCCTGTTAATCGCTGACCTATGCACATTACAAAAAAACCCCTAGTCTCTGGGTGTGTCTACATATGAATTTAAGTGAACTTAAATTTAATGCACATTAAGCTACTGTGAATTAAGTTTTTTTGGCAAGTATCTACACATGGTGGGACTTGGGATTAACTTTAGTCCCAAATCACTCCAGCCCTACTATGTGCTCCTGTGCCCCTGTGGCCTCCAGTCTCTGGACACATGGCTACCAGCACTCGGCAGCCATGCCGAAGGTAGAGCCAGCTGCCAGCACTTGGCAGGCATCTTAAACGCACACCCTTCACACTGTGACCTCTGGTCTGATTCTTCCTGTGTCAGAGCAACAGTGTGGCACAGACACGGGCAGCACGTGTCTGCCCTGCTCCTGCTCCTGCTCCTGCTCCTGCTCCTGCTGCAGCTGTGCTTCCCAGCCCGGGCTGTTCCAGCTCTTGGCCCTGGTGCCCAGGGATAGGGTCCCCCACTCCTCTGGGATGCTGTAACTGTCCTGTTTGCCCACCATCATTCCAAGCATCTGGCCTTGGGCCACCCGACTCTCCCACCTGCTCCAGCCACCTGCTGGACAACTGGTACATGGCCTTCCAGGGAGCCCATCACTGTGCAGCTGCTGCTGGCATCCATAGCTACCACAGGCTCCTGGACACCCCCGCTGGAACCGCTGTCACACTCTTGTTCATCAGCCCCACTGCCTCTGGGTCTGCCGCACCAGCCAGGACTGGTGGCAGTACATCATGCTGCAGGAATGGAACAAGAACCAATGGGTCGACACATTCCATATGACCCAGGACACCTTTGAAGACCTGCTGTGCCAGCTCCAACCCCACCTGGAGCACCAGAGCATGGATATGTACCTGGCCATCCCTGCTGACACCCCCCTGCCCTGCCACCCACACACCCTCTACCTCTTGCCCACCCTCCATTACCACTCTGAGACATGCACGTTTGCTATGAAAACCTTTGTTCCCCCACAACCCCCACCCACCTGAGCTACAATGGTGAGGGGCTGAGCCTGGGCTTCCCTGCAACCTCTGCCACTGCCTGGAGGGTTACCTGTCATAGTGCTACACATCAGTGCCCGCTGCTGCTGAGGAGGACATTGCTGCCAGCATCAACATCTTCCTCAGCATGTGAGAGGCCTGTGCCCACCCAGCTGTGGGGACACAGGCTGCTCAATCAAGTTTTGAACTGTGTCCTGCCTCTCAGTATGCTGCTGGGGGGGTGGGGAACCTGAGGCAGGGGAGTGCAGGAAGGTCAGGCAGGGAAATGAGGGCAGAGGACGGGGCAGAGGCTGGTGAGGCTGGCAGCTGGGGAGTTCAGGAGTTACCATGTGTCTGGTGTTGGTGAGGCTGGTAGCTGAGCACAGGGGTCCCCATCAGAGACAGCATCTGGCTGCACTCAGCATCCACAGCCTGTGGTGTGTGATGGGCTGGTTCCCTGCCAGGGCACCCCCACCTGGGGAGGAGCTGGCAGCCAGTAGTGGCATGGCCAGATTCTCCTCATGTCAATGTGTGGGGCTGGGTGGAAGGTGAGGCAGCCACTGAGCAGGGCTCCCTAAGCTACTAGTGGATGCAGCATCCAGGGAGGTGGGTGGAGTGGGGTGCTGAAGGCCTGAGGTCCTCTCCTCCAGTGACACATCACTGCAGGCATCAGGGTGGGGTGCAGGCTATCTCTTCTGGTGGCACTCACGGGGGGCAGCCTGTCATCAGTTGAAGTCAATTGCTACCCGAGGTAGCAAAATGCGGGTCAGCTCTCACATGAAAAGTGTGGTCTTTTGGGAATGACTGGACTGACAATTGAATGTAGTTATAGCCACCCACTGTGACTGGAAGACCTAAACCAAGGGTAGGCAACATTTTTTTCGCCGGAGTGCTGAAAAATACCACAATACCTACCTCGGAAGGTGCCGGAGTGCTGGAATGGCAGAAAAACAAAATGAGGGCAAAGGGTACATGGCAGGATGCCCTGCTTATGCCCCTTGCCCCCCACCCAAAGCCCCTGCCCCCCAGCCCTAGTGCTCCTTGCCCCCCCACTGCTGTCCACCCCAAGGTGCACATGCAGTCACCCCCAGCATGGAGCTGATGCCAGAGCTGTGCAGCCCGTTGAAGCTGTTTGCACTCTACCCACTTCTTGCTGCAGCTGCCCAGAGCCCAGGCTGGCTACAAACAGCTGCGCTGAGCTCATTACCTCCATACCAGGAGCAGGGGAGAGACCAGGGTGCAGAGCTGATGCTGGAGCCCAGCACAGCTGTTTGGAGCCTCCCAGCTCTGGGGAGTTGATGCCAGCTGGGATCCTGGGCTGCTCCCAGTAGGCAGCTGGGATGCTGCAAGCCCTGCTGAGACCAGCCCGGGCTCTGTCACTGGCAACAACTAACCAGAGCCAGGGCTGGCTAATCAAAATGCCCTTGCGTGCCATGCTCAGCACACGTGCCAGGGGTTGCTGACCCCTGACCTAGACCTTCATGCAGCACTGCCATGCTAACTGGGAGTAGCCTCACAGATGCATCCTACCTGATACAGGCTCATAAAATGTGGGCATCCAAGCACCTACATGTGCACATGTATATATGTGTCCTTAATGCACCTTAAATCAGGCTAACGTGCATTAAATGTGCAGACACACCCTCTGAGAACATATCTACACCATCTCCGTGCTGTGCCACTGAGCACCAGAAGGAATTATGTCCAACAGACTCACTAATTTCTCATATAATTCACACACTACAACTAGTTTTGCATATAATTCACACATTATACCTCCCCTAAAGGGGGGAAATGTAGCAATCTTAGAGCACCTTCCCTAACTAAAATCTTACTAAACAAAAAAGTAATCACAATCAGAAGATCCTCAGGAAGTTGTATAAATCTAGCTGTTTTTTTTTCCCTAAATTTTTCCAGCAAATTCAGATCAAATCTGAAAATAACTTTGGGATGACAAATGTATTTTTTTGTGAATTCAGTATATACCATAAAAAAAGAAAAAAAAAAGATCTCCTACTACTTTCACCTCATCTGCAATAAATCTACATAGCTCCGTGGAAGTTAATGGACCAACCTGTAAAAATGATAGCTGAGGAATGTGATAAGGAAAATAAACCAAAGATACTATTGATGGATATGAGAAACCAATAAAAAAGAAACTAACATAGATGCAGCCCAAATGTTGAGGAGTGGGAAAAGATATATTTAAGAAGAACCAAGAGTCTACTCTCTGTTTTGAAAAACTGACACAAATATCCTGCATTTTAGTTGCTTAAGAAAATCTGGGCAGTGACTCAGGTGGAAAAAGGTAGGGGTTTGTTTGTTTTTAAAGGGTCTGAATATTGTTTTCCTAGGATGCCTGTGTACGTGGTTGAAATTAAAAGCACAATAGCTTACATTAGTCCCTTTATCTTGCTTACATTTTTGAAGATAGGCTAAAGTTTTTAAAGAAGGACTAAACACAATCCATAAAAAATTCTTACACATACCTTCTTCTCCTCCAAAAAAAATCCTCTGAGAATAATGTGCCAGTGTAGCAGAAACATGACAACAGTGCTGCAGGGTTTCATATCCTTTGAATATCTTCTGATGTTCATGCAAACACAAAAATCCATCCAGAATCCTACATTTGCACATACATTAGAATAGGCTCTTCCCCTTTACAGGGGTTGGGAACTTATGGCTTGGATGCTGCATATGGCCCAGAATACCATTTTATAAAGCCCATGGACTTCTGTGGGGGCCCCTCACCTGAGCTGCGCCTGAATGGCAAGGAGAAGTTGTGACAATGGCATTGCTAGAAGAGGATGCAGTGACTGTAGCAGTGGCATAGACAGCGTTGGAAATTACCTGAGTTGAGAGTCAAGCTCCCTTCTCCAAAATATTGCCACCCCATTGTGCTACAGCATTTTTAAGAACATGAGCTTCCTAACAATTGCAAACAGTTGGCACAAAACCCTCTTTATCTGAAATAATTTTGCTTCTATGACATATGAAACTGAAATCACCTGTGTATATATTATGTACTTTCCATCTTCTTTCTATTACATTAATATGTTAAAATTAACTTACTATTCCACGTATACTTTGCTTTTTCAGTTTGTTCCTTGTAGATCTTTCCAGGAAACAGAATTTCCACTACATGAGCAATTCTGACATAAAAAAAGCCCTTTACAAAATTAATACCCTGAAACCAAAAATTGAGACCATTGAACCATTTTTTTTCCAAATATGAAATATAAATAGAATGCAAATATAAAATAGAATATTCCAAATTAATAGGCTTTCCTATCCTATTAGAGTTTCAGGAAACATTAGAATACTGTAATGATGGGTAAATACTTCCCTACAAGTGGTATTCAAAGTAAATTCCACGATTTTTCTCCCATTGACTCATTCATTGTGAATTTATTCCCTATTCACCAACCTGTTATTTCACACAGAATACTAGCTTCTTTTAATCTTTTCCTCTCCCCATGTTATGTTTAACATGTGGATAGAGTCTTTACTTCATTCTGAATATTCACCTGAGATATCTTTAATTATGTAAAGAATAAGTTTTCATAGGGATGTTTTGCACTCAAAATTGGTTCTCGTGATTGCAAGTGCAATGGCTTGATTTAACAAGAGTATAAGTGACTGCAGGCTATGGATATGATGGCTGTATTTCTGATTGTCCTTTATTAACTATGCGCCTATAAGAGAGGGAGAAATTATTGTGCCATCTTCAGACTGAGACCACATTTGACAAATAGCAAGCAGACCATGCTCACTGAAATTACATTAATGTACATTAAGGATGGCATCCTATTTCCCAGTGGTTATATAATGAGCATTTTTTAGTAAGCTAAGTAGCAGTTTTGGCACTTACATTCAGGTAGCAATTCGAGTCCAGGTTGCATAATCCTGCATGCATAAACAACTATACATGTATATACTTGAATGCAAGTCCTAAATACAAAATGGAGGGAGAACTCTAACAGTTAAGTAGTTAGACCACTTACTGTGGAAACCCTTTATATCCTGTGAAGGTGTGTGAACTTGTATCTCTCTAACTTTGCAGCACCAAGCTGCAGATAAGGTATTATCCAG
>NW_017729032.1:226553446-226554310 GCF_001723915.1 Gavialis gangeticus
GAAATCTTCAAGAGGAGACTGGACGGTAACCTTGCTGGAGTCACTTGACCCCATTTGTCTTTACTGCTTGGTGCAGGGGGCTGGACCCTACAATCTTCCAAGATCCCTTCCAGCCTACATTCTATGAATCTATGAATCTCAAGGACTGGAGAGGTATCACCAATAATGACTCCAGACTTCTCTCCAGTACTTTCAGATCAGCACCTGCTCTGCCTTGAGCCTACCCCCAGCAGGGCTCAAAACAACCACGTGCCCCTAGAACACTAATGGGACCTCCAAATCACACCTTTAGTCCAAAACCCAAGCCACCGGTGCAACTTAAAACAATTTCAGCCTGCTGTTAGACATCCAAAACCTCACCGGGCTTAACATAAAATAAAGGCCACTTGCCTGCATAACAAGCATCTCACTCTCTCTGCTCCAGGTAGTTCTTTCTTGTTCCCAGGCCTTCAGAGCTGTTTTACTTCAGCCCTACTGTAAATTCAAGGGCCCCACCATGCCACTTCCAGGAACTCCACACTCATAGTATCATAGAATCATAGAAGTAGGGTCGGAAGGAACCTTGTAGATCTTCAAGTCCGACCCCCTGCCTGGGAGGGAGAAAAGACTGGACTCAAATGAGTCCAGTCAGGTAGGCATCAAGCCTCTTCTTAAAGATCCCCAGGGTAGGAGCCAGCACCACTTCTCTTGGAAGTTGGTTCCAGCTCCTAGCCGCCCTAACTGTGAAGTAGTTCTTGTGGATGTCTAATTTAAACCTACTCTCTAATAATTTGTATCCATTGTTCCTTGTCATGCCAGGGGGCGCTGGGGGAAACAGTGTCTCCCCTAAACCCTTCTGGTCCCCCCTAGCAAGTTTATAGACAG
>NW_017729032.1:226554321-226554871 GCF_001723915.1 Gavialis gangeticus
AGACCCTCCCAATCCCTGCCCTGCCCAGCCCCACCTCCCAGGCCCCTGAGGCCCCTGATCCCTGCCCACCTCCAGCATCCCAATTTAAAACAAAACAAACAGACAATAAAACTCCTGGCACTTACTGGCAGTTGTAGCTGCCATCTCTGTCACTGGGGCCACACTTGCACAGTGCAGGGCAGAGGGACAGCCCCAGCGACCCCAGCCCAGGCCTGCCTGATCCCCACTGCCCTGTCCTGCCCAGAGGGGCTCTGCCAGGAGGCCCTGGAGCCCCTCCCCACCCCAGACCCTGCTTCTCAGGTAAGTAGGTGCTTTATTTCTTTTTTTGTTTTTGTTTTTAAAGTGATGGTACCTGGGGTTGGGGTGCCAACAATGGGGACCTGGGGGTACAAGTGCAGGGTGAGGGCAGATGGGACAGCCATTGTGGGGTCTGGGGGAGTGGGGATAGGTGGGGCATCCATCAGGGGGACTTCAGAAGCTGGCAGGGGATGGGGCCATGTGGGGTAGCAATTGGGGGGCTGGGGTGGGACATGTGGGGTTTTTTGGGGGT
>NW_017729032.1:226560115-226569763 GCF_001723915.1 Gavialis gangeticus
TCCCAATAAGGAGTGGTGACATACCGCTTGGCTTTGCTGCTTTATTTCTTTTTTTGTTTTTGTTTTTAAAGTGATGGTACCTGGGGTTGGGGTGCCAACAATGGGGACCTGGGGGTACAAGTGCAGGGTGAGGGCAGATGGGACAGCCATTGTGGGGTCTGGGGGAGTGGGGATAGGTGGGGCATCCATCAGGGGGACTTCAGAAGCTGGCAGGGGATGGGGCCATGTGGGGTAGCAATTGGGGGGCTGGGGTGGGACATGTGGGGTTTTTTGGGGGTGGTACCCCCTGCAGGGGCCATTTGGCCCCTGTTTGGGGGTTGTAACCCCCTGTGTGGGGTCTATAACCCCTGTGGGAGGGCCACAAAATATATATGCACGTTTCATGAATTCACAAATACATGTATTTAGAGCTCACTTTATTATTATGATAGCAACACTGGTAGGCTTCCACATTGCTTTAACACTGTAGATATATCAATAAAACATTGCCCAAATGATCTGTTTCACTGTCTCTCTCTCTTTACAGTGGTCTTTAGTTTTACTTGTGGAGGGACATGGATTTTGTGGTATTTTACAGAGTGACTTTGGGATTTTTTTTTTCAGGGATTTTTCAGTTTTACAATAGGGAACTCCAGAATTCCTGCTAGGGAGGCCAGTGGAAGGACCCTGCCTGCTCAGAGCTGACCCCTTGGACTCAGCTGGCTGTTGCTGACTTCCTGGCCAAATGGGGCCAGGAGGACATGCTTTTACAGTTCAAAGCAGGCCACCACACCTGGAACATCTACTGAGTGATAGCTGACCAGATGGCTCGGCAGGGTTCACATGTGGTAGTAGTGCCGCACAGAGGCGAACTCCACAGCCACAGCCCACTGGCACCTGGCCCAAAGGGGCAGATGCCTCTATTGGATGTGCAGTCCCCATCTAGGTCTGGCAGGTGCACAGCAGGTCACAGCCAGGCAGCAGCCCCCATTGCCAGACTGGTGCAGTGAGTAGACGGTGCAGGGAATTCTCACGGCTGCTTCAGCAGTTCAGCTGAAAGAAGGGGTAATCTCCCCAGGTACCAACTGGCTGGGCCCCAGAAGCTCCTGAGTGTGAGTAGCCCTGAGCTACTTACCAGTGTGCCTTTTTATACTGCTGGGGCAGCACAGGTGCTGGCCCCAGGCTCTAGCTCCCCCTGACTGCAGATCTGGGAGGAGCCAGGCAGGGTTATTTTGCCCCAAGTAGCACAATTTACTCCACAACAAAGTGCATGTCCAAACATATGCGCTGAGGCAAAAAGCCCTGGCTCAAATTTGCACCGCTTTTATTTGAACTGCTGGATGCATCCAAAGGGGCTGACCTGTTCTCCAGTAACAGGGCCAGGATTCCTTGTTACACACCTCCTCTCAACCTATCACTTATGATTAGTGTGGTCTCACCCTCCATGGGGTGGAGCCAGATCAGACAAACTTTCAATAATTAGACTATATAAATGCATAACTATTACAAATTTATAATTCTTTTCTTTATATAGAATCTAATTATTGGGAGGTTGTCTTATAGTCAGGATCATGTGGTATTTGAGTAAATACAGTAATGAAGTTTCACAGAAAGGCTAATGACATAATTTTTCTATCTGGCTTTATTCCCTGTCTGATTTAAGAATACCTGGTGACATCAGTGTCTATTTCTTCTTTATTAATATATTTTTTTTTCAAAAAAATAGTAAGTCAATAACATAGACATTGACTAACTTGAACTTTATTTTATTAATTTTTTTTTATTTGTGAATATGCTGTTTAATTGCCAATTAAATTCCTTGGGACATGCAAATGGAAAAGCATTTTCCATTTATCCAGAAAATCATCAAGCAGTAAAATCATATCCTGTAGCTTTCAGCATCCAAGGCTTGCACACAATATAATAGCATTGCTTATGCAGTCAAGAGTCTGGCATAGCTATTCTGCAGGTTCCTTTATCTTTTGTGAAATAAGCATTTGGTTCTCCCATAAGATCTAAAGTCCTCATCATTTTGAGAAAACATAATCCTCACTCTCAACAGTGAAAGGAAAATAAAGTAAAATGAAAGGAAAACAATGCTGAACCACTCCTCCCTCGAAGGTCTCCTATGTGCTCTGCCCTTTCCAGGATATATACACATTAAGCTCTCCTCCAGGATACTGCTTCCATTCCAAGTGCTTTCTTCTGATTACAAGATTTATTCTTCCATCCATCAGAATTAAGTGGTGCTATAGGGATCCCAGAATTTCAAATTCAGCTCTACTTCTATGCCATATGGCATCCTTCAAACTCTAAATGTCCTAGGCTTGCTTCTTTCAGTGCCTATTTCTGGTTAGGCACTTCTACCTAGCCTCTCGCCCATATTCATTCTCCAGCCGACTCTTGGGTTTTATTCCCATCTGTCTCCAACACCAATTTCTGCTTAAATTCTGCATTCCTGAAGAATGCTGACAACACACTCCTGCTCCTGCATTTAACCTTTGTCTGTCCATTTCTGTTTTAAAACATAGGCAAGTCTCCTATAACCAGTTCCCCTTCTCCTGTAGGACTCTTAATCTCAGTCAAATAGTCCTGTAGATAGTCTGACTCCTAAAAAATTGCTTTTAAGGGACCAGAATTTGGAATATGTCTATGCTGTATACACCTATCTGTAAGCATCAAACCACTCTGTTGCAGCACAATTTGTTTTTAAGCTTCTTAACCCTTATATAACTTTTGGATATCTTTTTTAAGTGAAAACTTTAAATCAAGTCACTGCAAGTTTTGAAAGCCTTTGGAGAATACACCATGTCCTGGTACCTACTTGAATATTTGTGGAACTATTTATGGATAAGAAATATCTTTCACTATAATGCTATTGGTAATCAAAGTCTGTGTGTCCCACTTAGGAAGAAGACATTTGCAAGCACACAAAAAAGATGGTTGATCAAATGAAAAATGTTAATGTTCTTAGAGTATGATTAAGAATGTAACATTCCCTGCAGGGCATTTGCAAGCCACCATTTAGGGCTTAATGAGAGGCTAGGTTTAGCACTCAATTTCCTTAGCTGAAAAAAATGGTAAAACTACTTTTACTTGGGAAAATTATTTATCCAACATGGTTTGCTAATCCTTTGTAGGGGTGTTAAGTATTACAGCAAATATTTCAACCAATGCCTGATTCATGTATTTTGATGATTCCCTGCTTTTGTACTTTGCAGAGCTTTGGTTCTACAGTTGACAGGTTAATACTACCATAAACATACAGACGAGCAGTGGGAGGAGGCAGGGAAGGGAGTGTGGGCTTCGTAGCCAGTGAAGCATAAACAGTCAATGAAGTGAATTGGCTAGATGTTTTCCCTACAAAATCTAGGAAGGTAGAAACAAAAAGACTTGTCAAGTGACTCCCAAAGGCATCAAGAGAGGATGCAGGAAGATGGGCTTCAGTCCTTCTAAAAAACAAAACAAGCACATGTGTGAAAACTGAGACACAACTGTATAAAACAAACCAAGTAAACTAAAACTGCATAGGCATATGCATGTCTTAATTGAAGCAGCACTTCCAAAGCATCTGTATTAAATAACAATATCGCTTGTACTTCCTGCCCAAATTAATAGTTAAGGTAAATGCATGATTTTTTATTTTCTGTACTTAGAAAATCATCCAAGTATGAATTAACCATCTGTGCAGTTCATGCTATGAAGAATCCAAAGCTACTCTTCTATGTTAATGGGAAAGCCAGATGTAGGTAGTCCAATTGAAGTAAATGGGACTTCTCACATATAGATTTGAATACTACTATTTGGGCACATCTACAAGTCATCCTACATCACCACAGTGATGTACTACATTGCCTTATGACATGCTACAGTGATGTACTGATCATGTGAGTCTACACATGATCAGGAGCTACTTCGCCATAGTGGTGTGTTTTCCTATTTTAGTGCACTGCTATGGTGAAGTAGCAGCAAAAACCAACTGTGTGCCGCATGCACAGCACAGTACAGGCAGTTACTGCACCATGCTTCAGTACTTCTAAAAGTACTAAAGCATGGCGCCATAACAACATTACCATACAGTGACATGTAGATGCACCCTTTATAATGCTAATAAAAACTCTTGTTATAAAAATGTTAGAAGAAGATTAGATACCAAAATAAAAAGAAGGAAGGAAAGTAAAAGAGAATGAAAGATAGGGTCCACTGATGGTTATTCTAAAAATTTTTGAAAAGTGTAGTGTCAAAGTGCTTCAGCACAATATTCTTTCTACATTAAATTAATAGTGATGTAGTACAAAAACTTCTTATTTGGCATATGTTTCACTCACAAAAAAAATCACCAAATAAGGGCCTGGAAATATTTATTGGTAAATGTATACGTTCCAGAATAATTTCAATGGCACTTAACTACCCACTTATGTATAATCCCCTTTAACAAGTACAATGTTTCTTCATATTATAATTACACTACAAGATAAAGGTCCCATATGAACAACTAACCACTTAGTAAATGATAGACTATGTTGATAATTACAAACATTGCTACACTAAGAAAATAAAACCCTTTTTCTAAGTTTCCTCATAATCTTCCCCATAGGCAGTCCTCTTACTATATATGAGCTCTGTAGAAGCCTTAACCAACTGTCATATTGCGAAAATATTTGTTTGAATTGTTCTGACTGCCAGCAGCAATCTGTAATTTATAACACTTAGGGACACCCGGGTTGCTGTTAATTCAACTTTGATCCTTAAGAACCTATTTATTTTATTTCTCTAGTCACCTGGAATAAAATTAGTCCAAATTCCTAGTATTTTAGAAGATGCCTTGATGGATTTATTATACTTCTCTTATGTGTGTGAGTTCTCTCTGGATTCAAAAATGTTTTAGAAATGTTCAATCAAGCCCAAAACAAAGCAAAAAACAATTAAGCAAAATAAAGTATTTTTATCAGCTGGCTTTGGAACTAATTGTAGGGTTGGAAATGGAACTGGAATAGATGCACAATTGAATAAGTGCACTATCGAAAAATTGATTGTAACAGGGGTTTAAGTAGTGTTACCTTGTGGGGCCAGGCCAACTCTCAGGATCTTAATATTGCACTGTTAAATGGGAGGGTGTGACACAATTGCACATATACAAACACACAAATCAATTAGGTGCATACACACACAAATATACACACTACCAACTCAGGCACATACACATCCAAACCAGTGTAGGCACATACATACCTATCACCAATTCAAGCATGTACACACTACACACACCAAAAATTAGACATCAGCCTGTTGTCAATACCTACACAGTACACATACATGAATCACTAATCCGTACATCAGGCACACAATGATATACACACACACACACACACACACACACATATATCTATATACATACACATATATATATACATTCACCAGTTCTCACACATACCACCCACCTACACATACACACAGGTGAGTTCCTAACTTGAATGGTATGATGTGTGTATGTGTGTGCTTGGGTTACTTGGGATACCCTGAGGGGAAGGTTAAGGTGAGAGAGTGAAAGCTGCTGGGACTGGGATTAGAACAAGTAGACTAGAGAGAAGCTGGGCTGAAGAACTGAGTCTTGGGGTTACTTAAGGTCAAGTAGCCTCAGGGTTACTAGAGGTCACTGGTGTTGGGGTGGAAGCAAGGGAAAAATCCTGGTGGCAAGGAGGAGACAGCCAGGAGAGAGACAGAGGCAGAAGGTTTGGAGACTAGGGCTGGAAACTGAGGCTGAAAGCTTGGAGATCAGGGGGCAGATAAGTGGTGGCAAGGAGGAAACAATCAGGAAACAAACAAAAACCCAACTCAGGGTTTCACTATAACAGGTTTATTAAACAGGCAACACACCACATAGCCCCTTAAAGTTATTGGTTCCTACACACTCACACACACACGCATGCACTCACTCACAATGGTAGCAAGAGAAAGAGACTGTAGAAGGATTGGAGTCCAAGTCCTTTGCTTGGGAAAAGAAGGTGGGTGATAGCTATCTATACTGGGCTGTGAGTTGATCCTTGATGAACAGTTGGGGTCTTCTCCAGCAAAGTGCTTTCCAGAAGGGGGTTGCCAGTAGGGCCTCTGGGTGGATAGGTGGCATGGCATGGCGCTGGTCCAGATGGAGAGGGCATCCCCCCGGGTCTATCTTCACTGCCCCCTTTTATAGGGGCAGACCTTCTGTGACCCCAGTTGCAAGGGACCTACCCAGGCAAGTGCCAGCCTCTGGTGCACTGAGCATGTGCATTCCGGGTCAGGACATGCAGTTTCATGTGTCTGTAATGGTGGCTTCTGCAGCAGTCTTTGTCTTTCCAATCTTGAGCCAGGGAGAGTGAATGCAGGGTGATGGTTGGGTTGTGGAGTTGGTGGTTCGGTCATTCAGAGGGAGCTATTTTTAGACCTACTGCCATTGTCTCTCATGCACCCTCATTCATCCCCATTCATTCAGGAACCAAGTTACATAGGAGTGGTAAGTATGACTCACACTGTTACAACATACTTACACAACAGGGCATGGGTACAAGATGGAGCCTTGACAAACAAAATGGAAACTTGACATGACTTATGCTAACTTACATAGGTAGGCCTAAATCATACAGTATCAGTGAAACAGTAATATAGAACAGTAAAAATCAATATAAACATAATAATTATACAATATAAAACAGTGGATATCCATAACAGGGTACTTATTTGAAAAGGAGGAGAAAAAACAAGACAAAACAAATACAACTTGCTACCAAAATAAAATGCTGAAGCTTATCCTCTGTCTTAGCTCCTTTATACTTATCTATAGGAAATAAGGAGAGAAAAAGTCAGAAATGGTTAGGGGAAGGGGAGGGAATGTATTTTTAAATTTTAAAAACAGAACAACTGGGGGTTTTGTTACAGTAGAAGCCCTGTTACTCAGGTAACCACAGGGAGCTCTTGATACAGGTGAAGAGAGTTCACACACCTTAGGAAAATCAGGGTATTTATGCCCACTGCCACCTACATAAGCCCCTCTGCGAGGGACTGCACTTTGCCCACGGGCACTGGAGGAAGAGGACGAGACCACGAAGAGACAAAGAAAGAGAAGCAGAGAGTCCAGAGGACAGCTGAGGATTAGGGATGCAAAGACGCTGCAGTCTGCTGGTAAGGAGCGGGGACACCTACCTGATCCCCGTGGTCAGCATGGGCAAGCCGAGGAGAACCCAGGGGGTCTTGGAGAGTCAAATGGAGGGAAGAACCCCGAGGCAGGAGACTCTGGGGCTGTGCACAGAAAGGGGGAGCTGCGTGAAACCGTTCCCCTCACCAAACAGTTGGGGCATGTGGAAGGTTCAGCCCCAGATGCAGGAAGCCGCAGCAAAGACGCCACTCTGCTGGGCTGATTGATGTCAATCCCTATGTTCTGTCAATGAGGTAATTGGCAGTGAGAGCCCTGCCCAAGCAGATATTGACTAATGCAGATGGGAGACTCCCCAGCTTAAGAGTTAATTGGAACGGCCATATTGCTTCCCTGCTAATGAGGCAATTAGCATGAGGGAAGTAACAATGTAAACCTGTTACAAATAAAGTGAGCACCAGGAAGTTAACCATCTGGGTGGTCTGTGGTCTTTTCTCCCCCTCAAGTATTAACACTGAATATCTTTCCTCTTCAATAAAAGTCATGGCAGGAGAGTTCTGAGAGGAACTGAGATAGACACAGCTGCCCTCCCACATTGATCATACCATATTTTCCTGCATGCCTTATGCACCTTTCACCCCCAAACCAGCCCCCCATCATTGGGGTGCATATACTAAGTAAGGAAGCTGATTTTAAACTCACAGTTGGAACCCTCCTGGTTTGATTACTGCTTTGAAGTGCCACTGTTCTGGTATTACAATTCAGATAGCTGAAGTCAGTTATAATGCAAGAAAATACATTAATTTCTTGGGCTGGCCAAATCTTTTCCATCAAAAATCTCTCTTTGCCCCCACAACAGAAAGATTTTTAACCAAGCAAACACTTTCACAGGAATTGTTCATGGGCAGGAGGAAATTTCAATTTTTTAATCTATCAGTAAACAAATAGAAAAAAATCAGGAAACGAGAAAGTATTTCTCATCTACATTTCATAATATTTAGAACAGAAATTTTCATTCTGTGAAATAATCATTATTCAGTCCATGGCCTTTTCAGTCTCCATGAGATAAATGCTTGTTTACAAATTACTATTCACAAAATATTTGCATAACAACCTCCTCCCCCTCCTATAATGAAATTTTACATTATAATGGTGATGACAAAAAGCTGCCATAGAGTACTGAATACATCCATTTGCCAAGATGCCTAAATGCTTCTTGTTCACACAGATTTTGAGATTATAAAAAGAGATTTCATAAATCAGTTAGTTATGGATATAATATATAATATACTCAACTAGCAAAAACCCTGTTGAGAGCTCTATTCCTTTCATTCTCTTAGTCCTGCAGGTTTTTCAAGTATCTAGCATTCTTATTAGTTTGCAAACAGTACTCCTACGGCATCAGATGAAGTGATGCTTTTTTGCTGACTCAAAGTAGCCATGTAAATGGAGCTGCTATAAGTAGTTATAACCATGTAAAAGTAGTTATAGCCATGTCTTTGCTTCACTGTTACCTTGTAGTCTCTGGATATTACCTAATTATTGATCAACTTTCTTCTATTCTTCCTTCCTTCCTTTCTTTTTCTTGGTCTTGTAAACAATAGCACCAATTAACCCTTGACACACAGCCTTCCTAAATAAAATATATATAGGCAAGGAAATTTCCCTGCAACTCAGTAGTGTTCATATGTATTATGGGCTTTTTATTTTTGATTTATAATACTTTTTTCATCCAGCTGTTTTAAAAAAATTTAAATAATTCCAAGAAATTCTCAGACCAAGGCCCCATTGTACTATGCACTAAGCACGCATATAGTAACAAACAATTCTTACCACAACCAGCTTAATGTATAGATTTCCCTTAAGAGTTTCACAAGAAATTATAATATCATTAGACAAGTATATTGGGCTTAATTTAATTTCCTATTCACATTATGGTTTTCAATGCTACATTTTAAAAATATATATTGTATAAAATTATGGCATATTTACTGGTAGCAATGAACCTTCCATAGTACCTGTGAGGAGGAGGAAAAAGCTTCTCACATTTATTGGGGATTAGAATGTTTATTTGGGGAATTACTGCAGAATAGCTAACATACTATAAATTTCTTAATCTTCCCTTGTAGTTCTTTGTCTATACATCTCATAATCTTTTCTATTTCTTATGTACAATCAGGCACACAGGTTGGATATTTGTAGACTCTGAGCACGTCCAGACGAGCATGCACGTGCCTCTTGCCCTGCCTCAAACCTCTTTGAGGTGGGGCAACAGGCCTGTGCGGGAATGAAAAAAACATTCTCCATGCTGCAAACTTGCAGCACGGGGAGAAAATTAAACCCCTGGATATCCAGGGATCTAAAAAAACTGAAGTTTAAAAAAGTGGGGCAGGGCACGGTCTGGTCCTGGCTGCCAGAGTGTCTCCATGGTTGGCCCCTCACCCTGGTGCTGAAACAAATGGCCAGCTAGGCCTCATGTTTCAGCACCAGGGCTCTGGTGCTAGTGAGTAAGGGGTCAGGGGGTGGAGGAGGGGGGAGGG
>NW_017729032.1:226570205-226594623 GCF_001723915.1 Gavialis gangeticus
TTTGGGGGTGTGGGGAAGTGGGGCTGGGGCTGGGTGGGGCAGCCATTTGGGGGGACTTCAGCAGCTGATGGTGGTTGGGGCCAGGTGAAACAGCAATTGTGGGGCTGGGGTGGGGAATTGTCCAACTGATCACTGTCTCTGTCTCTGTCTCTGTCTCTCTCTCTCTCTTTATAGTGCTTTTTTATTTGGGTGGGTTTCAGGTTTGTGGAGATGAGATTTGTGGGGGGAAACTTGTAGGTGGGTATGTGGGTGAGAGGTGGTGGGGTAACTTGGGGCTGTGGGTTTTGGGGTGCGGGTAGGGAGGACTACTTAGGACGGTTGGGTCCTCTGACCACCCACCTGCACAGTTCACAGTCTCCCCTCAGCAGCAACAGCAGCAGCAGCTGCCATTGGGTGCTCAGGGCCCACTGCTGGCAGAAGCCCCCCCATGGTGTGGCCCCAGCTGCCTGAGACCCAGGGCCACCTGTGCCACATGTTGTGGGCCCAGCCTAGAGGTGTACACCTTTGGGTAGGACCAGGCAACTCTTGCTGTCATCTGGGGTCCTGGCACCACACACAGGGGCCACACATCAGGATGGGCCAGGTCCTGCCTCCAAGTGCCCCACACACCATAGGGCTGGGCCAGATCCATGGAAGAAAGACCTGGCCTGGCCTGATGTGTAGCCACTGTGTGCAGTGCCAGGACCCCAGGTAATAGCAAGAGCATCCCCGTTCTACCTGAAGCCACATGGCCCCAAGTTTGGCCAGTCCTGCACTATGTGGCACAGGTGGTGCTGGTTCTTAAGCAGCCAGAGCCATGCCATGCTGCAGGGGGGCTCTGCCAGAAGTGGGCCCAGAGTGCCCAACAGTTGCTGCTGTGAGTGTGCTGTGTGGCTGGGTGGGTGGGAGACCCACCCCTCCCAAGCAGTCCCCCTACCTCCATACAATCCCCTCGACTCCACAATCCCTTCTGCTTCCCACAACCCCACCCCCACATCCCTACTTACCAGAGATGTTGCCTGGGTCCAGGCCACTGTTGCAGCCTCACCCTGCTCCTATTTGCTCCAGCACACTGAAGCAGCATTCTGGGGAAGCAGGGGATTGGGGCAGTCATAGAGACTCTCTGGCCAGATGCCAGAGTATCTTCTTGGAGGACACAGCCTCTGGTTGCCTCAGGACATGGTCCAGGATTTCTCAATATCAAATTTAGAATCTGTGCTGCAAGTACACACTCATCTGGATGCACCCTGAGATCCTTCTGTTGCACCAGAAGCTTCTATGACAAGACCAATCCTGCAAAAAAATTTCTCATCCAAGTAGTTCTTGAATATGTAAGTGCTTCCATTCATTTCTCTGTAGAAGTGAGGATAAGGTTCTATAGCCTATCTTGTGCAAGTCAGAATAGGTCCCTTTAGCATTAAAATCTAGGAACTTGCACAAAAGTAGGATTATTGACACAATGTTCCACTTCCCAATGTGAGAGACAGAAGGTTATATTTCATTACTAAAACTCAGAGCTAATATTCATGTGCTCCCTGCCAAGTGTCTGCCAGAGGGTTCTTAAAGAAATCATACCTGACAAGGACTATCAAAAGATGAAAAATAAGAATAAAAGGGGACACCATTTTTATTAAGAAACGTAATATATAAAACATAAATATTGCCAACTCTTTTGATTAAAGTGAGTTTCATAATATGATTTGTTTTAATTAAAAAGTCTCAGATTCTGAGGCCATGTGATAATGTGAAGTTCTTTTACTTGAGTAGGGGGGTTTTTGTTCACTTGTTTATTTGCTTTGTTGAAATTTCATTTTTAAAGTTCATTTCTAATCCTCAGCATTCTAAGGAAAACATATACCCTAAAAAATCAAAAGCTCACAGAAGTTTAAAAAAAAAGGGAAAAAAAAACAAAAACAAAGGGCTTACAATTATTTTTAAAAACACAATATTACACATTTTAAGTAAGTTATTTTGAAAGTTTGATATATGATATTTGAATGTTTAGAGTTAGCAATACTATAGTAATGTAAATTGACATTCATTCCCAGGTAAAATGAATTCTCACAGATTCTTACTTTAACAAAACATTGCTGCTAATGCTAGGTATTTATTATTTATTGGGATCCAAGATCTGACCTCCATAATGTGAAACCTTAGGAGATGAAATACACCAAGCTAGTTTTAACCTTGTTAAAACTTATCCGGAAGCAAGCATTTTGCCTACTTAAGATTCTATTAATATGCATAAATCCAGAAGGAAATAAAAAATAAGTACAAAATAGAAAAAAAAAGAAAGTATATTATTTAATATTTTTCTATGAAAATATAGTGTTTTATCAGCTTGCTTATTTTATTAAATTACTCATTTAACATGCATTATGTAAACAAAGAATGATTTTAAAGATAGCTTAATTAAGAATTCTAAATTACTTGGTAAAAATTAGAGGTTCCTATCAGGTTCCTTAAGAAGTATACTTTTGAAGCCTTTTCTCTTCCAAATAAAACCTTATTTGGATGGTTTAATAACATTTATAAGTTCATCCAGACAAATGTCCTGAGAAATGGGATGACAGCTACTGGCCTAATATTACTTCAATATTTAAAACAAGATACAAATATAAGAATTAATATATAGTGTGGCTGCATGTATACATACATATATCCACAAAAGCACACAGCCTCAAAATTCACTAGCCATCCTGTATAAGCACAATCTTAGTGGGTTAGTAATCTTTTTTCAATGGAAAAAAAGGATCTTGGGTAACTTTTTAATGTCTTAAATTAAATGCCTTGTCATTCTTTCTCTTGTATGTTGGATAAATTATTCATTTGCTATGAGTTAACTAACTATGCATATTTATGGATTTTTAAAATAATTAATCATCTTTTTTTGCAAATGAATGCATCTGTACAGGATTTGGTTGATGTTTTTTGCATAATAACTTTTTAAGCCGCATTGTGTAAAATACTGCAGTTACCATTGACAATTTCTAGGACAAGGGTGTAAAAACATGGCTTCGCTAACTGTGCTTTTATGGGGGCTTTTAATTTATTTAAGAAACAATGCTACCAATTTAAGCCCTCATGCGGTTATTCAGGGCAAAGGACCACACCCAAGTAGAACCTTACTGACTTTGAGTGGGGGTGGGGGGTCTCTATATAATCTTATGGATCTGCCTGAATGGAACAGCTTGAAAAACAAAGGATTTAGATCTTAGTCTTGTTATTGCTTATGTTTGTCCCACATATCCACTAGAGCATCCTGCTTACATACTGACTACACAGGGTAAAACGCATTAGTGTGTAGAAGTATATCCTACCACATAAGCTTCATAATAGTTTTAAATGTACTTAAGAAGTTCACAGTAGTGCATAGTAGTTGTACAAATGCCCTGGAAAAGATAAACTTTATATGCAGTTTACAGTAGAATTGGTAGCGTAGTTTTAATACACCTGTGAGAAACAGTCATGAAAGCTGATTCCATGCAAAACTTTTCAGATTTGTGTTTAATTGCACAGGCGAGACTCGGGGCATTTTATGGCACCATAAGATGGCAAACCAGCCACAAAGATGTTCCTTACAAAATGTTTAACATATTTGTGGCAGGTTCATATGGCACCTTAAATGTGGAACTCGGGGCATGTGTTCCAGACATGTGGCTGTCCCATTCAATGCCAACAAGCTTAATTGCTGAACTGCATTCATGCCTGTATAGGGCCAACGCTGACAATCAACTGATTATTAACACTGGCCTGGAGCAGCCCTGGGTCCTGGGGTTTGGACAAAGGGCAGCCCCAGGGTCTGGATGGAATTACCTCCTGCACAATCAAGAGGATCAGGCTCGTGGAAGCCTTGAGTCTCAGTTTAGCTCCAACAATTAGGATGTGATTAATTTTATACATCATCCCAAATACTGTGCTTTTTGTGTACATGTGGCATGGCGGGAAGCACAATGTTGTAGACAGTGAATAAAATTGCTGAGAACTAAATCATATAATTATTTTAACATCTGACAAGGGCCTCAAAGTACAGTTCTGAAAACATTAACTATGCAGACTCCTGAACCAGTCTAGAACCTGTCCTTTTATTATAAAGTATAAAATATTTGTATTGAACCAAACAGAACATAGTTACAATCCTGAACCCTCTTGAAGCCAGTATTTTACAAGTAAAGATGATAAAATGTGTAGCTTACAGTAATTTTATGTAAATGTGGATGTAATTCAATAAATTAAACTAAACGTTCAGTTATGAATCTCAATATGACACATGAAGGAAAAAGCTGGAAAGAGTTTGAGAAAATTAAACTGTAGAAAATGTTCATATATATCCAGTGATGGGATACCAGGATTCGTTTCTGTTTTTAGTGCATTATTTTTAGTTTTGCCTAATCCTTCCTCATTTCTATTGCCTCTTATGTGCTACCAGTTGCAACAGAAATTAAACCTTACACCTAATACACTTATTTAAATATTGTGTGCATTTAATATTTTCCATGATACAAAAGTGAAGAAAAAGTTAACCACACTACTAAAATATAAATGCAATAGTTTATTTAATCAGAAAGAAACCAATCAACATTATAGTAAAGCTATATTTATATTTCAGCAAAATCAAATGTTTTGCTATTATTGAAGTTATGTTTTTATCCAAAACAAAAATTCTCAGGAATTTCTTTTGAGGGAAATTTGGAATGCCCTGCATTTTTTTCTACTGAATAACTGTAGAATTTATTTTCCCACCGAACAGAAATTTCAATTTTTTTCCCCTGAAGAAAATAAATTCCACTCCCCAATTCACCAACTGCAATTCTAACAAAAACTTTGAAACAAATATTAGGGATGGTCCTGAACTAAATCCCTATGATAACAATCCATAATAGAAGAATTTGGAATATGGACTTTATATTCCAGTTGAAGAATAATCTTATACAACATCAAGAGTAACCAGCCAATATGGCCCCTGGAGACTTTTCTATGATTTTCATTATAGACTTCACAGGAATAGATTTCATAGACATTAGGGGCTGAAAGGGACCTTGTGAGATCAAGTCCAGCCCCCCTCCCATAGGCTAGAAGCCTGTTGGGTTCAAATGATACCAGCAAGATAAACATCCAAATGACTTTTGAATGAGTATATGCTTGCACCACCTCTGGGAGGAGTCTGTTCTAGACCCTGGACACACAGACTGCAAAGATGTTTTTCCTTATGTCCAGTCTAAATTGGCCTTCCAGAAGTTTGTGGCCAATAGACCTTGTTATCCCTTGGGGAGTCCTGGTGAATAACTGCTCTCCCAGATCCTGGTGCACACCTCTTATAAACTTATAGGCTGCCACCAAGTCCCCCCTGAGCTTTCTCTTCTCCAGGAGGAAGAGTCCCATGTCCCTCAGCCTCTCCTCATAAGGCTTCCTCTCTTGGCCTTTGATCATGTAAGTGGCACTCTTTTGGACTCTCTCAAGCTTATCCATTTCTCTCCTGAAGTGGGGAGCCCAAAATTGGATTCAGTACTCCAGCTGTGGCCTCACTAAGGCCGAGTAAAGTGGGAGGATGACATCCCTAGTTTTGCTTGAGATGCATCAGTGGATGCGTGCCACAGTTTGGTTTTCTTTGCTGGTTACAGCATTGCATTGGTGGCTCATGTTCATCTTGTGGTCAATCAAGACCCCAAGTCTCTTTCGGTAGTGGTGCTAGGGAGCATAGCACTGCCAAACCTATAAGTATGATGCTGGTTTTTCCTTGCAAAGTGGAGCACCCTTTACTTCTCTGCATCGAATGCTATCAGGTTTTGGTCCACCCACCTTGCTAGCCTGTCCAGATCAGCCTGTATCCCCACCCTGTCCTCCATTGTGAAAGCCTCCTCCCATAGTTGTGTCATCCGTGAACTTCCCCAGTCCGCATCTGATGCCCAAATCCAGATCATTAATGAAGAAGTTGAAGAGTACTGGCCTGAGTACTAAGCCCTGAGAGACACCACTGGTCACCTTGTGCCATGTAGATTTGCTCCCGTCAGCAATTACTCTTTAGGTCCGACCTTGGTGCCAGTTCCCAGTCATCAGACCATGAGATAGTCAAGGCTGCAGTTCCCCAGTTTAACTGAGGACATCATAGGAAGCCAAATCACAGGTTGTCTTGAAATCCTGATATATGACAAACTCATTTCCCTTGTCCAGGCAATACTTCACCTGGCCATAGAAGGAGACAAGGTTGGTCAGGCAAGACGTTCCAGCAATGATGCCGTGTGGGATGGCACTCAGAACGTTGCCTTCTATTAGCCTGTTACTGATGGAACCTTTGATGATTTCATCATCAGATCTTTCCAGGGATGGATGTCAGACTGATTGGCCTGTAATTCCATAGATCTTCCTTCCTTCCTTTCTTGAAGATTGGGACCATGTTGGCTCTTTTCCAGTCCTCCAGTACCTCTCCTGAGTGTCATGTGTTCTCAAATATCTTCACCGTAGAGCGTGTTATGATGTCTGCCAGCTCCTTCAGGACTTTTGGGTGCATTCTGTCCAGGCTCATGGATTTATGGATGTCGAGCCTCTCAGGTTGTTCCCTCACAATCTACATCAATTGTGGGCCCATTTCCTGTACCCTGGATGCTTTGTGTCCTGTCCAACAGGGTGACCCTGTTGGTCAGATAGAAGACCGACACAAAGTAATCATTTAGGAGATTGGCCTTTTCCTGAGCATTAGATGTTAGCTGCCTCATTTGTTTTAGCAGGGGTCCAATATTGCCTTTGTTCTTTCTCCAACTTCCTATATATCTGAAGAAGGGCTTGTTGTAGTCCTTGATTTCTGTGGCTAGTTTGAGTTCAGTTTCTGCCTTGGCTCTTCTGGTATGCTCTCTACAGGTGCAGGCTAGTGCTGTGTAGTCCTCTGTGGTGATGATTCCTGTTTTCCATCTGGTGTAGGCTTCTCTTTTTAGTTTCAGGAGGTCCAAAATTCCCTGTTGAGCCAAGGGGTTTTCCCAGCCCTCTGACTGCCTTTTCTACAGGATGGAATGGACTTTCCTTGTGCTTCAAGGATTGCTTCCTTAAGGGACAACCATTCCTCATGGACTCCCTCTTTTGAGGGGCCATAGTCTCTTAGTGCCTGACTGAACAGTCTTCTGAGTTTGTGAAAGTCAGCCTTCCCAAAATTGAGGATTTATGTTTTACTGAGAGATTTTCCTGCCCTGCATTGAACAGATACAGTGATCACATGGTCACTGTCACCAAGCTTCCCCTCAATCCTCAGATCACTCAACAGATCATCCCCTTTGGCCAAAACAAGACCCAACAGTGCCTTTCCCCTAGTTTGGCCCATAGACCTTTTGCATTAGATAGAGCTCATCAATGCTAATGAGGAAGCTATGCAACCAGTCAGGTTTGGCAGTATGCTCTTCCCACAAAATGTCAGGGAGGTTGAAGCCACCCATGATGACCATGCATTGGGAGTATGCAACCTCAGCCAATTCCCTGCTGAATTCAAGATCCAGCTCTTTTTCTTGGTTGGGAGGCCTGTAATAGACTCCTACAATTGTATCCTCTTCCCCATGCTCTCTCTGCATTTTAACCCAGAGGGTCTCAAGACACCCTTCTTGGTTGCTAACCTCAGTTTGAAGGGAAGCATATTGCTCCTTCACATAGAAAGCTACACTCTCAACCTTCTTCCCAACACAGTCTTTCCTGTACAAGGTATAGCCTTCTATACATATGGACCAGTCATAGGTGGAGTCTCAATAGGTCTCCATTATCCCTATGAGAATATAATCTTTGTTGCTCAGGAGAAGGGCCAGTTCCTCTTCCTTGTTTCCCAAATTCCTGGTGTTTGTGTACAGGCAGCTGATCCTCCATGGGAAGCCCTGGGCTTCCCTGCACACTGGGGCATGACCTTTGCTTGGGATGTCATCAGAGTAGGCTCCCTTGGTCTACCTAAGCTGTTAATACTGTGACTGACATGACCTGGGCTTAAACTGTTAGTTGACTTTCCATCTCCCAATGATCCTAGTTTAAAGCCCTGTCAAGTAAGTCAGCCATTCTGGCTGAAAAGAGCTTCTTCCCTTTCAGGGTGAGGTGGTGGGTATCCCTTCCCAACAAGCTCTTTAGCATGGAAAAGCGAAGGTTCAGGGGTGACCTGATGGCCACCTATAAGTTTATCAGGGGTGACCACCAGAATCTGGGGGAACATTTGTTCACCAGAGCACCCCAAGGGATGATGTGGTAGAACGGTCATAAATTACTACAAGACTGTTTCAGGCTGGACATAAGGAAGAATTTCTTTAATGTCCGAGCCCCCAAGGTCTGGAACAGCCTGCCATCAGAGGTGGTTCAAGCACCTACATTGAACACCTTCAAAAGCAAATTGGATACTTTTCTTGCTGGGATCCTATGACCGCAGCTGACTTCCTGCCCTTTGGGCAGGGGGATGGACTCGATGATCTTCCAAGGTCTCTTCCAGCCCTAATGTCTTTGAAGTCTATGAAGCTGCTGCCTCTCCCCCTGAAGTGTGGACCATTGTTGAAGAAGACACACTCCTTGTGATGGCACCATCACTTGAGAGTTCTGTTAATCCCTTTGATACACCTTCCCCTCTGATTCCTGTGACCCATGACCAGCAGGATAGAGGAAAAAATTGCCTGTGCCCCCAGACCCCTGATCCCTGGCCCCAGAGCCCTGTAGTAACTTATGACCCATCTGGGATTATTCCAAGTTGTATCATTTGTGCCTACATGAATTAGGACCATGCGGTGGTGGTTGGAGGGCCAAATGAGTTTGGGGATCCTCCCTTCTACATCCTGGACTTGAGCCCCTGGCAGCAGGCCTCATGGGCTAAGGGGTCAGGGCAACAGATCAATCCTTCTGTCCCCCTCAAAAGGAAGTCACCCACCATAACCACTCTATGCCTTCTCCTGGGTGTGGTTGCTGGTTGCCCTCCATCTTCACATGCTGGAGCCAGCAGCTTGACTGGCTCTGCTGATGTAAGAGGTTTTTATTAGTTGCACAGCTCTGGGGGAGTGGTAACTTTGGTGCAGTGCCTCCTTTGGTCAGAGACTACCTTCTACCAGGCAATCCCTGGCAGGACTTCATAGTGGCTCTTCATTTCTATACTGGCATTGCCAGCCATCCTTACTCTTTCCACTTGTTCTTCTGGTAGTAAGTGTCCAGCTCCTATTCTACATGGTGCACAGCCTCCACACCACTGCCTGGAACTCCCTAATCTGGCACCCCCAGGCCTCCACCATTGGGCACACTCCACAAGGAGAGGTGTGAACATGTAGACATGACTGCTGGTCTTTGAAAAAGGACTGGCTTTTGCATCCTGTTACCCTAGGATGTATACTATATATTAGGGGTGTGCAAAATGGGCTGTATTCAATTCAGATTCAGCCTGAAATGGGGACAGTGATTCAATTCCTTGATTTGGATTACTGTCCCCAATTCAATTCAGCCAAATCTGAATTTGAAGATTTGATGCTGATTCGGCAAATAAGTTATTCAGCCATAGACACAGCTTAAATGTTTTTTCTACATATCTCAAGGTACCAGGTGCACCTCATGAATGCTGCAATGCTGGGTCAGATGGAGCATCCCACAAAAGTGCAGGGCCCACCCCCACTGTGTGCTCGGTGATGAACCCAGAATCTGTGAACATTTAAAGCTGTATCTATGTCCAAATCGCCAAATCTTTCTCAATGTCTCTGAATTTATTTGGAAGGTTCCAATTTGATTCAGAGAGATTAAAGGATCTCCTGATTCAACTCAGATTTGGAGATTCAGCCACTGAAACAGGCCAAATAGAATCAGGGACCAAAGCTTTGCACAGCCCTACTATAAGTAAGAACATAATAGGAAATTCAATTTTAACCTAAGATGGTTAGCATAGTAAAGAAGGTAAAATGAAAATTAAGGAAAAACATTTTGTAAGCTAAGACTCTGAGCTTGCTCTCATTAAAATCCATAATTGTATTAACTTCAGTAAAAGTAAGACTGGGAACTTGAAGGACAAAGTAGTTTCAATATAATAAGAAAATAAAGTTGTTCCTCATTCCTATCACCTAAAATGATAACTGTACATGCTATTTAATATGAAGTTGCTGAGCATCATCAGTATGGAAAGATTTGTTTTTCCCGTCAATAGTAACACCAGAATTTCCACTGCCTAAACTGATAAATATAAGCAGTTGACATTTCACTTAATAGTTGACACACACTTTACAGTTAACTACATATCCATTAAAATCTTATTCTTTTTAATGACAAAATGGAATTATTCAAATGGATCTCTAAAGAAACCTTCACTTCTGCCTTTTATAAATTACCATAAATATTTTGGTCTATGAACCCTCATGAATAGGAGACTTTTTTGGTTACTAAACCACAAACATAAACTTAACTTGAAACCTGTAAGTATAGTTCCATTGATTTGAAAAGCTAAACAATATTAGAGAATTTAATGTTAGGTATGTTATGCCTTAATGAATTAGGGTATATTACTCTCTTAATACTCCATCTCTAACTCCTCTTCAATCCAATTTAACTAGTTGAGCACTTAATGGACAAATTGTAAACAAGGTACAAGAGCACACAAGGTACAATCCAAGGGAAAGGGGGCTTCTGTTGCATTATCTCACTTCTTGTCTTCAAATGTAGATTTTCCAATATGGTAAAATTAATAGAAAATAAGTGGATTAGGGAAGGAAAAATGTGTCCAAAAACAAGGCAGAAAGTCACGTACTGCTGTCTCCACAGTGGTCATATTTTGAAACCATCTAATCTAATTTCAGTGAGTACATAAAGGCTGAGTCTAGGTTGGACTCTTAAACCCCATATATTTTTTACTGTTACTGTTTACTGTTTACAGCCCTAATCACTGTCTGGAGCCTGTCCAGTTCAGAAATAAACTTAATTAAAAAGTGCCAAAAAAGCCCTGCTAAAGTGCCCGATTTATACAAATTTTGGGAGAGCTGTGTCTAACACTATGCCTCTCCTGGGCATTTGCTGAACTTGGTGTTGGGGCTCACTGAGCCTAAAGTAAAGTACATTTTGGGGATTCCCCCCTACCGTGTCTGTAAGCAGCCGTTATATGTTATCCTATTGCACACAGCCACAAAAAAAATCTCTGTCTTGTGCTGATTAAATAATCCCACCTCTTCTAACCTTTTCTTATAGACCATGTTTCTTGGATCCATAATCATTTTTGTTGATCTTGGCCGAAATAATGCCAGCAAGGATAGTCCAGCAGAGAAATAAATGTACTATTAATAACAGAAGAAAACTACAGAATTCACAGCTTTGGTTGTGACCTGCCATCCTGCATTTGAACCAATATGAAGGATCATCAAATTATTTCAACTTATAATCAAAACAGACCAAACCTTGAGAGAAATATTCCCATCCTTCCTGTTCCTGGCCTTGAACAGCCCTATAACCTTGTCCAACTCACTGTCAGAAGCAAACTTTCTCTTGATCAAGAAGCACCTAATGGGATACAGCCCTTCCTTAATAATAAATGCAAAACATTTCTACTGTCAAAACAATCAACAACCCCACAATAAAACCATCAGAAACAACAGACCACACAAATCGATCCTAGAACAGATATCTAGTGCACCAAAGGCCCTCATGAAATCTATGACAAAACTAGGCACCAGACAAAAACTAGGCACCAGGACGAATGACCACAGAACAAAGACACAGGAAGAAACACTAGAACACAAGTAGCCTCATATTTTTTTTTCACAGAAACACCACACCCTGTCTGATTTCACAGTTCTCATGCTCAAAGGAAATTTACAAAACACCTTTGAAAGAGCATTTTAGGAACAAACATTACTTAGCCTGTTGGACTCTAAGAACCAGGCACTTAACACAAGGAATGACTTAATAGCTGATTATAATCTACCTAATAGTTGCTTATCTCTGTACTTCACAGGTAATAACAACCCTCCAGACCAGTCATGCTATTTCACTTATCAGATTTCTACTGCATCTCTCCTGTCTATAACTAAGTTGGCTACCTGATCATATTTTTATCTTGTTTTTATTTATATAAGGAGTTTTATACAAGCCCTCATTCCATCTGCTATTTACCACTTCTGTGCCTGCTTTTTTTCCATAGTCCTAAGGAAGAGTATAATGATACTTGTCTACTTCCAACTATAGAGTTGGTCCAATAAAAGTTACTATCCACAATAATCCTTGCTTCTCATAATTTGTCCCTGTCACTTAAAGTGTGGTACCAGAAATCAGACAGAGCATTTCAGGTGAGACTTCACAAATACTGAATAAAATAAAATCACTTACTTGCAAGTTGTTAATGGGGAACCCCTGCCCCTGTTACACAGAGTGCTTGAGTAGGCATCCTTATTGCATGCCATGGATTAGGCATCCAATAAGGAAATGAACTGACCCTGACTCTGGAAAAGAGGGATAAAAAGGATCAATCAGGTGGCTGGAAGGTGGATAGGATGAGGAATACAAACCCTGTCCCCAAGCTGAAAGGGGCAGTCTGGGCCTACAGAGGCTGTTAAGTGCCGAGACCCAAACAAGCATCTCACAAACCTACAGGTGTATCCTCTTAAAGGGGAAGTATCGCAAAAAAATGAAAATGCTCCAGGTGGGACTGGTCAAGTTAAACTGAGTAACGTACCTTGCGAGGTGACTACTGTCCCCCAAGGATCCCTCCCCATCATTAACAAGTAACACCAAAGGAAAGGCAGATGAGTGACTGGAGGTGAAGTAGGATTGGGAAGGAACTGGCAGCAGGCAGATCTTTGTGGGAATTACCAAGTGACACTTGTGTTAATACAACCTAGTGTGCTATTAGCTCTTTTTGCAAAAATGGCACACTGTTGATTTATATTCAGCTTATGATATTGTATTTGTATATTTATACTCATCCCTACTTATGTAGCAAAGCTTCCATTTCTTGTCAGATTCCATTCATAAGTTTTAACTCATTGAACAGTTCACTACTTAATCAATCTATATTATACTATATTGATGACAATTATTTATACTATATATATAATTATATCATATATTATACCATATTACTCAGTCCAGGTAATTAAATTTCTTACTGTTCTTTCATTCCTTCCTTCCTTCAAGTTATTCCTGACTCTTCCATGGCCATGATCTTTTTTTTTCTTTTTTTTTTTTAACAGAGGTAACAAATTAAAGTGCACAATGGGAATAATTGAGTTAGTAGTATTCAATTGATTTTATACGCCCACATCAATTGAAAGTCTTCAGGAGTTCACCTTTTGCTGCTCAGCTAGCAACAAAGCTCCTACAACCCCTATTACTTTTGTAATGGGATTGAAATTGCGTCTAACATCCTTTTACCAAAATGTGCACCCAGTCCTTTAATTATATTTTAGTTTTTTTTCTTCACCATGTCTGCCACAATGATTTACATTACCCCTTATGCTCTGTGCTATTTTTCTCTCTCTCTCTCTGCTGCCCTTAGATATACAGTTTAAGTATCACAATTTTCTTATCTGAAATTCAGACAAAAGATTTGCTTTTAAAAATGGATCTTGAATTTTTATGCCTTATATGAAAACTTTTGGGAATAGTCATCTGTATACTTGAGCCTATTCAATTTAGCGTCATACATGCTAACACTACAACAACAGTAGTCAAGAGAATCCATTGACAAAGTGTTTTGAGGAAATTCTGGCTTCAGAACACATTTAAGCTGAATATATTTTAATGCCTTTAAAGAAAATCAGGGTTTCTGTAAATCACTTATTTTCATACTGTAGTGTTACTTTTCAGTATGCAACAGAGCCATTTGTAGTATTTCTTATAAATTTACCTACTTTGTTTTAATCTCTTTTTTTTTACTAAATATGTTGCTTTCCAAAAAAAATATAAAACCTTGGAATATTGATTCTTGCTGTACTTATAACCAATTTGTAAAGATAAATGAGAGTAGCTACAGGCATATGGCTTTGATGCATGTGACTTAGAGAAAATGGTATTCTTGTTCCATGACTTAAGGGTGTTTTTTTTAAATTAAATTTATGTATTTAAAAATAACAAAGCAGAAGCTGCATCTAGCTGTAATAACCCTTGCTTTCTTTTAAATTTCTGCTTAGAATTTTAAACAAAGCTGGTTTGGGGAAGAATGAAGGAATGCCAATTTTGCAGAGAACCTGACTGAACTAAAGTTCACTGGAGTCCATGAAACTCCTTCCATTCATTCCATTAAGCTTTGGATAAGATCACCATGTGGTTTATCTAAAGTCAACATTGAAATCTTTCTTAACCACTGTATTTAAACCAAATGAAAATTAAATGCTGGGACAAAATAAGTGGCAGAAACAATCCTACTGATGTCATGCCCATCAGAATTCTTCATTGTGAGAGCATCTTTGGCAATCCCTTGTAGCTGAGGATGATTGTCTTCCATGATTGCTATATTTGTGTGTCTGAAGATGACTGATGAGGCTGATCTGGGTTTGACAGACTCTGTTGCAACTTGGATATGTGTTCCCATACAGAGGATGAGTGGCTCTGGATTGTTGATTTGGTCTGCAACACGCTGTTTCTCCCACTCCTGCTTTTCCATCTCCTGTTGCCATTGTCAGGCTTCAAAGTAGAGATCCCTGCAGCAGACTCTTCCTCCATTTGGGTGGTCCTAGGAAATAGTCTCCCATGAGTTGATGTTGATGTTGCATTTATTCAAGTCAGCCTTGAAAATATCCTTGAAGCACTTTCTCTGCCACCATCTTGAGTGTATGCCTAGACTGAGCTGAGAGAACAAATCTTGCTTTGGGAACCTGGAGTCAGATATCTGGATGATGAGGCTAGCTTAGCAAAGTTGACATTCGATGATCATCGCCTCAATGATCATGGTGTTTGCTTGCAAGAGGACACTAACATTGGTGCATCTATCTTCCCACTGGATTTGAAGGAACTTCTGCAGGCAGCGTTGATAATATTTCTCCAATGATTTGAAGTGTTTCCTATACATTGCCCCTATCCCTGCTCTGTGCAGTACGATGAGGATCACAGCTGCTTGAAAAACCATGAGCTTGGTTTTGGACCTAATGTCATGATCTTTGAACACCAATTTCCTCAGGCTTCAAAGACTGCCCTTGCACATTTTAGGTAATTAGGATTTATTTGTTGATGTCAGCCTTCTGTGAGAGATGTTTCCAAGGTATGGAAAATACTCAACTCCAGAGTCTCACAATGAATCTGAATTATCAGAAGTGGAGACTACCTATTAAGAGCTTGTTGGTGGAGGACTTCATTCTTCTGAATGTTAAACATCAATCCCATTTTTTGGTATGCCTTGGTAAAGATGGGTAAAGATATTGAGGATTGCCTGCAGGTCTGCTTCCAAGTGATCACAGACTATAGCATCATCAGTGTACTGGAGCTTGATGATGGGGATCAGCATCCCTGAGGTCATCTGGGATTTTCTGGTCTTATCAAATCCTTAAGATGATGGCATAGTACTGTGATATGAGCTCCTCTCCCCCCGCTTGAAGATTTTGGCAGGGATTCCATCAGCTCCAGAGGCTTTATTGTTCATAACCTGCTTGTTTGTTTGCCGTGCCTCATCAAGGGCTGAGAGGATTCTGAGATCCTCTCTGACTGGGTGTTGTAGGAAGGAGTTGAGAACATTCTGGTCAACAACAGAGTCTTGACTGAGAGTCTTCAAAATGTTCCTTCCAATGGGCATTGATCGAGTCTCCTCCATCTTTAGGTCTCAAGGAGGTTGGTCCCTGAGTACTAAGACCATTGATGGTTTTGGTGGTATTGAAAAAACTGCACATATGGTGGATGTCCAATGAGAAATTGAATCTCTTTCACCTTGTCTTCCCACCATCTATTCTTCATATAGGGGTCCTTCTTTGGACCTCTGCCTTGGCTTGTTGGAGATTCAATGTCTTTCTCTTGGAGTTGATGTCATTCTGCCAAGCACAAACGGCCTTCTGCTTTTGGTCAATCAACTCTTGGATCTCTTGATCATTCTCATCAAAGGAGTCTTGATGTTTCCTGGAAGAGAACCAAGTGTCTTTTTGTGGGCACTGATGACAGTAGACTCAAAGGCACCTTAAGCTGTGTCAGCTTTCTCCCACTGTGGTTGATTAGAATTCACCAGTTTTTCATCAAGGTACCAGTGGAAGAGGTCTCACTTAATTGGGTCCTCGAATTAAGATCATCCATCAGCATTGCTTCTGCTGCAGCCATCATTTGGGAGCCAGTTTGAGTGATATAACTGAGTGGATGAATTGGTGATTGGTCCAGCATTGTCAGCTCCTAGCACAGCTCAGGTGATATTTGCTCAAGTGGGCGCATATAAATAAGTGAAATGCATTCAGTTAAAACCACTCCGTTGTCACTATCTATATTTTGTATATTTAGTCTTTAAGCTGTGTTTTCAGTTACATATGCTAACACTGTTGGCTACAAAGGGCCAACTCACAGGAAAATCATAAAATTCTAGTTTATTGGATGGATGCAAAAGTCAGACCATAAACCTTGGTGCTGATCCCCTCAAACACACACACATTCATGCACACACATAAACACTCACAGTAGCTAGCTATGAACACTAAGCACTGGTGTCAAGATATCCTTATCCCCAAGCGCTGGAGTCTGCCATTGAAGGTCAATCGAGACTTCTTTCATTGTGATATTGCTTCAGAAGAGGGTCGCTGGCTGGTCCTTCTGGCTGAACAGGCAGGGTGCTCGTCAGGTCAAAGAGGGTGCCATTGGGGGTCATTATTCACTGCCTTTTATCCTTTTCTGGCAGACTTTGGTGACTCCCCAATTCTTCGGCTTACCCAATCCAGGGGTCATTGACCTCTAGGGACATCCCCCTTGGTAGCTGCTGGATGGCAGTTGTCAACCCCAGGGGTCACGTCCGCAGGTATGTGCAGTCTCAGGAGTCCGTTGATGAATTTTGATTGATTTACTGCCATGATGAATAGAGCTCTGGAAGTGGTTGATTAGAGGTATTGCAGCCCCAAGAGTCTGTTTCCACTGTTGATTAGTTCAAACCAGGGCTTCTGCACCTTTAACAGTGAAGTTTCAGGGAGTTCCTGGCTCTGTATTGATTCTTTCCCCTTCTTGGTCTGTAGTTTTGTAGGTGTTAATTGCCTCTTGTTAACTTGTTTATCCAGACTAGCTACTGTGTTACACAATCAACCATGATTCATTCAGGGACCCTCTCCATACAGAGATCCCTGCCCTTGCTAACATTGTTACATGGTACAACTTACTTTTAAACTTAAAGTACATTTGTAAAAGCATCTACAAGCTCTATTTTCACTACAAGTACACCTTGTATAAAAATAATAATAATATAATAAAAGAAAAAGATAGAGGAAGGAAGAAAAGGTAGAAAAGAGAAAGCATCCCCAAAAGGGGGCAAATACTGCAAAAGTGGCTTTTGCCATATGAAGGAGCTTCACATTTGAGGGTGGGGGCAGGCAAAAAGGTTTCTTGCTACAACACTATAACAGCAGTTTAGGGAATCCATCTTGTGTCAAAGGCAGTGGGTGGTTTCAGCTTTTCTGCAATTAATCCAACAGTTTTAAACATATAAAGTCTACCCACATATGCAGACACTTGCACTTTCAGCGGCTAAAATAGCAGTGGCTCAAATTTGTGCCAGAGATTTGTCCCTCAACACACATGCCTGAACATGCACTTAAGTGTGGGGCAAATTGTGCCACTTGGGGTAGAATGACCCTGTCCAGATCCTTCTTCAGACAGGGGGAGCTAGAAGCTGGGGCCAGCACCTGCATTGTCCTCAGCATTATAAAAAGCTGCCCTGGTGATCAGGTCAGAGCTACTTGCCCTCAGGAGTTTCTGAGGCCCAATCAATTGGTATCCGGGGACACTAGTACCTTGTGCCAGCAAGACTGCTGAAGCAGCCCTAGTCTAAAGTGGCTCCTGCACTCTCTACCCACAGCAAAAATCTGGTAGTGGGGGTTAGTGCCTAGCTGTGACCTGCAGCCACCTGCAACAGCATCTGTCCCCTTGGACCTGTGGTCCCATGGCTGGATGCCTGCCAAAACCAGACAAGGATCACACAGCTGCCTGGGCAGAGCTGTCTGCATCTCTGGGTCAGCTGCCAGTGGGTCATGGCTGCACGGTTGGCTTTCAGGTGGCACTGCTGTCATGTCTTCTGGTCTTTCCTCTCTGCCATCTGGGCAGCTATCACCCAGAAGATGTGTTCCTTGTGGTGGCCCACTTTGAACTGTTCATGAGAGGCCTCCTGGTCCCAAATGGCTAGGAGGTAAGCCACCTCATCTGCCCTCAAGCTGGTCCCAGGTACTGACCCTGGGCAGGCTCCTCTGCGCAGGTCCCACAACTTGCCTCACTAGGAAAGATCCCGGTGCTCCTTGCTTAATTCTCTGCCCACTGTTTTGTGGCTCTGAGCAGTGCCAGCCCTTGCTGTTCTGCTCCTTGAACCTGTGCCCAGGCCCCAGTGATCCCCATGCTGTTCCTGGGAAGCCCTTAACTGGGACTCAGGGACTGGGCTGGGCAAGCCCCTTCCCTTCCAAAGCAGCCTCCCCCTCACAGAAGCTGCTCTAGGGGAAGAGTTGGGCTCTAAGCCCAGCTCTTGCACAGTGTTCCCTCTAAGATGCATGGCACGTATGGCCATGAAGGTGTGCCTGGCAGAGCAGCATGAGTGTGCCTGCACAACTGTGAATGCCACACACCTTAGAGGAAATTCTGCTCTTGCAACCTCTCCTACCCAGAGCTCTCCCTAATCCCTAACACCCATCTCTCTCTTTTCTCATACACACCTTTACTGCCATCTCCACTCCTCCCCCTGGCCCATCACACCCCCAAGTGATTCCTGGGACCAGGAGCCCCTCCACCCCCAGGCTGGGGCCACATGTCCCAGCACCAGAGTGGACACGGGGCAGGGCAGCAGGGTGGCAGGTGCCCCTGCAGCCGTGGCTTCTTCCAGCAGGTTCTGTCCCATCCCATCTGGTGGCTGGGCATACAGGGTGTGAGATTTGTAGGGGGGATATGGGGTTTAGGGGGGAAGTGTGTGGGGGATGGGTGTGGGGGTTTTGAGGTGAGCTTTGTGGGGCTTGTGTGGGGGTTTGGAGTAGTGTGGGGTTTGCAGGTGGATTGTGGGGGTATGTGTGAGGGAAGGGAGGAGTGTATGGGGGAGACTGCTCAGAAGGGATGGGTCCCCCACCGTGGGTCCCCCACCCACCCCCTGCACATTGCACAGCCTCCACTCCCCCCTTCTCTCCTGCCCCAGCAGCGCCAGAAGCCGTCATCAAGGCTCTCATGCCTGCTCTTGGCAGAGATCCTTGGTGACTCCACATGGTGCAGGGCACCAGCCCAACCCACCGGTGCATGCTCTTGAGCACAACTGGGCTGCTCTTGCTGTCACCCAGGACTCCAGCACCACATGGAGAAGCCTCACACCCTGAGGCTGGGCTGGGTCCTGCCTGCATGGAGCTGTCCTGGCTCAATGATGTGCAGAGCACATGAAGGCAGGGTCTGGCCCAGCCTGAGGGCATGCAGTTCCTCCGTGACAGACCCAGGATGACAGCAAGAGTGGCCCAGTTTTGTCAGAGGGTGCATGCTAGTGACCAGTTTGGTGCCCTGTGCAGCCACCAAGGGTCTCTGCCAGGAGCGGGCATGAGCGCCCTGATGGCTGCTGCTGCTTCAGGGGGGCTGTGCATTGCTTTGAGGCACCACAACACGCACATGCTTGATCATCTGAATGTGGCCATCCTGTTTAAAAATATATCTTCACACTTTAATGTGAGTGTGTGTGTATGTGTGTGTGTGTAGATAATTCTATCAATTTTTTTTCATTCCCTTTTCTTTGTGTTAAATGACACCCTGGACAGGTTATCACATTATTAGAAGATAAGCAGCACTCTAGGAAAGGTAGATGACATTATTACAGCCCAACTTTTGCACTACATCATTCCACTCATGCAAGAAACCATGAATGCACTCTTGACTTCAAACAACTTGGAGGTCCCTCAAGCCATCCATTCAACCCATGTCAGTGGGATTGCTTGAGTTAATTAAGGATACATACTGACTACATGGTGTGTGACATTCCCCACTCCTATGTTGGGGAAAGCACAGAAATGATAGTATGCTGGATTTTTTTGGGTGAAGGGTTGGAGAGGAATATGTCCTCTAATATCCTTATACTCACATTTTTGCTGTTCAAGTTCAGTGATAGCTATGAAACTAGTAGTAATACATAAATTATTTCCTGTTCTCAGTTCTGCCATCAATCTGCTGTGTAACCTTGGACAAAACAGAACTCAGCTTTCTATGCCTCCATTCCGCTTATGTCCTTTCTGTCTGGTCAATTCAGTTTGGAAGCTTTTTAAGACAGAGATTGTCTTGTACTCTTTCTAAGTACCACAGTTACTTGAGGCTCTGAAACACAAAATGAGAATATAAAATGAAATAAAGTAAAATAGTGAATAAAATATTCAGATGACATAATTTTATTCTCTTTGTGTACTTCTAAGAGTAGCTTTATTTTCTTTCAAATTCAAAATTACTTAAAAAAAAAAATTAAAAATGAAATACCAGATACCATATTAAAAACCACTACACAGAATCCCAGCTGTCAGCAAGTGAAATATACAAATGCTAACAAAGCTGAAAAACACTGCAGACTGAACAGTGACACTGAAAAAAAGCAATTGCACTGACAACAAAACTGCTGATCAACTGAGTACCTGTTCTTTATTCCCTACATTGACATGCTCTTAAAGTGAAACAAGACATCTGACTTCATTATAGGAGGTCATGGGCTGGTTCATACCCCATTCAAACCATGTATTCGCTAGTGACTGCAGATTCTGTTTGAATATAGTAAAGTCTGTGTGCACTACTGATGGTGCTGGAGACAGTGCAACAGGTGGTGACAGAATTGACTGTCTACTGGCCTCAGGAGAGCATTTACTTAAATTATTTCCTCTTTTTATGTCAATTTTGTTCCTTTCTTCTCTACCAGATTTAACTCCTCCCATGCCCCTAATCAGTTCTAACACTGTTAGAGACAATCACTAGTTGCATGTTTATGTTTTCTTTCAGTGCCATACCAATGAAGTTTGGCACCTGGGGCAAAGCCCACAGCAGCATCCCACCCTCACCCTGAGCACAGATCTGCAGGGCACATGCTCCCCGATGCTTGCCTGGGAGCACACAGAATGGCAGGAGCAACCCTCCCCCTGTCACCATGTCTCCCCCTGCCCAAAGAGCCACTCATGGCTCTGTCCCATGTCCCACCCCAGCTGGGCAGTGCTGGTTGGCACCCCTTTGCTTCAGTGCCTGGGGCAATTGCCCAGCTCACCCCCCTCCCCTCTCCTTGCCATGGCACTGTTTTCTTTTTCTCCCCACTTTTAATCCAGTTCAAGTAACATGGGAGTGTGATACAGAAGGAAAAGCCAGGGAATTTGTGCAACTTCTTTCATTAGCCAAAACTTAAGCCATCCCATGGAGTGCCATCACCTCCATAAGTGGGGTGTGTTGGCATCAGTCAAAAGTTAGCATTTTTTTCCACTTAAGATTTAAGAACCCTAAGAGTAACAACATATATTGCAGCAAGATCTTACCTAACCTTGACTCTAGCTCTGCTGCCACTTTCTTCTTAAGATCTTTTCCAGGGCCCATTCATGGGCAGTAACTTGGAGTGTGCCCTTTTAAGGCCATATGTCCATGTATTGTGTCCCTGCTTCACTATCAGTTTCTGCTTCTCTTCTCCTGCTGTTGTGGGAATCACTAGCAGTGCTATGTCCATAGGTCAATACACTGGTCTAAAAAAACAGATCATTCATCTTCAAAATGCTGTTTTGCATTATTATGGGGTGAGTCAATTTCCTGGTAGTAGAGGGAAGGGAGATAGGAACTTGCTCTTTGCTTTCTTTGCCTTGAAATTGCCATCTTTAACACTTTTCATTCTTTCTGTAGAATAAGTTGCCATTGGCTGGATCATGTCCCCTTCCAGTTCCTTGGAGATAGTTTTGTTCCTTAAATCAGTGTCTATATAATACCTAAAATCATATCTTTATTTTACTTGCATTCTCTGCCCAGGAAGGCATCTTCTTACATTTTTCACCTGAGCTTTGCAAAAATGGATAAGGTCAAATGGAATACCATAAATGCTATACAGGTGTATATGCATCAGTAAGTAACTTCTGGTGCATAAGAGGAAGGTAGAAATAGTTTTTAAGATGATCCTGAAAATAAAGCCCTAGGAAATTATTGAATGACAACTGGAGGACTGTGAAAATACCAAACTATGGGCTTCAGGTGATTCCAAAGAGCAATATAAATAGTTTTCAGACAGGAACTTCTACCAACAGCCGGAAAGGCAGACCCAGGTTCAAAGAACATGTTTGATAAAAATTTAAAAAGCAAAACACATTTATATCTATTTAAAAGTTCTAGTTTCTGATGTTATATTATTTTGTAAAATTGCCTCTGCAAAGGGTTCTGTAATGAACATCATCTTGCTGGAGATATACAGAAGCCATTAACACCAACAGTCATCTAATTAATTGACAAAGTCATCCTCTGGGAAGCCACTGAAGGTTTTTTAAAGAACACAAGATTGCTTGATTTCATGTCCTGAAAAAATGTATCCTAATGTGTGAACCTAGGTCTTTTTTAATATTATTTTGAAGAAGTCTCAACAGAAAGAGAAAGTGCAGATTAATAAAATACTTGCCCAAGCAATTACCTGAAATATTAGGTTAGTTGTCCATGAGTAATTATCATTGGTATGATTTTTTTTTCAAACTTCCAAAAACATAATACAATATAACCTCATAAATTTGGCATCCTTGGGACCCAGCACCTGCTAGAAATTTGAAAATGCCAGATTTTTAAATGGCTGTGAGGGAGGGAGGGCCATAGCACAGCCGAGTGGCTGCAGGCAGGTGGTGCTGGCTGCTCCCAGAGATGCAGCACAGAGCAAAGCAGAGGGAACTGTTGATGGGTGTGGGGCAGGGGTGGGGGCGGTTCTTGCTGTTGCTAGGGTGAGTGGGAACAAGTGGAGCCCTGGGGGCCCCAGGGTACAGTGTAGCTTGTCCCTGCTCACCCCAGTCCCTGCTGCTGTGGCCCCGGGAAAGGCTGAAGCCAGCTGCGGAGGGAACTGTCAGTGAGTGTGGGGTGAGGGGACATGGCTCTTGCTGCTACATGTACCTTGAGAGGGCTGCAGGCTGGGGGGCTGTGCCAGGCTCTTCCTGGGGGGCACATAGCAGCAAGAGCCATGCCCCATGCTCCACACCCACTGACAGTTCCCTCCATAGCTGGTGTCAGCCGGTGATGCCGGGGAGGGAGCTGGGATGGAATGCCGCCATCTAGTGCCCCATGCTGTCACCACATAATGCCACATGCTGTAGGGAGCGGGGTGGGGGAGCCAAGGCCACTTTCTCTCTGATCCTCGGTGCGGCTTCAGAATCATGGCAGCATACCCCCACACTTGGAGCACTCTGATTGGCTGCTTCTGTCAACCAGATAGAGTGCGAATAAAGCACTGCTGACAGACAAACAGACAGACTTAGGTTTTCATAATATTAGAATACTGCACTGCATAATATGATTATAAATATCCAAAAGCAGGGATTTAGAATGAGGTATCTGATTCAATCTAAATATCAGTGATCTTCATACTCACCGTTCCTTATTAGTAAATGGAATAATCACAGAAAAAGATTTTTCAGTTACTATTCATAGATGGCCTGTTTTCTCTGTCATATGATCAGACAGATTATATAAGCAACATATAAATATTTTGTTTTTTTGTTTTTTAACAAAACAACCGTACAATCAAAATTTGAGATGGAAGTATGTAAATACATAGCCTGTCTGCTCCCTAAGATAACTTTTTGAAACTTTTCCAAGTATGGCATTGAAATGCTTCAAAAACCTAACATTTCAGCTCAGGGAACATACAGACAGCCCCTGTCATGTCTGTTAGCTGGAATACTTCAAAATTGCATGCAGCCATAATTCTTCAGCTGTGGCCTGTTACAGAGAGCAGAAGATGTCTCTCAAGGGAATGAAGAGGTTGTTGTGGTCTGGCAGGGGAATGGTGAGGTATAGGGGGCAGTAGAGGTTGGGTGGGGGGGATGCAAGTCTGTGGGATCTCCCAACACTGGGATTCCAACCTTCCAGCTCTCATATCCTGAACCTCTCTTTTCTGACTCTTGCCAAGAGAAGGGGTGGAGAGACACAGGCAGCAAATAGGGCTCACAGGACATGTCTAGATATCACCCTACAGCGATGTTTTTCCTGCACTGTGCTTTAGTACAGTATAACCTCATGAATCTGGCATGCTCAGGAGCAAGCACCTGCCAAAAATATGAAAATTCTGGATTTTTGAAACTGAAGTGGCAACTGGTCCTGAAGTGGCAGTGGGGAAATAGCAGCAGCCAGTCCCAAAGCAGAGGCCGCATGCAGAGTGGCAGCAGGG
>NW_017729032.1:226599623-226604720 GCF_001723915.1 Gavialis gangeticus
CTTTATTTGCACTCTGATAGGCTGACTGAAACAACCAACCAGAGTGCTCCAAGAGCGGGACAGGGAATGAAGTGGCAACTGGTCCTGAAGTGGCAGTGGGGAAATAGCAGCAGCCAGTCCCAAAGCAGAGGCCGCATGCAGAGTGGCAGCAGGGGGTTGTGGACAGTGGTGGCAGCCACTGCATGCAAGCTTCCTCCTCCACTGCTCTGTTGCTACTCCTCAATGGAGTGCAGTTTTAAAAAATGATGGATTTTCAATAATTCTGGATTTATGAGGTTACACTGTACTTCAAAAGATGCACAGTTCATCTTAGCTGCTACTTCGCCGTAACAGTGTGCTAAAATGGGGGAGCATGCCATTATGGCAAAGTAGCTGCTGGTCACATGTAAACTCATTTGATCACTATGTTGCCATTGTGCATCATATGGCAACATAGCACATTGCTATGGTGACATAGGGTGACATGCAGACATGCCCAGACAACCTGACTCCAGCAGCGGTGGCAGGCATGGGGTATAAACAAGGATCTGGGCAGGAGGGAGCTTCCCAAGAGCTGGAGGAGTGGCCCAACAGTCAGCAGAGGCCTGTGACCCAGAATGCCTGAAGCACTAGAATGGGAGCCAGTGGCTGAGTAATCTGGCAAGCTCTATTTTTCCCATGGAAGTGCTGATGGCAAAGGAAAATGAGCATTGTGGAATTATGGAATAGAAATAGCTTCCCTATTTTTGTGCCTACATAGTGAAATCAAATGTTCCAGCACAGTACCTCATTTCAAGGAGGATGTGGAAATGTTTCAAAAGACACATACACTTGTATAGCTGGCCTTTTGAAGAATTTCAAAAGCATTTAAAACATTTAATTTGTTACTTCTATATGCACCCTTTGAAAAGAAGACTTTTTAAAAATAAACAACATTTGAAGGAAAAATATGAAAAAGTTTAATCTGCAGTTTCTCTAGGAGTAAATACTTCAGTTATCTAAGAATATATTAGTGCAAATAGTTCAATGTAACAGCTCATATATCATTGTGTATGATTTTGGCATGACATGTTAACGTGGAGTAAAAATAGCACAATTAATTTGTTTATGTACACAATCAGAAAATAATCATTACCACTAGAAAATATTCATTAGGAAGTATTCTTCAGTGGTTTTAGAATTGGAAGATGCTTCCATGGAAATTTTCATTTTAAGGGGCTGACAATATCTAACTCTCTTAACCTATAAATCTGCAGGTAAACCCTTCGTAGTTCTGTCAATATATGAAGTGGACAGATTATCCTATTTTGGAATACAGCCAGCAGATGACCCAGTACCTATGGGCAAATCTATTTTTATTTGATTTTTTAGTAAATTTTAAAGTGTCTAAAACACTGGATTGACCCTATTAAATATACTGTACAAATACACTACTACAGAAGGCACACAATTTCAAACAGGACACTCCTTATTGAAATACAATCCTTCCCTCCTGAAATAACCCCATTTCTGTATCCTGTAATAATGCATGGTATACAGAGATTTCTCCAGTGCCTAGTCATCATACTAAAATAAGGCAGCTACAATTTCCTTTAGGCACCGTTACCATTCATGCTCTGGTGTTTTCATTATTAATTATCATTCAGCAATTTTATTTGTTGAAATTGAATTTATTTTTCCCTAGAGCACTCTGTCAAAGTTAAACTTTTCCTTTTAATATAATCCAAACAAATTTTCATTTCAAGGCTGTATTTTAATTAGTTTGTTATGTTTTGATGTTAGGTGTGCTTGCCTATTTAAAATATTCCTAAGTATTATTATTACTTTCCCCGCCACAAATTATTTAAATTAAAATTATTCTTGTAAACTTGTAGTATAAAATTATGGAAACCACTTCTTTAACATTACAGTCATAGAATGCTACAGGGGTATTTGGAACATAATTTACAACTTAAAATTATTTTTTTCCCCATGTGACATCTTCCTAACTCATTTAGTCACAGATACATTATCCTGGTGAAAGCCTGGGCTTTTCTAAATTTAACTGAAGTCATCAAAATACTCAGAAGAAAATTCACTTTTGCTCTTGACATCTTCATATATGGGACTGAATCAAGGGTTATACTATACATCTTTTGCATGGACGTGGAAGAAAGTTAATTATTGTTGCATTTATATGAGATCATTAACAATGTTGCAACCTAGATTGTGAGATTAGTGTAACAGGAATGTGGAACAAGTTTTTCTATTCCGTCAAAACTTTGGTATCATTTCAAGGATAGTAAAATTTGACTATTGCTCTTCTCCTTTAGGTAAGGTGGCAATATCTATGATAAATCTCACCTGAGATCTCTGGTCCATTATGTCCCCAGACCAACTTCACTAATATTTTCATCCTAGAATAAGTTACATATGGGCAAACCACCAAACCTTTGTAGAAGCCCATTACCTCCAGTAGTATTTGCCTAGATACAGAGAACTGCATACAAAGTACTTACTGCAGGATCAGAGTCCAGAAATATTTTTAACAGTTCAGACCTTAAAAGATTTCCAAACAACTGCTATTTTTATATAACTCAGTGGGCACATATCTACACATGTGCTTTAATGCACATTAACCTAGAATCATAGAATCATTAAGTCGGAAGAGACCTAGACAGATCATCTAGTCCAAACCCCTGCCATGGGCAGGAAGGAGCACTGGGGGTGGCAGGGGTCATAAGACCCAGCCAGGTGCCTATCCAGTCTCCTCTTGAAGATTTCCAGGGAAGGTGAGAGCACCACCTCTCTGGGAAGCCTATTCCAGGTTCTGGCCACCCTTACCTATTTGAACATGCATTAAAGGTCACTGAAAAAAATGCTAGTTAGTTAACGCACATTAAAATAGGCTAATGCGCATAAAGCATCACTTAATTAGTAAATGAGCATTAAAACAGACTCACGCATATTTTCCTAGTACTAACAGAGGCCACTTTTACATGTGCGCTGGGGCGTGTTTGTGTGTGTGTGTGTGGGGGGGGGGTTACATCCAGTGATGCATTTATAGGTCTTGTACCAGGAATGGAGATTTAGACATGGTTGTTCTTAACTATAGGCAAATCTATTAAATCCTAACAGTTCTGAATCAAAAAGCCAAAATAACCTTAGCAGTCACAATTCTATTACTGTAGTTAATCAAAAGCAATGCAACATGCTCACGACCCCAAGATTTAACAAATGCGACATCACTGGATAGCCAGTTTGTGAGGTCTTCTCTAGGGTTCCTGAATCCTTTGTTTGAGTTCTGAATCTTGGATCATTAACCAGATCTTTCAGGAGTAGGTTCTGAAGGGTACACTTTCTCACCGCTCTTTATATACCAGATAGCTTGCATTTCTTAATACATAAAATTAGTTTAAGTCTTCCTCCTAATGCATATTAATAATCTTGCTTCGGTTTGCCAAATATGGTCACCCTTAACTGAAATTTTCTATTCTGAGGTAATCTTTTCATTCTTAGGTAGGGGTAGATTTTGCTCTGACTGTTCCTCTTTTGCCCAGGCTATATTTATTTGATTTAGTTAGCCAACTTCTTGATTCATTTTAAACCAGGGACAGTATTTTTCTACCTACTCCTTTTACCAGGTGCAAGTCTTGACCACAATTCAAGCTTAAGCTAAACACAATGGTCAAAACCCAGGCGTGAAGGCCTCTGGCTCCCAACAGGAAGGGCACTGTAATTAGAGTGGCTCTGATAGCAGCTCTAATTAAAGCACCACAGCGTCTCATGTATCACTGTCCCTGCACTTCCAAATGGTGGCAGGGACGCCTGAACTAAAGCTTGTTGATCAATTCTTGCATAGTTAAGTTGGACATGAAGTGGATTGGTGTCAGTGTTACCCTTAGAATGGTGAACTTTTCAATGCAGAAGAGAACAAAAGCTCATTCAGATGCTCATATTGACCCTGCTGAAAGACATGTTTGTTCAAAATTCAGACAACAAATGAAATACCGAATCTTCCCAAGGAAGAAAAATCTCTCCCATTGTCTGCCCCCCGAAAGATTCTATTCAGAAATTTCAGAGCATTGTATTTCAAAACAAGGCATTTCATTTGTGTGTTGACCAAATCTGTGTGCACATACTTACACCCAGAGAGAGATTGTATATACCCATACACACATTCAAGAAATGCAATGTTCCTTTATGAACTATACATACAATATAAAACATAATGTTCTGATATATCTACAGAGAAAAATACCATAAGTTTCCCCAACTGAAGACAACTGCCAGATAAAAATAGGATGTACTGAAGTATACCATAGCTGAAATCATAATTCACAGTGGTTTAAAGGATTTTTTATTCAAGAAATGAGATGGAAGCTTATTGTCAAGAGTGTCCTGCAGATATTTAGAAAATAGCTTTATCTAATTCAGCTAGATGTACAGTAAATGACTATGTTGTAGTTTATTTCTCCTTAGGCCAATAATATCATTATTTTCTCAAATGGATCTCAAATTATTCATCAGGCAGGGGAACACATCTAAAATGCTGTTGCCATACTTCTCAGCAGCAGCTGTATTTACTGCCAGCTTTATCCAAGCAACTTAAGGATTTAGTCTGCTGAATAACATCTGTAGGACACAACATCTATACAAAGTCTTCTTTGGATCCTAATTCATTTACATCTATTGGTCCTTTACAATGAAAAGTAAAAAACCCCCTGAAAACGTTATGTTGTCATGACACAGAGAAAAAGACATCTTCCCTTTATGAATGGGCCATATTTTGTCAGAAAGTTTTTTTTCCATCCTCAGTTTGCAATTTTAAAGTCACACTTAAACAGATGGTCTCTCAGACTCAGCTGGTTTCTTCAGGATTACAAATAGAAAATTTACTGCTTTCAACTGATTTTGTGAGTGTTTACAATTATAAAATAAGAATGTATGTGCCTTATTCAATCCTAATAATCATATAAAGTGCAAAAATGTTAGATTTATTTGCTTGGGAGTACAAATAAAACACAAGCATGGCAGGTCCAGCATTAGACCAGCTGGAAAGTTCATGAGAAATTAAAGATTATTAAAAATAAAATGAAATAGCACAAACCAGCAAATGTTCTTGTTTTATTCCCTTCC
>NW_017729032.1:226609720-226627717 GCF_001723915.1 Gavialis gangeticus
GGGTCCAGACTTCCCACAAAGCTTACTGTGCCAAGAAACAGTTGCACTCCTTCCTTATCTGTGAGAGATGGCATATTAGTATTTGATTGTGTGCTGCTGGAATCTATCTGTTCTCTTTGATCCATTAATTTTTCACCAAAATATGTTGTTTTCTCTGATGCTAAATCTGCACTTTTGTCTACTAAGTTTTTATCTTGCTTTTGTCTACTAAGTTTTTACCTTGCTGACTGAGCCCCTGATCTCCCTGAAGTTTAATAGTTGGTAAATCTAAACACACAAGATAAAGCCAAACATAAGAGCATAATTCAAGTAATTCTTAGTGCTCCAAAACTCTCTGGCTGACTTCTGGTCAGCAAAACAACTCCTAACATCATATTTCTTTAAAACACATCAGTGTCTCTTAAACAACATATATTTGATAGCATTTGAAGTTGCCAAAGTGTATATAGATGATACATTAGAGGATCAGGATCAGAGGCTTCAGGGAGATCAGGGGCTCAGTCAGCAAGGTAAAAACTTAGTAGACAAAAGCAAGATAAAAACTTAGTAGACAAAAGTGCAGATTTAGCATCAGAGAAAACAACATATTTTGGTGAAAAATTAATGGATCAAAGAGAACAGATAGATTCCAGCAGCACACAATCAAATACTAATATGCCATCTCTCACAGATAAGGAAGGAGTGCAACTGTTTCTTGGCACAGTAAGCTTTGTGGGAAGTCTGGACCCAAATTTGGTGCAAAAATGCAGTGACCTAAGAGCTTTATTGTACAAAAATAAACAATGGATATGGGGAGTTTAGGAACCTAAAACAGTCATTACAAAAGGCTCCAGCTCTTAAATTTCATGATGGCAAACTTCAGACAAAATTGTCTACAGATGCCTCTAAGAAGGGTTTTGGGGCAGGGTTTGACCACAGGAGATCCTGAAGTCAAAAATACCTGAGTGGAAAAAAAGCAGGGCAGTGCAGATAACGGCAGTGTGCGCTACCCAAAACCGGAGCCTGGCCAGCCGGAGCCATGCTTTAGCTGTTGGCCAGGTTCCCAGCTGCAGGAGTACTGCAGCTGCAGCTTCTCCAACCCCCAGAACCCCAGGTAAGCCTGCTGGGGCCAGCACAGTTGATGGTCTCAGCCTCCCCTCCCCTACCCAGAGTAACTTGCTGCATGCCAGAGGGCACATGGCATGGGCATTCCCCAGAGATAGGTAACAAGGTATGTGACTGCTTCTTGCCCCTGAGAAACCAAACATCCCTGCTCCTGTGGATGTGGCCTATGAATTCAATTGCTTTGCAAAGGGTTCTGGGTTGACACAGTTTACCTCTAGCCCAACATGTCAGCAGTCTAATGGACTTGTAGAAAATGTTGTCAAAATAAGTAAAAGCTTCTAAAAAAGACAGAGGAACCTCACAAAATCTTATCTGGCATTACTAACTTATAGAGCCTCTCCTTTGAAACATGGCTTTCTCCAGCTGAACTTTTATTTAACAGGCAACTTTGAATAAAACTACCTGATTTGGTAATCATTGATAAGAAAAAACAAATTGACATAAATGCTTATAAGATCCATGATTAATACAAACAAATGTTTTATTATGATAGGGGGTCATAAGAACTAGAAACGTTACTTCCCCTAGACAGGGTACATGTACATGATGGTAAAACATAGATGCAGGGGCAATTGCCACTCATAAGGTGGCTCCTATATCAGGAGTGTCAAACATATGGCTCTGTGGGATGGATTCAGCCCACAGAACCATATGATCCAACCTGTGGTTCACTAGACTGACCCCATGCACCAAACGCTGCAGCTGGCATGTGAGCTGGATCCCACACTGTGCAGGCGGCACAAAGAGTTGAACCAGGCCACTACAGGCAGCCCACATCCCACGCCCCCTGTGCTGTGTGCAGTGCTGGGCCCAGTTCACATCCTGTGGGCAGTGTGTACCCTATACCAGCTCCTCCAATTTGATACCTCAATGCATGTGCTATTAGCTAGCATGAATAAAGAGCACTCTGTAAAAGTGGCTACTGCCTCAGTGAATTGAACCCACAAGACAATAGCCACCGTGATCACAACTGAAATTGTGCAGCTGCTGGCAGTAGCTATTTTTTATTGCCCACCTCTCTCCAAAAGTCAGTGAAGGTGCTAACATACCCACTGACACTGCCCTTGCTATGGTTGTGGAACATCTCCTTGGAAATCTGATGGATCGGTGGATTACATGAAGATGGATGAAGATAAGGAGACCATGTGGAAATATGATCAATGTCTTTCCACAGAAAAATGAAGATAGTAGGTAGATGACATCTGTGATATTGTTATGCAGGTATGTGAAAGAAAATGTGTGTAAGTGTACATATAAGAGAGGAGGAGAGAGCACAAAAGGTAGTTCTGAATTTTTCCTCAGAGTCCCAATCATATACTGATATTCATTGGAACCCAAAATGACATTGGAGACATGGTTTCCCACTTTATCGCCATCCCTCATAAAAACAAAATGATGCTGCAATCTTCTCCCATGTGTTTCCCAAACAGTTTTCATTCCAGAGTGTTTGTCCATATGCTATAAATGAGTTAGAACTGAAACTATTTAACTTATTTCAAAATAATGTACTTGTCACAGATAACAAAACATAACTTTACATCCATTAAAGGGTACATACATTCTTCACATTTTTACTGTTAACAATTATTTCTGTCTTTTGAAAAGTCAGTTATCTGGGTGCTGTTTCAGAATTGTTATCTCTTTATAATTTGAGCCAAAGTTTATCAGTCACAGGAAAAAATATATGAAGAAATATTATAATTCATCATAGTCCATTCATAAGTTTATAGATTCAAAAATTCATCACAAAGTAATCTGCACAATGTCCCTGAGGGTCAGATTTTGCATTTGGATCAATGATTTAGCTGACAGATGCGTAAAACGGCTTGTGGCTAAACTACTCCCTAGTGCCTGCTGAACAGTTGATGCCAAATACCATGCTGCAGGTTATTCCAGCTAAGTTCAGTATTAAGTTGCAAACAAATTTTTCCCCTCAGATTTGACTTTTGCTATTGGCATTATATGATTGTGTTTTCTACTGATTTGAAGACTCCTGAAATAAATATTTCCCAAATGTTGAAAAAGTAAAATTTGGAGATATGGAGATATTTTTAGTTTTAAAAATGTTATTTAATAATCAGTTCCTATATTAGACCCCCTCTACACATTGCAGATATCATCCCAGTAACTAGTAAATTGTGCAATTACTGAGACTACCTACACATGCAAAGTAGCTATCACACAATAAAAAGCTCCAACCAGCTATCAAGTTATACTTTGAAAATGTGTAGTAACTTTATAGCCGGTTGCTACTGAGTTTCAACGTGCATGTGTGGCAGGGTCTTCCTTGCAGCTGGGAGCCTCGTCAGTTGACAGAGCTCCCAGCCACAGGAGTGAACCCCCCAATCCTTGGGTATTCTGGCTGCTGTGATCCCCAGCATTCAGGGTTGCATAAAATCCAAGGCCCACATAGGGCTCTTGGTCCCAGCTGCACCTCACATGCAGCTGGGATTGAATGACCCTGTACCTGGCCCAGAACCCCATCAGCTGTGTGATCTCTCACTTGCAGGTGATCTCTCACTTGCAGCTGCTCATGAGACAGAGCAAAGGGGACTCCCAGCTGTGGATGCCTGCCTCTTGCTGATGCAGGGGGAACCCAAGATCAGGCTCCCCCTACACTAGAAATATGGTGAAATTGGGCCTAATGAGCAATCCCACAGTCGTGGCATGGCAAGACACATGATTGTGTGCAATATGTATTGGATCTAAATATGCCTTTACCTGTACATGTAGAGGGGGCCTTAGCTTCAAACAAAACTTTTAAGGGGTAAATAAAGCCACTTTGTACAACTCTGCAGTACAGATCTGAGAAATTCATATGACCCTATAAAAAGAAAGTTGAAATGTAATACACAATGGACAGAGGCAATGGCCCTTAACCACTTCTCTCAAGCATACCAATGCCTGGGATTGACCCTTAACATCAGAAAAACAAAAGTGCTTCACCAGCCTGCTCCAGGCTAATAAACACCCCTCCTCCAGCAAAGATCTTGATTGATAGACTGGAGCTGAAGAATATTGAACACTATGCATACCTCGGCAGCCATCTCTCAAAGAAGACCAATATCAATGAGGTGATCCAGTATAGGGTCTGATGTGCCAGCTCTGCCTTCAGAAGACTGAATAATCATGTGTTCAATGATCATGACATGAGGACTTGAACAAAGCTCCTACTATACAAGGCTATGGTAATCCCAACTCTTCTGTAGATCTGCAAAGCTTGGGTGGCCTACAAAAATGACCTGAAAAGCCTGGAACACTATCACCAGCACTACCTCTGTAAGATCCTTGGCACAAAGTGGGAGGATCATCACACAAATGCCAGTGTCCTCATCAATGCTAACACACCAGTATGGAAGCATTGATTATTCAACAACAGGGCATGTCTGATGTAAGCTGACCAATACAACTGCTATACTCCCAACTCAGCCAAAGACAAAGGAAATGCAGGAGCCAGAGGAAACACTTCAAAGACATCATCAAGGCTAACATTAAGAAGTGTGGCATTGACACCACAAATTGGGAAAAACAAGCCTGGGACAGGACTACATGGCAATACCTTGTGAGAGAAGGTACATCTTACTTTGAGAAAAACCGTCTCACCCTGAAGGTAGAAAAACAACAGAAATGAAAGAAAAGGAAATAAGACTAAGAAATTCGTGGTCTGACCTGCCCTTTAACCACCACCTGTAGCATTTACCTGTGGCTCTAGGACTGACCTACTTAGCCATCAGTGGACTCATTCACAACATTTTACTTGACCTGTAGGAGTGATCATTGTCGACTGTAAGACTACCACCCATGAGTGGTGGATGTCTGTTTACTTTATGGCATGGCAGTGTGGGCAGCCCAGAGTTGTCCATAGTCTCCAGTCACCCCAGGCAGATGGTTTGAGGGCTTGAGGGGCCCACCCTTTGCAAACCAGGAATTCCCAGGCAGGATCTTGCCTTCCTAGTTTTCCCCATTTACCGAGATGTACTTCCAGGGTTTCCAGAGCACATCTTGGTAAGTGAGTAAACCTTGAGTTTCCCCAGTCCTGAGGTATGCCTGAAAGGTCTTGGGGAAAGGGGAAAGCTGGGTAGGCACTCCCAGGGCTTGAGGGGCCCAATTCTGCATGGGAATTTCTGGGATGCATAGGCCAGGGTCCCTCAAGTTCCAGAAGAACACATCACCTGTTGTCCTGACAGTCTCAGTGAGTAGGACATTGGGCAATGGATGGGTTATTCACCCAATGAAGCATATGAGCGGCACTAGGACACATATCAGCACAGGTGATCCACTTCATTTGACAAATTCTGTTTCTACCCTATGTCATACACTTGGCTATGACCTGTATAAATAATGTAATCTACATTCTGCCTTCCAAAAACAAGGTGTGTGTCTTATTTGGGAGCATGCTGTATATGAAAAAGATGGTAAATAGATTTTACCATCTCTCCCACTTTAGGTTCATTTAAACACAGAGTACCATTTGATGTTAACAAATGTTAAGGCACTCAAGCCACATTACTGTTTTATAATCCATCTGACATGCTATCTTATAACACTATGCTGAATAGATGCAGTTGAAATTATGAGGAGATTAAGAAAACAATTTAAAAGTAAACTAAATCCTGCAAGTGAGACTGTAATTTGATATTCATTTTAAAATAAATTGCTAATCAAGATGGGATCAGCTGTCAGGGATCACATCAGAATGTACTCATCCCTGAACCAGCTAATTTAAAAGGAATGTTGAGTTTGAAAGCACTGAATGCAATGTCCTTGGGTGTTTTTCAGGGAAGGGCCTAGGGAATTAACTGTGCAGCTCTTATTATTGTTAATGGGAGTCATTCAGCCAAATCTTCACACATAAGCCACAATTAATGTGTACCCCTTACGGTTTTTCTGCATAATATTTTTAATTAATATAAGCGAACAAATTCCAAACAGTTACTTACTGCATTGGCTCTGATTCACATGTCACGTACGCCCCAACTCAGCAAAGCATTTTAGCAAATGATTAAGTGACATCAGTGGGGCACAAGCATATATTTAAAATTAACCAGATGATTAAATGCTTTGCTGAAAGAAGATGGACTTAAATACTCTTAATACTTTTGTTTTCCTGAATCTGGACTGACATTAAAGATGGAGAGACCTGTAACTCCTTTGTCATCAGTATAATTATTCTTCATTTATATCCATATAAGTGTGAAACTGTGCCACTGCTTTGACAAAACAATATATCCTGAAGTACCTTCTCTAGGATTTTTCTGAATGAGCAATATGTTATTAGTTTTCCTTAGTTCTGCAATATACATAGCCACATTCTTTTTTTGTCTTCTCATCCTACTGGGAAATGTTCTACAGTTAATATTTGGTGATGGTTCATAGCATTTAGTTCAAATCTCTTGCAGACTATTACATTTTATTTCCTTGTTTCTGAGAACATAAAAGAACTCCTAGAAAAAGGAGGTTTTCCTGCCACACCAATTACGGGAAATTATTTTTTGTTTTTCCTTTTCTATAATCTCATTTGCAAGAAAATAGGGATCCCCTATTTCAATGTATTGTTGTCAGTCCTAATTGTTTTCATAAATCTCAAATTTATCATTGCTTATTGTAAATGGGACTGCTAAGTTTAATATAACATGTACTTTCAATACTGCAGAAATTTACTGCTTTGCTAGTCTGCATCACAAGAAAAGTAAGTATAGAAATCTGAGATCCTTTCTATCAATCCATCCCATAAATCTCAGGACCAAACAGTTCATTGCCTGATGATCACTTTTCTACATATGCCTTTATACATTTTGGCTTATCTTTGTTCCTTTGGCAAAAATTACTGTAACAGGGAGTCGAAGATTCCCATTACTTTAAGGGGAAAGCAGCAGTAGTGAGTTCCCCAAGTGGAGAGAAACACTGCTCTTGATGAACTGGCTGCAGGGGAATAGGTGGCCAGGGGTTAGAGGTTATGAATTCCTATTGGAGGGCTGGCTGCTATGCAATAGAACAATAGAGCAGAGTCTTGGGAGCTAATAGTCAGGCTCTAATTCGAAACCCCCTGAGGGTGGCTGGGGAGCCACGTGACCAAAAAGGGCAAGGCTTAGAAGGTATATAACCATAGAGCAGGCAGCCTGACCCTGCCATTGGCAGGCAGAAGAGCTCCTGGATAGAAAGAGTACAGAGGAATCCCTTTCTAACACCTGAGCTGCCTTAGCAGAATGCGAGTAAGGTGATGATGGCTGGCAGGGAAATACGACCTAGGTAAGGGAGTATGGGTGTACAGCCATTAGGCTGAGATTTATGTTCCCAATGTGGGGACAGTTTATGTTATAGCTAGTGGGCTTACTCTTTTTGTTACAGTTTAGATTGGTGGACCAGTGGTGGTTACAAAGAGGTGGAGGAGGTCGCAGTAATGTCCTAGGGGCATGAGAGTTTTTGAGCCTTACCAGACTCATGACAAGCAAGCAGTGGCTGAGGAGGAAAACATCCAGATGCAACAAACAATAGCAGCTCCTGAGACCAGGAAAGTGAGAGTCAAAACCCAAGAGGGGTGGCAGCCAGGGCCAGGGTCCCAGGCCTGAGAGGGGCAGACACCATGGCCCAGAACCCAACAGGGTGAAACAGGGATACCAGAACCCAAGTCTGGCACAGGGGAGCTAGAAGGGGCAAAATATCTATGAGACTGATTGAATGGTAACATCATCACAAAATAGGCATGGCTACAGGGGAGATCAGAGACCATGAATAAGGCAATGAGTGTCTTGGGGACACAGATCAGCCAGGAAGGCTCACCTAGTGTGAGGGTAGTATGGGGATCTGTGAAGTTTGGGAAGAACCCCCTAACTATTAATAGACAAGGGCTCATTCTGGTATTCTAGGCAGCTTCTCTTTCTCCCAGTATAATATGAGCAATGCATGGGCCAGAGCAGGAGCTGCAAGGCCACCATGTCATGTCATCACACCCTTGGGGCTCAGTCCTCCTACAGTTACTCCTACAGTATGACCCAAAAGCTACCAGAGGTCCCTTTTATAGGAACCTATAAAACAACACAACCAAAACAACATCTAATGAGCGTCAGATGGTGTGTTTGCTTTTTCATTCAAATTGTAGCATTTCAGGACAGCTAGCTGACCACACAGTCCTTGATGCAAGTGATGGCTTCATCATACTGAGTCCACTGCATCTCTGTCCATTATTCACTTCTGTGGTTAAAACACCTCTGAGAGGCTTATAAAAAAAATTGTCAAATAGCCTCCAAATTGTAGGCTATGTTCATGACTGAACTGATTCAGTCATTAGGTGTGGATGCCCTCTGTTCCATGCCATGGAACATGGCTCTTGGGAGGTTAGCAAGTATTCAACATCCAGTTCTTTTGGTTGATTACAATTCCATCTTCTACTGCAGCAAACAAGTGTTATTGATCTCATGATTTGCTATAGCTTCTGCAATGTTACCTTCACATGCATATACCAGAATGTAATTTGCTGTGACACTGATCCCTGAGAGGGAGTCTTTTTAGTATATACTGCTGGTAGTATTGATATTCTTCCAATGTAGGCTTCATACCAAATGTCATTCCCAGGCATCTTTTTTTTTCTGCCTGTTAGTGCCTGGAATGTGTGATACAGCTGGTTTTCTTCTCTAGTAACTCTTCTAAATCTTTGGTTTCACTTGCTAAAAATATTTTTACTAAGTTAGACAATATTTTTTTCCCCTTTCTTAGCAAGCTCTTTTTAATGTTTTGCTTAAATTGTATGACTTTATTCAAATACTTAGCAATCTTGCTTTCTCAATGACTACCATATCAGCTATCCCATGTATGACTTCTAGGACTTTAATGATGATGGATAGTTTCTTTTTCAATTTGCTTCATTGCTCACATTTCTTTTCTTTTAATCCAACTAACATTTTTCAGGATAAGCAGTGTAGTGGCCTCACGTCACCAGTTTTTACATGTTGTTTCAAGGTACCTCAGCCCTTTGACAATATTTTTATGTGTAACCATTGAAATGATGCCAAAGTCATCTGTCCAATCTGGAAATTAATTTTCCCTCATATTCACATTTTCACACTTTATCCTAGGTAGCAGGTGCATTAGGTTCCCGGATACACTTATTTTAGAGGGGAAACATCTTCTGTGATGTCTGTACAAGGTGAAATATCAATATGCACATTTTTTTTGGCATCATTTCTTTGGCTTGTAATTGACATTGTCCTAGTGGTATTATGACCTTGTCATCATATAATTTTAATTTGGTTTCGTCTGGTTCCATTTGCACTTTATTATCTTGAATGATGCTGGGGGTTCCTTGTAGACTAACAGAGTCTACACGCTTCATTCTTGATTTGGCATTAAATGTATTGTTTATTTGATGATGCTGCCTTGTCTGAGGTTCTGCTGTTTTACAATCCATTTATTTTTTGCTGTTCTTCACTTTTTTATTGCGAGAGAGAGGGAGAGACAAAATCTCAATACCTTAGTCACTGCTTGCTTACGTTATATGTTTTTTTCTTTGCTTCTCTTGTCTCCAAGCTTTATTGTTACAATTACTAGATATGACAGGAGCATTTTCCATTATCATATTTCTCCCAGCAATGTTCATAGGGTATACCTATACATTTTTTTATCCTCTGTTTGTAGGTTTGTGCATTTGTTTTGCACACTTTTTGGTGTATAGTCAGTTACTTATATTTTATATTATTCCTGAGCGTGTTGGTGAATTATCCATCTCTGCTCCATTTATTCTTTGAATTTGGATATGAGCTTGCTTGATAATGTTACACCTATTGGTTGAGTTACTTTCCAAGCATTTTTATTTTATTTTCCATTCATTTCACTACTCTGTCACAAATTAATTCGTTTAAGATTTGATAATGACAATAAGTCAGGCATTTATGTCATTTGGCAGTATACTGATTTATGTTCTCCATTCTCTTAAATTGTTGAAAAAAGGCAGACTAAACTTAATGTGCTGTAATTACAGTACATTAATGCATATGTAGACATGCCCACTGTGATCTAAAGAATACCCAGTTGTTAAACATTTACATGTTCACTTGCCTACGGCATTGTATGCTACCAAGAATAGTATTTTCTCTTAGTTTTGTTTTTGTTCTACAATATTCTTTGTTTTTGATGTACATGAAATATTTTTAGGATCTGGATTCACTTCTAATACCATGTTTGATGGCCAGACATCAAAGAAGAGAGAGCAAAGACAGACAATTATTCAGGCTTTCTTCTTTCTTCTCTCTCTATATATGGTCATCTCTCATCCAACACTTCCTGAGAGTTCTCTCAACTTCTAGATATTTCCCTAATAGATAGAAGCATACTTTACTACCCTAATATATATGCCTAAACTACACTATTGGGAAGCTGTTTTTTGTAAAAAAATTAGGTTTGTCTAACTAAAATGATAGCATTAATAATTCATTTGTAATGAGATGATGTCTTCTCATGTTCTTAAAACAAGTTGTAAATAAGAGACAATTTCATAATACCTTTGTGAGGCAAATGTCATCACCATTTTAAACGTGGGTAGATAGGCAGACAGAGAAAGCAGAAGAATCTTAATCTCACATACTGATTTCTTGAAAAAGCTAAGTATATAAATATCACATGATAGGTAAGAAAAGTGCCATGGTCCCTGGTAAAAGGAGCTCAAGATGCAGCTCAGAGTTTTTGAATAACTATTCAGGATATAAGGGGGAAAACTCAAAATGGAAGACAAAATTTTTAGGAAATGTCAAAAATTATTCAAAGGCCATCAGAATTAAAGCCAATGTAAATACGTTTCTAAATGTCATATTAAGATTTCTGCTCACCCACATATCAGTTCAAAGCTCATAATCACCGATACGGAGTTCCACTGGTTATTTGGTAACCAGTTGTCACAAATAACCATGTACTTGTCTTGCTAGAAAGACAGTTTGTTTATACATTATATCTGAGGTCAAACACCCTAAAAACCTTGTAGATACTCTTTGCTTATTATATGTATTAAAATAGCTACTTCAATAAGGTAAGCACATAGACACATAGGAAAATACAGTTTAAATTGTATATTTCTTCAAATAAATATTAAGATCATATAAAGGGGAGAACAAAAAATATATAGCCAGGTACAGGCATTACACTTTTACTGGTAAAAGTGATTAAAAAACAGTCTGTAACTGTAACGGAACAGAGGTTCTGCACACAAAGCAGCTGTATACCTGTAGCAGAACAGAAGTTTGGAGCACATAGTCTGGTGTAAAAAATGATGAAACTCAAGATTTGCACCCCCTTACACCAAAGGGTAAATGTGTGCTCTGTTTGCTACTGATCTAGACCTTGCCACTTACAAAAAACCATGTAGATTGATTCTGTTTCAGTCTTTTTGAATGTCTCAACTAAGTCTATATGTTAAATTGTAGTCTTTCTAAACCTTGACTGCATCAGTTTAAACCCAAAGCAAAATTATCATCATCATCTTTGTCATCACCACTAGTATATGCTTTCATTACGATCCAAAGCATTGGTATTTCCAGTAGGATTAAAATTCTGAGTATATATTTTTTTTAATATGAATAAAGGAATGAAACTTTAGACACCATGGCACTGTTTTTTAGCTAACTGATACTAAAACCAGGAACAGCAAATTACAACAGCTTCGTAGGTCCTGATCCCACAAACATATATGCATCTACAGAATTTTATTTGTACAAATAAATTTCTGCACATTTCTACATACAAATAGATTAGGTTACACTCTCTATATATATCTTTATGAATTTAGTTATGGTTTAATTAAAGAAACTGAGAGATGCAAGCTTTAGGAAAAGAAAATATGCATAACTGCTAATCTCCCTGGCCTTTGTGGCTGCTTGCATGTGGGAAAAAAACAAAAAACAACAGGGCTCTGCAGCATCTTTATAGATCTGGTGCTTCAGTGGAGCTTTTTGATGCTTTTATCTAATAGCTGATTCAGTCAGCTGTTAGATAAACGCGCTAAAAAATCCCCACTAAAGTGCCCAATCTATACAGACGGTGGGCAAGCCTGGTCCAACTAACACAACGCTACTTCTGAGTATGCACTGGGCTTGGTCTGGGAGCACACTGAGTTTAAAGTAAAGCACTGTTTTATGGGGGGCGGGATGTTCATGTCTGTCAGCTGCCTGTGTTATTAGGACAAGGACAATTGCCACTTCCAATTATAGGCAGAAAGGCCTCCTGGTGAGATGGGCATCCAAGGTATTATTTGTCTGTAATGAGAAAAAACAACCCCACAATAGCTAAATAGCTCCGAGTAATGGGCTATTAGCTAGAGGAATACCAGGTTCCCCTGGCATGAAAGAAATGTCTTGGAGATTTTGAGACTCATGAGAAATTGGGACAAGCCTGATGGGGTATGGAGGAGTGCAGGGGGGAGTAGTGAGGAAGTAGGAAGGTTGATCTCTGCAAACACTGGCAGGATTCTTAGGAGTGGTAGGTTGTAGCCAGATGAGAAGGTAAAAAAAATCCCTTGTTTTTTTGTTCTGTCTTCAAACTTGTAACCAGTTTTGCTTGTATTATTGTTTTCTCCCATAAAATAAATAATTTAGTTGTGTTTAGTTTCTTAATGACTGCCTGTAATAAAGAGTGGTCTCTGTGTGAGTGATATGCCAGGCTAACCCATTCTCTGGGCCTAAAAATTCTTTCATAGTCAAAGGGATGTACTTCAGCTCTGAAGTTGGGTAAAGAACAATGGAGCTGAGGCTTATGGGGATACAAAGATATCACCAGGAAAACTTTGACAGAGAGCAGGACAGTGGGGAGAAAACTGGGACTTCAGGGGATATACCACAGATGGATATGTGACAAATTGGACCCCAGATTGCCCATCTCTATTCTCATGTCATGATCACAAGGTTATCCTCCTCCTCTGAAGCAGAAATTTGAAAGAACAAAAATACTTTCTGAGCCAAACATTTGCAGTCTTATCTCTTAAGTATCATGTATTTGAATTGGTACATATAGAAAGTACTTCCCTTACAACACAACTGTAAGTAATTGGCCTATAAAAAGGTTCACTGCTACTAGAAATAGAAAATCAGACTAGAGACAGCTTTACTCCATTCAAGCATCTGTTAGAAACAGAAAGCAAATTTCGTCCTTGGCCAAATGTCAAAATATTGCTTTTATTCTGAAAGTATTTTGCTATTTTATGTTCCCCTGATTTTTGTTTCATAGATTTCATGCTGTAGCCACAACAGTGTCATTAACACCAGTAACTTTTTTGTGTTCCTTAATAAAGAAACCTATGGTTTCAAATTAAAACACCACCAGAATTAACATTTGCATAGCCATTGTAGAGGAGTGATTAGACTAATCAAAATTCTTTGATTAAAGAATGTTTCCCAAGTGTCTGTCTCTGATAATTACTATGCAACGTCTAAATTCTAAGATAGCATAATTGAAGGCACCACTGCAAATGTTAGTCTTTACACAGCAATTCCTTTTTCCATTACCCCCATGATCATAACGACATATATTGTACTTTATCTTATGCTAAGGACTGAACAGCTTTATCCAAGACCACTTGACTGAATCAGAAAATTAAATGGAAAAAAAGGGTCAACTATGTTACTGTTTACCCATCCATATTTATGTTTTGCTGATACCAGTACTATAAACATTGTCCATATGAATAACTTTACTCAATGCTCAACCTTTATTCAATTTATCCACATCATAGTATTTTCAGGACAGAGACTATATTCAGAATGCTTTTGCACTTTATATTTCCAAATGGCAGTTAAACAGATGCATATCTGATATTTTTGGTACCTACTGGGTGTGTCTACACAAGACACTATGGTGCCATAGTGTCCGTTGCCAAAAACCATGACACCACAGCTACATCAACATAGCAATGCACTCCCTCATTATAGTGCATTGCTATGGCAAAATAGTAGCCAGAAATACCCATGTGTGGCCAGCACAGCACAGTACAGGCTGTTACTGCACCACCTACTAAATGACGGCACAGTAACAAAGGCGCCCTACTGCCACACATAGATGCGCCCACTCCTTTTCTACCTTCACTGTGAGTGCACACAGATCCACATAGTCACATAGTTATTGGGTCCAGCCACATGCACACCAGGCTGGACCCAATAACCTAGTGGTCAGGGTATTCACCCAGGAAGTCAAATAAACAGGGTCTAGGTTCCCTGTATACAGAAGGGGACAGGGTTTACGTTCCCTGCATATTTCTCTTGCTTCCAATCACAGACATCTAACCATTAGAGGTTAAGCATTATTAAGTGCCTTTTTCAGCCTTCCTCTTGAAGCTGAGCCACTGAAATTTGCATTTAATAATTATTGGCTAAAATGGCTAAAATAAAGAGAACAGTGGCTGAGTTTCTGCCCCATTTGAGAAGAAGGGTCCCAGATGGGACACAGGGCCCCTCTTTTCTAGGGTAGCAGCCTTCTCACAAAGGCTGAAAACCTTTAGGCTTTTATTTTCCTCCTTGCCTTATATATCTCTTTACTAATCAGAAGTCCAGCTTCCAGAGGAAGGCTAGAGAGAGCTAGGCTAAAGCACCAGGGGGCTATCCTCCTCCAGTATCTACCAGCTACAATTCAGTTACACTGGGGCGGGCATGTGCTTAAGGAGTCATGTATTTGTTGAGCCAGAGCCCAGACTACAGGGCATGCTCAGTAGCCATGCAGATATTTGTGCATTCATACTTCATGTGGAATAACATTTCTAACTGTATATAAGTGACAAAAAGATGGTTATGTGCTGTGTAATTGCCATTTGGCTATCTAAAGTGAAATACAATTATGCTCTAAAGGTCTGTTTACAGATAAAGTATAGCCTTTCCTGATTTGTAGGCATGACATGCTTGAGAGAGTGATTGAACTAGTTATAGCAGTGTTGCCAGGTCCTAATGATTCAAAATATGCTGAGTACTCTTATTTCTTTTTTGAGTGAGAAGATGCATCTGTGTGTAACAGTATTGCCAGTCCTGAGCATAAAATTAATCATATGTCAAGCCCTCCCACAAGAAGAAGGAAGAGGAGAAGGAGGAATTATGGTCCTGGTTTTACAGACCTTAGACTTCAAGCTTTCAAGTCCATGCCCCGCTCAGCCACAGCAAATAGTGAGAGCTTAGATCTTTCCTACTTGGAAAAAAAAGTAACTAAAACCTAAGATTTTGAAATAACCACAGGACTTTAGAATTTATGGGTTTAAATAAAGAACCTAACTTTTCTGAAACTTATAATGAAACTATGACAGTTGGCATCACTGCTGTAAAGCAAAATAGAGGAGGTTTAGTTCAATCTTCTTAATGTAACCAATTTATCTTCCTCCATCCTTTTCTAACAAAAGGGTAGGGCAGCATCTCCAAGTACTCTCCCTTTTTCTTAATTGCACATGACTAAATATAAATACTGAAACAACAGGCACATCAATCAACATTATAATATCTGTCTAACTTAGGTACTCATATGGCCCCTATCACCACAGCGTTTGAGTGCCTCACAATCATTAACAAGCACCCAGAAAGGTAGGAAAGTGCTATTATCTCAGAGTTACAGCTGGAAACTGAGGAACAGATGTATAGAAATAGGCAGGCAGATAATGTATTGTGGGATAAAAAGATGTAGGGGCTTTAACATTCATTATATTCTGGTAATGTTTATGCTCTTGCCCCTTGGTAAGTGAAAACTAAAACCACGATAATATACCTATTTTTCACTGTGGTCCAAGATACTGTGGGGTAGCTTTTACTATGGGGAACTGTGTATATGGACTGTTGCCATGGAGCATCTCATGTGCAATTTATGAATCTATATGAATCTATGCCAGGGTAGGCAACCTCCAGCATGGGTGCCAAAACGTGGTAAACAGAGTCATTTTGCTCGGTATGTGCACCTTAGAGCAGGTGGTGAATAAGGGGCTAAGGCTGCACTGCCACAACAAGGATCAGGCCCCTCATGGCTCCCCTGCTCTCCACCTGTGGTATGCTAACATCTTTCAAGTCCATGTTAGGGGTGTTTTTGACCCTCTGCCAGAAAACACTTTCAACCCCACATGTATGCCATAACAACTAGACTCACAAAGGGATGTCTGTCCCCAGCAAGGAATTCAAAGACTTGAGTTCGAAATAGGATTCAAAACAACTGGGAAGCTAAGCCAGAACCTACCTAAACTAAGTAATAGAAGTGCTCATGACCAGGGTGTATTTTAAATTGCACTTCTGTCTGAGGTTTAGGTACTGTCAGCAAAACCTGAGTTAGCTGCCCAAACAGGAAAGGACAGCTTGGTCTTGCATCGTGGGCATTAGCCGTGATAATATGAGTCAAGAGACACAAGAGTGCCAGTAGAAAATGTATTGCTTCTGCAGAAGGGTAGACTCCCGTCTTAAGGACCAAGAGCTACGTCCAAGAAGGGTTGAACCCTCTATATTTATATGTTTGTCTTACATATGGTATAATAAGGTTAGTCATCATTACATATTTTTCTGTTAGTTATGATTATCTCTTGCGATTGTCATCATCATAAGGGCATCTTCCCCTTTTCAGTTGAGGGCGCCTTCCTCTTTCCAGTTGAGTCAGGGTCACCTTCCTCTTTTCAGTTGGGTCAGGGTCGAGCCTCAGAATAGATGTCTTCTGTATTAGCACTTACATCTTTGTAAGATTATATTTAGTATTACATATCTTAGTCATATGCATGGGTTAAATTGTCTACTAATTAACTTGTTAGACAAACACTTAAAATTCTTGAACTTATGAACTTATAAACTTATGAACTACTCATGCTTGAACTGAACTTATGACTTACTCAATTAAGCAAGTTAACCTATCTTTTATATCAATTCCCCCCTTTCAGCCTAGGTTGCGGTACGTACCTTGGCTGACACCTAGGTCATTGTAAGTACCTTGGCTGAATGGTCTAAGGTACAAAAAGCGTTCTTGGATGTACAAGTGAAAACAAATGCATTCACTTGCTCACAGTTTAGACTTAGCATTTAGTGAGCTCTCATTTGTCTTTCCTTTATAAGTCTGAGGCAACATTACAGCCTTTTTGCTACAGAACAATCTGTATAAGTCTTCACGAAACTTCTCAGCTACAAAGAAATACATGACTGGGTCAAGGGCACCATTCAGGCTAGTGAGGCAAGAAGTGACGCGGTTATTGAGAGCCAGGATTCGCTGAGTTTCACAGGAAGTCTTGGTGCCATCATAATGGAGAATATAAATGTAATGATTGACATGATAGGGTATAAAGCAGACCAGGAAGATCATTAGAACTATGATGATCATTTTGATGGCTTTTTTCTTCAGGTGCTTCTCAACTCTGTTGCTACTTTTTAGGCTGCAGTTGATTAATAAGTAGCAGGTCACTGTAGTAACAAATGGAAAGTCTCTATGTGGGGCTCTTTGCCACATTGCTCTGAAGCTTCCAGGGAAGAGTTGAGTAGCAGGCTTGAGGTCTCTGCTGGGCTATCCATCTCTCACCACGTCTCTGGAAGGGCCCGTTTCAACGTGGAGCAAGGGAATCCTTGCATCGGTGTATCTTGGCCTACACCCAGTCTCCTGTTTTATAAGGGTGAAGACTGGAGTCAAGAGGTACTTGTTACAGCAGTGTCGCAGCCCTGTGAAGAGAACTAAGAGAGTGCTGCAATGATAAAACATAATCAGTTAATTTTTCATCTCTCCCTAACAAGCTCATGTGCGGACTCTTCTATTCTTTATACAAGGGTGGTGGGTGACCAAATAGTAACTCGTATGGTGAAAGATTAAGAGGTTTACGGGGTTTTGTTCTAAGCGCGAATAGTACAGTAGGCAAAGCCTTAGGCCGTTTTAATTTAGTCTTGGCACAGATCTTTCCGAAAAGGGTTTTTAAAGATAAGTTTAGTCTTTTTA
>NW_017729032.1:226632717-226635821 GCF_001723915.1 Gavialis gangeticus
GGGAAACCCAAATCTTGGTATAATGTCTCTGAGAAGAGCTTTGACTATGGTGGAAGCATCCGTTCGTGTAGTTGGAAAGGCTTCTGGCCATCCAGTGAGCTGATCAATTATTACTAGACAATTTTTGTAATGAAAAGCCTTTGGTAAGTCTATGTAATTAATCTGCAACCTCTGAAATGGTAAGTATGCTCAAGGTCTCCCTCCGATATGAGGGATTTTTCTGGTTGAATGATTGTGGGCTTGACATATAGGGCAAGAGTTTACAATCCTAGTGGCTTTCACATAAATGCCGGGAGCAAACCAATTACGGAGCACGCTCTGTGCTAAACTTTCTGCTCCAGAGTGATTTAAGATGATGAATTTGTTGGACCAGTATGCGTAAAATAGCACGAGGAGCGATGGGACGACCGTTGGGTACCCTCCAAACATCATCTGTCCCTTTTTTCCCTTCATATTTAGTTTCCCGCGTTTGAGCTTCAGCCGGTTGTAGGTGCTGATATATAGAGGGAAGGTCTAGTAAAGTAATACAGGAGAGCTGGGAATCATAGCTATCAGAAATAGGCTGAATGGCTGCGGTTCTTGCTGCTGCGTCAGCCTTATTATTCCCAACTGCAGTGTCTGTGTTTTCTTTAGAGTGGCCTGGACAATGGACAATAGCAATTTCTCTGGGAAGCAGAATGGCATCTAAAAGTCTTTTTACTTCAGTGGCATGTGCAATAGTATGTCCGTTTGAGGTAAGGAAACCTCGTTGTTTCCACAATTGTCCGATTCTGTGACAAATGCCAAATGCATATCGAGAGTCAGTAAAAATAGTCACTGAACAGTTTTTGGTAAGCTCACAAACCCTTCTTAGGGCAATAAGTTCTGCAGCTTGGGCACTGGTACCTGGCGCAAAGGGCCTGGCTTCCCAAACCCATTGCACTGTGGTCACTGCATACCTTGCATGCCTTGTATCTTTGATGACTGACGATGATCTGTCGGTAAAAAGGATATACTCTAGGTTCTGTAAGGGTTGATTTTTAAGGTCACTCCGGGGTTTTTCCACGAACTCATCCAGTTTGCAGCAATCATGGTGTGGCTGTCCTTCATCTGCCTTTGGCAGAAGGGTGGCTGGGTTGAGTTGTGTACATCGCTGTATGGTGATGTTTTCAGATGTTAGCAAAAGAACTTCATATCAGTTTAGTCTCTGGTTTGAAAAATGCTGAGTGTTATGCTGGAGGAGGAGAGCCTCGACTGAGTGCGGCACTCTTACGGTGAGCGGGTGGCCCAAGACTAAATCTTGGGCTCACTGTACCAGCATTACAGCAGCAGCGATGGAGCGGAGGCATGCAACGGCTCCTCGGGCGACAGGGTCCAGCTGAACTGAGTAGTATGCAACTGGTCGAGGCTGATCTCCCCAGGGTTGTGTTAGTACTCCAGAAGCAATTCCTCTGTTCTCATGAACGTATAGGATAAAAAGTCTGGTGTAATCAGGGAGACCCAGGGCTGGTGCAGTCATAAGAGCATGCTTTTTTCGGTGGAAAGCTTGCTCCTTATCCCTAGACCAGTGTATGGGAACCTCAGCTTCATTGTAGTGGCCTGGACTAAGGGCTGTACTATTTCCCCAAAGGCTGGGATCCAGGGTCTGCAAAATCCTGCCATACCTAAGAGAGCACAGACCTGCCTTTTACTCTGAGGTCGTGGGAGATCCTGGCTAGCTTGTGAGTGCTTGGGGGATAATTTTCTTGTACCTTCTCTGAGTATATAACCTAAATATTCAACTTCAGGTTGACAGTATTGCAGCTTTGAGGGAGACACCTTATGCCCTTTATCTGCTAAGGCTAAGAGTAATTTTTTTAGTATCTTCCTTGCAAGAGTCCATATCTTTTGAAGCTAATAAGAGGTCATCTACATAGACAATCAAAGCAGTGTTTGAGGATAAGGTAACTGTAGATAGATCTTTGTGGAGGATTTGTGAAAAAGCATGGGGGGGTCTACATATCCTTGGGGTAACCGCATCCAAGTCAATTGTCTCTTTTCCCAGGTGAAAGCAAATAAGTATTGTGAATCTGGGTGTATGGGAATACTGAAGAAAGCTGCACACAGGTTGGTGACAGTGTAGCAAATTGCTGTGGCTGGGATGGTTGTAATAACAGTAGCTGGCTTTGGAACTACAGGGTGTCGTGGAATAACATAACTGTTAATTGCCCGAAGGTCTTGTACAAACCAGTACACAGGTTTACCATCAGGACCGGGTTTAGGTTTTTTGACCAGAAGGATGGGGGTGTTACAGGGTGAGAGACACTCTTTCAGTATTCCCTGTTTTAAATAGCTAGTCACCAGTGGTTCTAAGTATTTTTCTCCTTCTTTAGACAGGGGATACTTGGGTACCGATGGGGGTTGATCTGGCTTTGCTTGGATACTGACTGGGGTAGCAGATTTAAGGAGCCCTACTGCTGTGGGGTCCATCCCCATAGTGATTCGGGCAAAGTTTGGAGATCTTCAGGGAGAAAAGGGCACCCAGACTCATTAAGCATGGCCTGAAAAGCTCAGAGGTTAGTACTGGGGACAGTAATTTGGATTCCATTTGGGCTACACTGCAAGGTGGCATGGAGCTTGCAGAGCAGATCTCTCCCCAGTAAGTTAACAGGTGATCCACTTGAGAGTAAGAAGGCATGCTCAGTTGTTAAGGGTCCAATGGTGACTTTCATAGGAACACTATAAGGGACGCTAACTGGCTTTCTTGAGACTCCTACCACCCGTTCAGTTTTTGCTACCCTTAATTTGGCCTGACTTGGGGAAACACCCAGTGAAGAAAGATCTGGCCAGTGTCGACCAAACATTTATACACCTGGCCTTGTACTTTTATGTTAACATACGGTTCAGAAAAAGGACGCCTAATTTTATATGTGGTTACATTCGAATTTCTGCAATTCATTTCATGGAAAAGCCTTTCCCTCCCCCCTTAGTCACTCATCAGACTTAAGTAATTCTCCTAGGAGTTGCTGGTGATGGTCAATTTCAGGCGGTGCGGCAGCCAAACGTGGAGTCCAGAATGGTGTGGGGGGCCCCCCGTGGACGAACCAGGCAATCTCTCTTCTAATGTCCTCTTTGCCTGTAATTAT
>NW_017729032.1:226640821-226641276 GCF_001723915.1 Gavialis gangeticus
ACCAAGTACGGGGTCTGTCTTGTTTCTGCCCTCTCCCTCGGCTGTAGCCTTGCCGGGGGGGTGCTTGGAAGTGTTGACTGAGGGCAGCTGCTAATATATTCACTTCCTTTTGCTTCAGTTTTAATTTTTTTTTCTTGCTTCTGGACCTCAAGGCATCTGTCAAAGACATAGGAAGCCAGATCAACTAGCTGAGGAAGCGTTTTGGTGGTCCAATTAGGGTGGTGCTTAATGATGTATTTTTTTTATATCATCAGTTGCTTGACCAACAAATGCAGAATTTACTGTCATTTGATTGGCAATGCTGCTGGGGTCAAAATCACCACTGTGTCTATCTATAGTGTTTAGGAGCCTTTGATAGTAATCACTCAGGTGTTCATTTGGTCCTTGAGGATTGAACGGGACATGTGTATATGGGTATTGGATTCCTTCCTGTGTGGCAATAGGGTACTGACACA
>NW_017729032.1:226641287-226641770 GCF_001723915.1 Gavialis gangeticus
CATGGGTTAAATTGTCTACTAATTAACTTGTTAGACAAACACTGGCATTTACTAGTGCAAACTAGGGGCTAAAGAACACAACCAGAGTATGGGAGATGCATGTATAATTTCTGCCTCTCTCTGAGGAAGTTCAAACTCATATCTCCCATCTACCAGAGGATTGCCTTAACCACAAAGCTATAGGCTAGGTATAGCTGTTACATTTATACTGACCTACACAGATACCTAACCTAAATTAGATCACCTGATTAGGTGCACTAATCACTAATTTAGAACAAGGCTGGATTAATCCAAACTAGGAAAGGGCTACCCCAATCTTGTGAATGGCTGCACCTGTTTACAGCTCAGTCAAAGAGCTGGGAAAGCCCAGCCACTCACCCAACTCCAGGACTGTGCTAATCCCCTCCACCTCTGCTGGGCTATTTTAAGCCCCCTAATCCTCTATCCCCAACCAGACAACACCCCCTAGAAGACCCACCCAGC
>NW_017729032.1:226646770-226652680 GCF_001723915.1 Gavialis gangeticus
GCCTTAAATGACTTGGGGCTCAGCAAACTAAAACTCCTTCGAGAAGTTTTCATTTGCTGCCCCTGTAGTTGCGGAGCGAATCACCAGGCTCCATGCAGCTCTGTGGCTCAGCAGGAAGCCCTGCAGGCAGCCTGGCAGCAGCCCAGGAAGCCAGGCTCAGCCCAAGAAAACCACCAACCAGACAACACCCCCTAGAAGACCCACCCAGCCCCTCGCAAACTAACCAGCTCCCTGCTGGATCCTGTCAAATGTCCCTGGCCTGCCACCCCCCGCAATCCCACCATCCCTCCCCCCACTCCAAGTTACTTACACCAGTTCTCCTTCATTATGAATTCTCCCCAAAAGTCGTGAATGCTCCTGTCCTGGTCTAGGTGTAGTAAAGCTTATAGGAAGCCAGCTACACATATACCAAATATGATGAATGTTTCTTCTTACCTACAGGCTCTTCTGTGGTGGGCACTCCTCCTCCTTCTCTCCTACTATCCCCTGTTAAAGATGCTCTATTTTGTGTAACAGAATTAAATATGCATTGGGCTTGAGAGAAAAAAAACATATTGAAAAGATTGAGCTGAGCTGAACTTTAAAGCTGGTAATTAGGGCACCTGTCTGATAGGGGACATCTGAACTCCAGTCTCCACTTCAAGGAGCAGTATTTTTTCTTTACATAAAATACTTAAAACAGTTCTAAAACAGTGACTGGTATCCAGTAACTCTCCTGGGAAGTTAGGAAATATAGAAATAGAAATGGAGGGAATCCAAGCCTCCTATACTTTCAGTAAGTGTTGTAACTACTCAGCTATTATGTAAAATGGGGAAAAATCATAATTTTTTCTGATTCTGTTTTTAAATGAAAATGGTAGCCACTACTCTGTTTAGTTTTCAATCTGATATTACTATAGGTATACCTTAGGAGTGCTGGATTGGGCTAACTAGGGAAGACAGGCAGGAGAATATTGATGGGCTCAGCTGTGAGATGAATGCAGGGCTACTCAGCAGTTACAAAAGTGAGTCACTTCTGGTCATGTTCCAAAAGATAATTTTAGGTTCCTAAGAAACTTAACTGGCCAAATTTAGGCATAGGATTTAAGAATCACATTCCTCCATTTAGAAATATAAATACCATTTATATGTATTTCAGTGGCCTATCAAGGGTTAGAACAGGGAATTGAACCCAACCTTTCAAGTTTTTAGGTTAGTGGAACATCATTCCTCTCAAGAGGCAAATCTGACAGTTATCATACATGGAATAAGAGTTACTTTTTAATAGCAACTGCTGTATAAAAAACTTGCAATTTACAGCATATAAAACATTACAGCATATAAAAGTCAAAGGGATTCACCTCTCCTACTTATAGCATATGAATTATTTATCTAGGTAGTAATTGAAAGCATGATTAAAGAAAGCCATCTGGAAGAAACTGTGTTTAAAATGTATAGTGTTTTTTCCAGTCACATTTAATACCACACTGATGCATATGTAAAAGCTACAATCCTGTTGCTGCTTTGAAGCAAAATATAAAAAAATATCACTCTCTTACTTCAGTAGTCAACTGACCTTCCTCTGGTAAAAGGACTCTGTTTGCTTTCATGCTGCTTCATCTTTCAAAGCTTTATATGAATCCACTTCTATACAAAGTCTTATGTAGCATCTCCATATTTCCAAAACACTTCAGTATAATATGTAGGTTGCAAAAGTGATGGGGAACTGGCAGGAAGTTAAAATAATCAAAATTGTTGCGTCTATAAAAAAAATGTAGGCTCATAGATTTGGCATTCTGTCACAAGTATTTGTTGATACTATTACTGTGACTCAGTCTTGGACTATTTCTCTGGCAGGAAAGGAAAGCAAAAAAACAGATAGAGTCCAGCCATATTGTTTTATTTGTTGTTGTTTTGTGTTTAGCCCACCCTTCCCAGCCATATTCCTATTTTTTAAGAAAAGAGGTAATGCCAGTTTTTGAAAGTATAACAAAGGAGTCATTTTTGTTAATGAACTAACTTTTCATTTCAGGAGTATTAAGGTAAATCTTGGGCTTGGTTACAAGTGAACATTACACTGGTGGTCTTATTTAAGTCTCTATGGACATTTCTTCTCATCATAAACTCAACTCAGTTGGCACAGTTAGAAAAAGATTAGCTAGAAAAACCTAAAGAAACAAAGGGTAGGTGCAGACATTACACTCATATAGACCTAACTAGGATTAGGTCAATTTAAGTGCCAAACTATACATAAACCATAGGGAGCTTAGACTGGGCAAAAAATGGCTAACCCTAATTTAGTTCACCTGAAGAATTCACTAAACAGATTGGCTAGCCCATGCCCAATGTAACCACACGTGTATATGTTCAAAGTACAGTCCCAGGACTGGGAAAGCCCAGCTGCTTGCCCTAGCTCCAGAGTTCCACTTTTCCTAACTCTCCCCTCCACCCCCTCCCCTCAACCCTGACCAGGCTATTTTTAGCTATCTGACTCCCTCCTCCCCTGGAAGGACAATGCCCCACACCGACTGTGGACCCACCAACAATCCCCTGATCCCACCAAACCTCTCTGCAGACACGTAAGCCCCCTCGATCCCATCCACCCCTCAACCCATCCTGACTTATTAAATTGTCTTCCCAGCATGGCTTTCAGCACTGACAGATGTGCACAACCAGGACTACATCTATGATCACTTGGTGCACATGCCCACACATGCTGATTGCTAAGTGTCATCTTTACTTATATTCTTTCCTCCGCGCAAGCATCTCATCCCAATTACATATCATCCATTGATCGATTCAAGCCTTTGTTCTTGAAAACTATCCAGTCTTACATTTTTCAGGTTATTTTTTATGCTGATTATTGTCTCTGATCTTAATCCTGGCTACATTTCAATTAATGGTGTAACTTCTATTAACTTCAATGGAGCCAAAATGTCATAAAGAATCTTCCCTCCATGCATACTTCCCCTTCTTAAATAAAGACAACTTAAACTTGAAATAAGTGAATTATTCTTGGAAATAAAAAGAAACTGGTGTTCTACCTTCTTAGGAATCAGAGGCAAGAATTATTAATGTCACTTATTTCACTGTTTTGGGAAAAACTACAGAACAGCTCTTCAGTGTGGCTGGAACAAGTAAGGGGGAAGCCTGAGAACAAGGACTTGTGGGAGAAGGGGGGTTTCAAAAACTGAAAATCTCTTGTATATAAATGTAGTAATGACTAAAATAAAGGTTGAAAACATAGCAAAAGATAAGTATTAACATGCCACATTTTCATAAAACTTAACTTGACTATATTCACCACACTGAGCTGAAATTAGTATAGCAGCGAGGATAATTGAGACTTCCACTGTGTTGGAGCTGATGAATAAGAGTTCATTTCTGGAATTCAAGCCTTTTTTTTAGGTACCAATACTGTAATATAGAACAAAATTAATCCTTAAGAATACTTGAAAACTTAATTATATTTCTTCTACATTGCAAGTCTCCTCTATATAAGGGGTAGGCAACCCCCAGCACAGGTGCCAGAGCATGGCACACAAAGGCATTTTGCTTGGCACGCATGCCACAGGGTGGACAATGGGGAAGGAGCTGGAGTTGTGCTGCCACAAGGACTGGGTCCCTCGCAATTCATCTGCTGTCCACTCTGGGCATGCCAACATGTTACAAATTGAGGTTGTGGGTGTTTTTGGCTTGCTGTCCAAAAATGTTGTCCATCCCTGCTGTATATCCACATACTGCTACATTATTTATATGACTAAGGCCCTCTCTGCATATGCAGGCAAAAGTGATATGGGATTTAATATGTGCATAGAAAGGATGAACAATTATGGGATCGCACTTTAGATCTCATTGCGCCTAATTGCCAGTGCTGGGGGTGGGGCCCTATCGTTCAAAGGGCAGGGCTTTCCCTTCATCAGTAAGAAGCAAGTTCCCATGGCTGGGCATCCCTTCTGCTGTGGGGTCTTCCAGCTTCAGGGACCACACACAGGGCTGCAAGTCCTACAGCTGATAGGACTCTTGGTGTCAGCTATGTAGCCAGGACCAAGAGACCTATCAACTATGGGGACCCCCTGCCCCAGCAGCCACAGGGTGCTGCTGCAATCTTCCAACCCCAGAACACCTCATAGAGACTGAAATGACTGGGAGCTCACAACAGCTCCCATCTCCCAGCCACTGCATGGATCATCCCCATAGCTGGGAGACTGCAGCAACTTTCATCTTCCAGCCTCAGGGGTTTGTTGTGCTCCCTAGCAGCTGGGTGATCACAGCAGCTGTGGTCTCCCAGACAAACACTGCCTACATGTGCAAATTAAAGTTGGATAGAAATCATCTATAAAGTTATACATTTTAAAGCAATAACTTTATAGCTGGTTAGACTTTTTAAGGTGTTACCCTGAGGGGTCAGGCCAACACTCAGGATCTCAATATTGCGCTGTTAGACAGGAGGGCAAGGTGTACAACTGCACATGCAGATATAAAAATCAATTAAGCACATACTCACTAGGTGCGTACACCCATATTAGGCATACACACTCACACTACCAGCTCAGACACATACACTATACACCCCAGAAGTTAGAAACAGATCAATAATACATATATCATGCACACAATGCCATACACACACACACACACACACACACACACACACACACATACACACACATGCTGTCACACTAGCAACTCAGATACATGCACGTTCAAAATAATTATTCTAGGTTCACTCACACTACACACACCAAATTTAGACAGAATCAGTTACCACTTATCAACACCTGCACATTCAATACACATATGAGGATTACTAATTCATATACCACACACGTACACACAGTATCTGTCTATCTATCTATATGTGTGTGTGTATTGACTAATTTACACACATACCACTCACCTACACATACACACAAGTGAGTTTCTAAGTTGGGTATTGTGACATGTATGTATGTATGTGCTTGGTGTACTTGGGATCCCTGGAGTAAGGTTAAGGTAAGAAAGTAGCAGTGTAGGGAGTTAAAGTTACCAGGACCGGGATTAGAACTGGTAGACTACAGGGGCCTGGGCTGAAGAACTGAGGATTAACTTTAGGTTAATTGATCTTAATTGATTAAAAGACAACGTCCAAAGACTGCAGAACAGGGAAGCATGCCAGCACAGAGTCTGGGACTGGCGCCATAGTACGGGGGAGCTGAAAAGGTAGATGGGGAGAGGAGGGAAAATGGGACTAAGGGAAAGCATGGGTGTTAAAGAGGGGCTCTGGGTGTGGGGAGCCAGAGGATGGTTCTGGGGAAGCTAGAAAAGTTGCAGAGAGTGGCAGTAGGTGCTGGAAGCTGGAGAGAACTGCAGGACAGCTAATAGGAGCTGGGAAGCTGCATGGGGAGGGAGATTACAGAAGGTGGGAGAGGAAAGCCTAAAAACAGAGAGATGGGCAGAAGAGAATCACAGGAAAAGCAGCAGGGACAGCAGGAAAGCAAGGAGAGGCTGAGAGGTGGTAGAAAGGGGAGATGGAATTGGGAGGAGATCAGGAAACTAGCAGAGAGGGTGGGAACTGGAGCTGAGAGAGAGAAAGAGAACGAGGCTGGAATATAAGACAGGGAAGGGACTGGGATTCAGTAAAACATGACCCAACTCGGGATTGCAAATTACAGTGGTTTTATTGAACAGGGGAGATGGTAACACAATGCCAAATTGGTTCCCTTGCACCCACCCACACACGCACACACACACAATGGCAGCAGGGGTTAGAGAGGCTTGGTGCAGGGGCTGAATTCCACTGAAGTCCAGGAAGAGAGAGAGAGACAGAGGGAGAGAGAGAGTGTCCAAATTGTAAGAAGAGGTGTGCAGGTACTATCTACCTATCCAGGCTGGAAAGGGATCCTTGTCCAGTAGTTATTGTCCAGAGGGGGGTCGCTGACAGGTCCTCTG
>NW_017729032.1:226652905-226655286 GCF_001723915.1 Gavialis gangeticus
ATGACTTTGGTTCACTTACAAACACAGGCCTAAACCATACAATATCCATATGAAACAATAAAAATCAATACAAAAATGATAATAATACAATATACAACAGTAAAAATCAATACAAACCTAATAATTATACAATATAAAACAGTGGATATCCAAAACTAAAAACTTGCTACCGAAATAAATATGTTTTAAGCTTATCCTTAGTTTGAGCTCACTTATACTTACCTATAGGGACTAGAGAGGGAGAGAAAAAGTCAGAAATGGTTGGGGAAGGGGAGGGAATGTAATTAAAAAAAAAAAAACTAGGGTGCTACAAAGGAACCATGGTTAATTGGCACATTGAGCAATTTAAATTTATTTCATAACTAATAAGGTAATTGTATAATAGACATAACATTTATAGTGGGCCATCCCATACATCCTTCAGCTCAATTAGACAGCAATTGATTTTCTTAACAGAGCAATTAATTCCAGTTAAGATCTATAGAACTGAAACACACTAGGAATTAGAGAATAAAATAAGCAACACCCACTCAAAGATTTAAGGGAAGAACTCTGTGCATCTAGACAAAGCTTTATGGAATACTACGAAACACATTTCTAAATGCGAATATAAAGTATTCCCTACCTCGTTCCTTCAGCTCTCTTCCCCCACAGTAAAATTGCCCCATATTATAGTATTTTCTGATCACCTTGCTTGGTGTTAAAGAAACATAGGCAAATGTTCATCTGAAAGTGTATCATACATCTGCTTCTTGTGGGTGCATAGATCTTAATTAGCCTTAAGCATGGTTATTCAGTTAAGAAAAAGGGGAGATGCTAATAGTGTTGACCTGGGTTTTACAACCTCTGTTCACCCACAAGGAAGAAGACTATGTTTCCAATATAAAGTACCATTCTGATGCACAAAAGGGTTTTTTACATATATATATCTTTAAAGTAAATCTGTCCAAGTACTGATCCTTATGAAAGCCCAGTGCTAGTAGTCTATTGACTTACATATTATTTGTACATCCATCCTTCAGATCCTCCCACACTATCTAAAGCAATATAAGCTATACTACAAAATGTGTCAGTAGCTACTAATTGCTTCCTAAGAAGGTTTTGGTTTAAGTTCAATGAAAGGTATAATTTAGCAAACAGATTTAGTGAGCAGCAGATAAAACAATTAGACTAAAGATCTTTTTTGAAAGAAGTGGCTGGCAGGATACCCGTAGTGAAGGCTGACTTCGTAATTTAGCAAACAGATTTAGTAAGTGGCAGATACCACAATTAACAGAAAAAAATCTTTTGAGAGAAATAGCTCATCAAATATGAAGAGGCAAGGTGCATTTGCATTAAAATGATGCAGAGTTTTCACTGAAGAGCAAGTAATTTTTGCCACCTTTTTAACTTTTTTGTTTTCCCTCCATTTCCAGGGCTAATAGCAGGAGAACTACAATAAACTGAACACTTACTAACAAGATGAATACAGAGTGAAGAATCCAGATAGATTACAAGCAACCACCTCAGAAACATACTGTGATCAGAAATTCTTGTATTAGAACTTAATCTCTGTATGCCTTAGTTATCCAAACATGCTGTCTTGTTTTGTTTGTGCTCTGTTTTATCTTAACAAGATGACTGCAATCAAATGTTTGAGTGAAAAATAATGCTGGAATGTCAGTTATTGTGGAGGGTCTGCTTCAAGGGTATACAAGATGATCTCTCAATAATAGGTAATGCTTTGTTTAGATAGAACCGTAAATGCCCCTCACACTTTAAATGTACTAGGTACTGTTCCAAACTAAATGAGTTTAGAAGTCCCTGAGTCAAGAAAGTTCATATGATAGACATTGTAAATGGTGCCACTGACATCTATGCAATATTCAGGATCAGAGTAAATTGTTCTTTAAGTTGGCCAGGTTTAAATGCTCTTATCAGTTTCAAACTATCTAAGATTTGAGCTAATTTTTCTCTACTTCTGGCCTGATTTCTCCCAATAGAGAAAACAGCAAAATTTCTGCTAACCTCAAGGAAAGTACTGTTAGTCTAATGTGAATGTTCATCTCAAATGCCTTAACATACTACTATCTTCTAAGCCTATGTGAAGAACCTAGTATTTGCTTTGGGTTCAGATTCGGCCAATTCAGGGGACAGTGATTCGATTCAGTTTTGAATCACTGTCCTAAATCAATTCACACAAGTCTGATTTGGAGATTCAGCCACCACTGAATTGGCTGAATCTCCAGATCACACAGGCCCCATCTCCCCCACACTCTCCCAGCCCCATCCATGGCAGCCCCACCCAACCCCAGTGTCCCAGCACTTAAAAAAAAATTTTAAAAAGCCCCACACTCACTGGTTCCTGCCAGGCAGTGGGGCAATCCCTACTGTCCCCCCAC
>NW_017729032.1:226660286-226693826 GCF_001723915.1 Gavialis gangeticus
TATATATATATATATATATATATATATAAGTGCCAGGATGCTGGGGCAGGGTGGGGCAAACTTTGACAGGGCTGAGAGAGCGGGCAGGAGCTGGGGGGCACTCAGGGGGGATGAGGGAGCAGGCAGGGGATGGGGTCTGGTGGGGATCCCCCCATGGTCCCTTCTGGCCCTCCTGTTCACTGAAGGAAATGGTGGGCAGGATCCCTGGGGAGGTTAGTCTGAGAGGGAGAGGAGTCCAGGAGAGCTGGCTGTATTTAAAAGAAACCTTACTGAAAGTGCAGGAACAAACCATCCTGATGTGCAGGGAAACTAGCAAGTATAGCTGTAGACCAGCTTGACTTAGCAAGGAACTCTTCAGTGAGCTAAAAACACAAAGAGGAAGCTTACAAGAAGTGCAAAATTGGACAAATAACTAGGGAGAAGTATAAGAGAATTGCTCAGGCATGCAGGGATGAAATCAGGGATGGCAAAGCACAACTGGAGTTGCATCTAGCAATGGTCACATAACAAGAAAGGTTTGTACAAGCACATCAGCAACAAGAGGAAGATTAGGGAAGGTGTGGGTCCCTTAATGAATGTGGGAGGCATAGTGTCATAGTGACAGAAAGTGAGGAAAAGCTGAAGTAATTTGATGCCTTTTTTTTCCTCAGTCATCACAAGCAAGGTCAGCTCCCAGACTGCTGCACTGGGCAGTACAGTTTGGGGAGAAGGTGAGTAGCCAATAGTGGTGAAAGAACAGGTTAGGGACCATTTAGAAAGCTGGATGTGTACAGGTCTATGGGGCCAGATGTAATGCACCCAAGGGTCCTGAGGGATTTGGCTTGATTGCAGAGTCACTGGCCATTATCTCTGAAAATTTATGGTAAATGGTAGAGGTCCCAAACAACTGGAAAATGGCATATAGTGCCATTCTTTAAGAAAGGGAAGAAGGAAGATGTGGGGAACTACAGACCAGTCAGCTGCACCTCAGTCCCTGGAAAAATCATGAAGCAGAGCCTCCAGGAATCCATTTCTAAGCACTTGGAGAAGAAGAAGGTAATTAGGAACAGTCAGCACAAATTCACCAAAGGCAAGCCATGCCTGACCAATCTTTTAAGACCTGGATAGACAAAGCCTTGGCTGGGATGATATAGTTGGGGATGGCCCTACTCTGAGGAGGGCATTGGACTAGATGACCTCCTGAGGTCCTTTGTAACCCTAATTTAATATGATTCTATCATTTTAATATAGTTAAATTATATTAATGGATCAAATTTTGTCTAATATTGAGTGGAGGAGACAATCTAAACATGTATCTAAATTCAGGCTGTCAGTTAATTGCAGTTAACATATGTGATTAATGCAAAACACATTAATGCATTACTTTTTGTAACGAGCATTGATTGCACACATCCATTTTGACCAGGGGTGGACAAAATATGGCCTGCCCCACACCCTCTCCAGACTTGGCTTGGTGGAGCAGAGCAGCTCCAAACCAGCTGGAACTCACATGCACAGTCCTGACCCCAACCCACCCCATGCCCACATTATAGTGTCTGCCCATACTGAGCAGTGGCGGCAGTGGCAGGGCAGAAGCTGCTCCTCTGGGAGGGAGGAAGCGGCCCCTCCCCTGCACCAAAGCTGGGCCCTTCTTGCTTCAGCCACTCAGAATCCATGCCCAGACTACCCTGAAGCTCATCTCCACCTCTGTCACTGCTGCCTCTAGGCCACACAGCAGGGCAGCAGTGGCAGTGCAGAAGAGCCACAGGGCAGCACGGTCATGAATGATAAATGTTAAATTTTCTGCATTGGGACCACAGACATATTAAAATTATGAATTCCATTTTTACTTTGGTATATTTGCAAGAACAAATCACCCACTATATCAATTAAATTGGGATATAACCCTTTATGCACTGAAATATGAATTCCATATGACTTTGTGCTATACACATGAGAGATTCCTAATTCACTGAACCTTGCACTAATTCGAGATTCCTCTATTGTCTGCTGAGTTTCTTGGAGCATAATAATCAGCCCTCTCTTTTTAAAAAACAAATAATATTTACTTCTTTTTAATGGGACTGGTAAGGTCCTTAGCATCCCAAGATATACATGTAACAGGATTGCCCACTCTCAATGACTTTGTATCTTCTATGTCCAATTTTGTATATACCTGGCAATCTGCCAGTTTTCTTAAACCAAATGTGCTATATTTATCTGTATACTGCCATAATTTGTAATATCAACATTGTCCCATATATTTAGAGCTCATAACAATATACATTCCCAAGCCCAATTTTGAAAAGAACTTGCGTGGAGGGCAGAGGAAAAGAAAGGGAAAAGGCAAACAAAATAAACAAAATAATAGAAATCTAACATCAAATTCATTATATGATATACTATGTCTGCCAGGAGGGTTTGGACAGATGTAACCAAAAGCTCTCTACCACTCTATGACAAAAAAGACATTGACAAAAATCATATAAACTACACTTGTAAGCTGTGTTTATAAACTTACACTTTTTCCTCTTTATTTTTTATACAACTCAGATTATTCCATAAATTTGCCTCTCCAGATGGTGTTGATATAATAAAGGTTTCTGTTTCCTTAGGGTTAGAGAAAGCATAGGTTTTTCCTCAATGAGTCATATTCAGAATGGCAGGATACTTCATGAAGCATGTCAGCTGCTTGAGTCTATGCTGTAATTTTCCTGGCTGAAACAGCCTGGTTTTCAGCCACCTTAGAAAAAAGATCAAGTTCTCTGGCAGCTTTAAACATGTTCTCTTTGCTGGGGAATTTGGCTATAAAAGCCCTACAAGTCTTCCTCCAGTGAAAGCTGGGGGACCTTTCTATCTTCAAGTTGGTGTCTGAGGGGAGCATTTTAAAATGCTAACCAGTAGTTATATAACACACCTAGTGAGAATACCATTTTAGGACCCCCAGAAACTCCAGAAATATGACTATTCAGTCTCCTGAATCTGCATTCCAAGTCCAGCATTTAATCCCTGAGAGACTGCATCTCTGCTGTGAGGGCCCATCTACCAAGCCATTTCCACAGGCTGACCCTCACAGGCAGAAGCTTTGGCCAGGTACAGACATTCAAAAAGCCCATGGTGGAATCAATCTTAGTTATGCAGTTTTCTGTAAGCAGTGTAATTTAGATCGGTAGTGAACAGAACACACATTTGCCCTTGGGGGGCTGGAGGGGACGCAAATCTTAGACCAAGTTCTGCCATTTTTAAACCAGTCTTTGTGCGCAGAACTTCTGTTCTGTTATTGGTATAGACTGGTTTCCAATCACTTATATGGGTATAATTGTAATGTCAGTACCTGGCCTCTGTCCTCCAGTCCATGAACCCACTTAACCAGGGCATCCAACAAAGCCCTGAAGATTTATTCCAAACTCTGGATTTTTTTTGTTCACTATAATTTTAATGCTCAATATCTCTCTTAGAGGCTTCCTCTTTGGAAGCCAATATTTGGATAACCCATGTAGAATTTTAAGAGGAATTCCTACTCTGTTGTAGTGATATACAGAATGAATGGGAACAAAACCTGTATCTTTAGGTGCAGACAGGAGTGTAGTTCCTAGGTCTAACTCATGGTGCTTCACATTAGCTGTTGGGTCAGGAGGGTGGAAGACCAAGTTCCAAGTTGGAGAGAATCCATGCAGAGAGGCTGTGTCTCTGCAAACTCTTCCCCTAGCTCTGTTCCCTCTCTCCTAGCTCCCTTGCTGACTCAGGATGGGAGGGGGAGAAGGCAGGGAAGTCTGTTCTGGGGTTTTCCTAGCCAGGCTGGAGTGGGTAAGGGGGGACTCCAATCCATCCACCCCACCCCTCCAGCACTAGCTAGTCAACCCCCAGAATAATCTCCCTCTGAACCCTTCCCCACCTCCCATTCTAAACAAAGAACTAGGAGCAATGCTGGACTGTATCAGCTGAGCTCTGTTCCCGGCAAAGGCAATCAGAAATTAATGAAGGTGTTCTGTTTCAGAGTGCCTTCCTCTGCACCCTCACATAATGAGGTATTTGTGGGATTGGGTCCTTTAAAAGCATTATGCAGCCATGCACTTTTGTTTGGTCACTACTGTAGAGTGCTTTCAAGGGCCAGATAGTACAAAAATTGTCACTTCTGTATGTGCCTTTTAAAAAGTTTAATCTAAAGATATTTCAGTGCTGTAAAGTTGCCTCTCTTCCTTAATCCTCTTATACCGAAAATATTTTTTATTAAGTAATGCACAATTTATCAAAATCTTAAGACTGTCAAAGCTTATGGCTGATACTTTATTCCACCTTACACTATAAACCCATTTTTCTAAACTTCAAAATCTTAGAAGAGAATTATATAATTAGTAAGTTGTAAGCAAGTTATTTTCCAGATGAAAATGCCACATCAGACAAGTAAGTTTCACCAAAGCAGTCTATTTGTAAACTGTCAAGTCAAAATCTGAGCTATCAAAGGATCTGCTGTGCTTTTTTTCCTGGAGAAAATTTTGCATCTCCTACTTTATTTCCAACCACTTTTGCAGGACTGGATTTACACTTCCCTGTAGCAGCAACATCCATGTCTTCCAAACATATACACAACAACATGAAAAGATTGCATTCAGGCCAAAAGACACAAAACTATCTTCTAGCAAGTCCATTAATTTTGACTGATTGGCAGTAGTCACTACCTAATGACTACAAAACTCTAAAAAATAAATGAACAAATAAATAAAATCAGAGATTGACGCATCTTAGCATGCTTGGCATAGGAAATGAAAGATTTCATTAAAGAATATAATTTGGATTCTTCTACAAGGAACATCCATTGCCAGAATTGTAACTGAACATTAACCATTGTAAGCAAAAATGAATTTGGAAATGAAAAGTAGCCGAACAGACATCTTTGAGCACTCCAGGTTACATTAACTGGTATAACAGCAAAGTGGCCTTTAAGCAGAAATATTGTGGAAACTATGTAACAGTATCTTTTAATTTTTTAATTGGAATGATAAATGTCTGCCACAAAATATTTCAGTCTTTTGTGCAGCTTTTGTCCAAATTTAAATATGTCTTCGAGTTTTTTACTGGAAGTATTTTCAGGAATGAAATGTATTTTATCTTCTGTTCCAAGCCTAACAGAAGCTAGAAAATTGAGTTATGATTTTACTCCCAATTTCAGCTTAAGATAAAAACTGGTGTCATTGCAACCTAGGCTGATAAGATCTGTGTTTACTGTTATCTTGTCTAGGGTTGGATGAGCTTATTTATTGTTCTTAGAACTGGCTTCTTTACAGTTCCTCCATAGAGTCTTACCAAATTGTATGAGTCAAGACAGCATCTATGCTAACTTTGCAGGGGCAGCAAGCCACTGAAAGTGAATAATCACAGATCTGTAATTTTCAGATTCACCAGAGGTGTTTACGACCACTTCAGAATATTAACTCGTAAGTGCATTGTACTTTTCAGTTACCTCAATGTGAAATGCTGTTTACTTCTGCTTGACTACATAGTAGTTTTACTATGGCAATTTGTTTCTGAACTTTAAAAGTTTAAAGACTTTCAGTGAGAATAAATCAGAAGTTAACAAAATTGACCACAGTGAATATGAGAACATACACATATGCAGCTTGGCATCAATTAAATCACTTTTTGAACTAATTGGTGTTTTTAGCTTTAGTGAATCTTCTTGCTTCGTACACATACATTTGAACAATCCAGTGGAGCCCATTGACTCAAAAAGCAGTTTATGTTACTCAGCTATTAACAACCCCCCCCAATTAAGCACTGTGTTCTAGCAAAGGGCATGTCTGTGTTTGTTTTTTTCTTTTATGTTAATACCAACCATTGCTAGCAAAGCCTATTGAATACAAGGGAAAGATTTCCATTGACACCAGTTAGTCCTGGATAAAGCCTTCATATTATACTGTCCACGTATATACACACAACTACCAAAAAATTCCAAGGAGGATTCCCAAGATGCTTACATGCTATCCAGTTATCACTTAACTCATCACTGGAATGCAGTTACTTTTGGGTTGGGAGACAGAAGGTATTTAATAGTTACATAATACATAGGAAAACTATACTCACATTAGAGAGAGGAAATGAAAATTATCAGTGTCCAGGTAAAAGTATATGAATTAAGAATGGTGAAATGTTACATCTCTCTAGAATATTATCAGTCATAGTGGATTTGATAAGGAAATTCCATGTAGGGTCCTAATACATTCACAGTTTGAAATGTCCATTAATTCTTGTCATTTCATTAAGACTACTGTTAGATGAGGGTTAAGTAACGACACTAGAGAAATTACATTGCCCATCCATTTCCTGGAACACAAATCATAAAGATTAATCAGAGGACTCCCCGCTGATTTCTTTTCTAGGTGCCTTCAAGATGAGAAGAAAAAATACAAATGCCAAGTGTAAGTATAATAAGACAGTTCAAAGCAGCTCAGTATAACAATACTAATAAGTAAACAAGAAATAAAAAAGTGTCATGATTGCAAGATGAGTCAAAATTACTTTTATCTCACTACTGTCAATGCTTTTACAAAGATAGATTTCTTCAAACAGCTAGATATTTATGTTGTTTAAATAAGCTAATTTATTACCACAGAATTACTGTACAGCAGTAAACTGAAAAGTTTATTATATTTATTTAAGCTTAATTACAAAGCACCACTTTAGAGATGGATTTACACTGTCTATATTACCCAATAACTTGGGTGCATCTACATGTGCAATTAATTTGAAGCAATAAACCCAAGAGCAGTTTGAGCCAGAGTAAATTACTCCTGGGTGAAGTGTCTACACATGCAAACTGGACAGTAGCAATTTGAGCCAGGGTAGAGAAGTTTAAACCAGGCCTGGGGGTTGGAGGAGGAGTCAGTCCTGGGCTCCCAGTGGTGGCATCAGGCAGCAGAGGGGCTCGCTGGGGCATGAAAGTGCTGCAAGTACAGAGCTGTGTGGCTAGGTGGTAGGCAGGATTCTGCCCCCCTACTGGCTGGGCTGACAAGTGTCTATGTACGTATAACAACAGTTAATTACTTTACTGTAAGACAGTACTGTCCCCAACAGTACTATCTAACAGCAGTGTTAATTAGCTTACTGCACCCTAATAGCATTGCAAGTGTAGGTGGAGACACTTTAATCAGGAGCTAATTAGTCTACTCTGCAGTTAAGTGCTTGTGTAGACATGGCCCCTTTCTTTTAGTTTAGGCTGCGATGCATTAGCACTTTCATAAAATCGCTCTGTACCTTTAAAGAAAGTATCCAAAATAAGTATGTGAAAATCCATGTTAGCTGTCTGAATAATTTCAAGTTGTTTGCATTTGAAACTAATTTTCTAAATTAGAAAAAAAAATAGGTAAAAAATACATATCCTTTAAAACTGTTCACACAAAAATTAATAAGGGTTATTTGTATCTACTGAGTCAACCATGTAAAAATGACAGCATTTATAATAAAGTTATATGTGACTATTCACAAATATCAACGCTTCAGTGGCAACCAGTTATTTTTAAAATAGTTCTAAATAATTAATATAGTTACTGGGAAGGTATACATTTCAGTCACTGAGAGCTTCACTGCTCACTGTTACTGCTATGGTCCTGCTGCTGAAGTTCACTGAGATGAGAATACATAGCAACACATTTTGAGAATTTACTTAATAATTATGTTTTTACTTTTGCTAGTTCCACCACTAAGGCTCTGAACTGACTCAGAATTGAGAGTAGGTTGGTTGGAAAGGAAAAGTTTGCAAGATAAGGACCCAGTGGGGAGACAGAAATGTAGCTGACGTGAGGAACCATAGCTGAGCACCAACTGAGTAGGGGCAGCAGAATGGTTGTACAGATGGGTGCACAGACACTGCACTGCTTCTGTAGGAGCAACCAACAGGGTGGACAGATGACTCCACAGGCCCTACTGCTATGACTTTGGTACTTATCTGAGTCACTATACAACTACATAACATATGCTCTAATTTTAAATCTCCTTTTATTTAAATCTCCTCTTATTTCTCAGGGTTTTTTTTAAATCAGCTATTAAAATATGTTCATTACCATTTTCATTGTGCCAGACTCTCTCTTAAAAAGGAGTAAAATGTTTAGTGGTAATATAACGTGACACTTCTGGCTTTTGTTAATACATATCAAGTACTAATATGGCCTTGAGTAATATTTCCTTTGATGTACTTGGGTTGACACAATACTCCATTTTAAGATTCAGATTAAACAATTCTTTATCAAGGTGGTAGAGGGTAGGAATTATAGGTACATTTCCATTTGCTTTGAAATGGAAAGGCTATACTTATCCAAGCACTGGTAACTAAAATTTGGTAAAATTAATACTTATACAAAAGCAGTGTGAAAGGTTATAACAGAGACGTATGTTTTTATGCTCAGTAATCAAAATGAAATTATATTTATTGTAACTACTTGCTCATGGATAATATACATTCAAATTGAATCACATTATCATTTAAGACAGTGCAGCAGCTATCATAAAATAATCTCTATCTGTCCTGAATTGCTTCTTCCTAAATATGTTCAAAAGCAAACACTGAGGTTTGCTAACATATTGTTTCAAGTGGACTGTGTCATGGAGGATTAAGGTTATAAAACCAGAGACTCAAATAGTGCAAATTAGCTTCACAGATATCAAGAACTGAGATAAGCAAGAAATAGGGTTTTTTATATATATATGTGTGTGTATATATACACATAAACACACACACACATACATACACACACACATATATATACATATATATACCCCTCCGCACATATACATAAGGCCCTTCCCCACCATTTTTACCCCTATTCCTTTATTCACTATTTTTAGTTTGGGTAAAAGTCAAAAATCACAATTTTAAAACGTTGATTTTATTGTTTTAACCTTTTTTAGTAGAAGACATTTTGAAAAATGTTGGAAAGGAATATAATTTTGAACTAAGACTTTTTTAAGGTTGAAAAGTTTCATTAGAGAATTTTCAATCTTCTTTACTCAAAGCTAGATCTTAATCAGAGAATGTAATACACACACACACACACACACACACACACAGAGAGAGAGAGAGAGACAGAGACAGAGACAGAGACAGAGGCAGAGACAGAGACAGAGAGTATTGTGTATATTCTATCCAGTAGGAGTGTATGCTTTAATTTGGAGGATAAGGAGAATTATAATTTAGCAGTGTTCATATTTCTGAAAGCACATTTTCCATTAGAATAAGAGAACTGCCTCTTGTAAATCTGCATTTAAATGTGCAAGAGATTGGCTTAGCCTGTTCCAAGAAAAATATACAAGCAGTGAATACTTCCATAATTTCTGAACCAGAAAATATGGAGCAAATTAACATACAGAAACACCTGCTGTAGCCATGAGCAATTTATAAGCTGAATGTAACAGCAGGGATCCTGCAGTTTATCACTTCTGTCTGCAAACACTGTTTTTTAAAGTCTTCAGAATGAATGGAAAGTTTTACAGACATGAAGTAAACATCAGGCTCTCAACAGATAACTCTGTGCTAGTATCTTAAAAGGTATGCTTGAAAGACAGAATTACAACAGTTTAAATGCCTAATAAACCATAGCATTTGCCAGTTCACATAAAGACCTGCATTGACTAGCCTCAAAACACTACTAGTATTATAGTGTCACAAGTTTTATTATGGAAGTAACAAAATAAGCCAGGTATCCATTCCACCAGGTACTTTGCACATTAATTGCAGAAAAATGTGGATTTTTTTTATAAATATATATATAAAATTATCTTAAACAGAGAAAACCAGGATCCTTGGTCATCACTAACTTCTGTTAGATGGGCTTCCTTGACTGCCTGAGGGCCATCAACATTACCCACACCCCTATCCTCAGCCTGCCCCAAGGCACCTAGGAATTTAACAATTGCAATGACTGCTTCTCTGTCATCTTGCAGGCCATTGTCAACCACTGGTGCTGCTCCCTCCATATCTTAAATAATGGGTGAGTAGCACCCATGATATCTGGGTGCTTTGGAACTCCATCCTTCCCAACATGATACAGAATGAATAGTACATCCCCAGGGACCCTAGCGTCAAAGTTGATGATGTCCTCATCCAACCCCTCATCACTGGGGACCCAGCCTACTCCATTCTGCCGTGGCTCATGAAGCTCTACATGAGGCAACTACTGCCTAAGTTTGTGCTACATGACTGAAGTGCACCTTTGGGTGCTACAAGGTGTGCTGGCAGGCTCCGAGAATGCTCCTTAACATAGGTGAGAAGTAGCTCCTTATCACTGCTGCCTTCATCCTGTAGCAAAATCCACAGTTTTTCTTATTTTTTCTTTTGAAATGCATTCCCTCCCTTCCCCACCTATTTCTTACTTTTTCTCTCCATCTCTATTCCCTATAGATAAGTATGAGTCAGCTAAGACATAGGATAAGTTATAGCATTTTTGTAGCAATTTTTTTTCTCTCTTTTTCTTTGATCCACTGTTTTATATTGTATAATTATTATGTTTATAATGTTTTATTGATTTTTACTGTTTTTTTTCTATTGATCTTATATGATTTAGGCCTACATGTGTAAGTTAGCATAAGTCATGTCAAGTTTCCATTTTGTCTGTCGAGCCTCTACCTTGTGTCCTCTGCTCGGGTGTAACCTATGACTCAGGTATAACCAGTCTCATGTAAATTGGTTCCTGAATGAATAGTAATGAATGAGGGTGTTTGAGATACAATGGCTGGACCATTAGCTCAATGACCAGGCTATTGCCTCCCATGGACTCGCCCAGGAGCAGAACAGAAAAAGAAGAAGACCCTACAGAAATCAGCCAACCCACTATTGCACCACAGACACCTGGAACTGCATGTCCTTGCCTGGAGTGCACATGCTCAGTACACCAGGGCTGACCCTTGCTGGGGCATGCCACTGCCACGAGGGTCATAGAAGGTTTGTCCCTTTAAAAAGGGGCAGTGAAGACAGACCCAGTGGGACACCCTCTCCATCTGAACCAGGAACATGCCACACCACGTATACACCCAGAGGCCCTGCTGGCGACCCCCTCTAGACAACACCTTGCTGGAGAAGACCCCAACTGACTATCAAGGATCAACTCACAGCCCAGGATAGGTAGCTATCACCCACCGTCCTTCCCCAAGCAAAAGACCTGGACTCTGTCCCTACACACCTTGACTTCAATCACTCCACCAAGCCTTTTTCTCTCTTGCTACTAGTGTGTGCGTGTGTGTGTGTGTGTGTGTGTGTATGTAGGAACCAGTAACTTCATGGGTCTGTGTAGTGTGTTGTGTGTTTAATAAACCTGTTATTTTGAAACCCTGAGTTGGATTTTTGTTTTATTCACCTCCCAACTCTCCTCCTTGATTTCCTGGCTATCTCCCAGCTTTCTGCCTTGCTGTTTCCTGACTGTCTCCTCCTTGCCACCAGGCTTTTTCCCTTGATTCCACCCTGGCATCAGGTGAGTAAATCCGGGGAACATTAACCCTAAGTAACCCCAAGCCCCAGTGACTTCAAGTAACCCTAGGGCCACTTGACCTTAAGTAACCCCAGCTCCCCTCCAGTTTGCAAATTCTAATCCCAGCCCTGGCACTTTCACTCTCTCATTTTTCCCTTTCTCATCTTAACCCCCATCCATCTCCCTCCTTCCCCTTCTTCTGGAAATCTTTGACCCTTGATTCCCCCTCTCATGGTCACCCAGCATCCTAGGTAACCCAAGCACACACATACACACCACACCACACCACACCACCCAAGTCAGAAACTCACCTGTGTGTATGTGTAGGTGCATGTGTGAACTGGCAAATATATATATATATATATATAATCATCATGTGCATGGTATATAAATTAGTAATCTGTGTATCTGTATTTGGTATTCGGGTATTGACAATTGATTTTTGTCTAACTTTCAGTGTGTATAGTGTGTGGGTGCTTGAATTGGTGATAGGTGTGCATGTGCTTAGACTGGCAATCTTGGATGTGTATGTGTCTGAGTTGGTAGTGTGTGTGTATATGCACCTAGTGTATGTATGCACCTACTGATTTTTGTGTGTGTATATGTGCAATTGTGTCACATCCTCCTATCTAACAGTGCAATTTTGAGATCCTGAGAGTTGGCCTGTCCCTACAGGACAACAATCCTCTACAATATTTGTAAGACTCAGGAGAGGTATTTTGTGAGGCCTGAGAAGAGGAGAGCCAATACACAGGATAGGCATGGCACACCAAGCATGCATGGTGCACAGAAGCAAGCCAGAGTGTACCCCCCATCAGAGAATGCATGTCCTGGCCCAATGAAACAACAGGGATCCAGGTCCATGAAGCCCTGGCTGATTATCTCCTGGCCTGTGGGGTTCCTTGTGTGGTGTATAGAAAAGTGTGACTACCAGGAGTTGTTTCTAGAGTATGCTGGCATGATGGGCTTCATTCCTACCCCTCCCTCAGACCTGAGTGTTCCAGCACCTTCCTGGGGCTATCCTGTAACCTGTCATGGCCCTTATGTTCTTGGGGAGAATGCCAGAGCTGCAGGGCAGCAGGTTAACTCAGGGAGAAGGGCAGTGTCCAGGATGGTCCTACTCTTGGGCCCTGGGTGCCACCTAAGGGCCAACTACCTACTAGGTAGTTGGACATTCAGCAGCAAGGACCTGATCAAGCCAGGCTTTAGGGAATAACAAAGTTAACAGAAATGAATGCTGATGCTGTACAGTTACCCGAGATAATGCAGGCTCCTATATGCTGTAATAATACAAATAATGCAAACAACAATAATTCCTGAATGTGCAACAGTGACTGGAATCAAAATACACTGAATACTTACACTTTTTATGGTTCCTTGTATCTCTGTCACTCTTGTAACCTTGATCAAATATAATGCAGTCTCTTGACAAGATGTTTCTGATACAAAACCTGAAAGATACTAGAACATTCCCATGAGATGACAGAATTAATTGACAAGCTTATATTTTAGCACTGCTGTGAATTGCCTTTTACTCTGCAAATTATTTATCTATGCAGTGTTTAAAAAACATCATGTGCAGGTGTTAATGTGCTACAATATATTTAACTGTTAAAAACTGACTGCTGATACCTGATGACACAATTGACAGATTAAATATATTTTTTTTTAAATTTCCCAGTGCATAATATTGTTGACACTGTAAGATTCTAAAACAAGTTTCATGGAAAGTGGGAAGCAAAGCAGTATTTACAGCATCAATTTACATTCTCTATTTCATCCTGCCTGTGAAATAACAAACGAGATACATTTGTGTGAAAGTAGCATTTGATATGAAGCTTACCACAATTTACCATTTCAATACCCCTGTCGGAAGTCAGATTGCACAACACTGTTACAATTGACCTTTTTGTAACTATTTTTCATATTTTCAAGTCACTTTATTCTATTTGGCAAGCCAAGGCAAGCAAGAATTCTGTAGTTATAATTATTTCAACACTATCCATTCCAAGCTGCACACACAAACATCATTTAACAGAAGCAAAATAGGGCTAACGTTGAGAATATTTTTCAATAAATCCCACCCTACGGATAGCAATTTCTCTCATAAACTAAACTGAGCATCAACTGTTAAAACTGACACTTTTTGGAACAAGTAGTAGGGAAGATATTTGCTCCCTCACTTTTATAAGTCTGCACCAAAGCCTATGCTGGTACATCTTCACTGCTATTATTTCCCAACTATTATTTCCCTTGCCTCACAATTCTCTCTAAATATGGGATTCTGTATTAACAACAATGCAATAGCATTGCAGTGGGAAGCATTCACTGTATTATACCATCCCTAAAGCTCTGTAACAGGGAGCTTTCTTGGGGCCGGTCTGTCACTGGCCCATCCACCTGTTTCTATGGGCAACTGACTACCTCCTCTCCTGCCACACCTTGATGATATATAATTATGGTGTTAATTAGTGGGAGGCTGGCCATTCTTGCCCCAGTGCCAGGGGCGCTATCTGCAGCTCTGTTCCTCCCCTACACTGCATCCCAAGCCTCACAGATGGCATCCAGATGAGAATGCTCCCGACCTATAGCCGGACCAAGCTTACCCCTCATTGTCAGGGCTCAGACACACATACCGCCCTCCTCTCACTAGGGCCTCTCACACTCTACCCCCTCTCACAGGGTCTCCTTCACACATCAACAACTTATACCATCTTGCTCCCTCCCAGAGCAGGCCCCTTCGGCCATAGGCTTTATCTAGCTCATACCTTGGGTGGCAGACATACTGTCTTTTGGGGCTCTTCCATGACTATCACTGGGATAGGGGCCAGCCAATTACCCGGCCAGGTCCAAGCTTGCCCTGGCCCCTCCCAGGGCAACTCCATACACTCATGCACACATACTGGGCTTCCAGCCCTCTGGTTTCCCACTCAGTGGGATTCCTCATGTCTGCTCCTTCACTGGGGCTGCTCCCTCACTGGGGCTCCACATCTCTATCCCCTCACTGGGGCCATGGGGCTTCCCTGTCCTTTGGGGGCTGAAGTTGCCATAACCATGCCTGGCCCCATCTGAGTCTTACACCCTCCTTGAGCTCAGGTGGCTGTAGTCATACCTGGCCCCCTTATATGCACAATATTGTGGGGGCTAGGTGTTAAGGCACCCTGACCTGCCTTGCACCAGGGTGGTAACTGTTCTGGTATTTCCTAGGGGCTCCTAGGAGTCCCACCAGTCTACCCATCGCTGGCAGGGTGCAGTTTTAGATCATGCCCAGGGCCAGGAGCCTTCAAACCATTCCCTTAATCTCCTGCCCTTACCTCCAGGATGTTGCAAACAGTCTTGCAGCCAGGCAATATTTGTGCCTGACCTGCCAGCAGTGAATTGCTCTGTTTATATAGGCAGCCAGAGTTCTAAAATGATCACTGTAATCAAGCACCTGCTGGTTGTTTGGCTCAGCCCTTGAAGTGGCAGGCACCACCAGTGCCCTGCCACAAGCTCTAGCATGAAAAACAGTAATTTGAAATACTGCTGTGGAAAACTTCTTCATTTCTCATTACCTTTAAGCTGGGTGAATTTTTGTGATAGACCATTTTTCATTTTCCATGAAACTTTCATTTATGTCCATTTATGATTCATAGCATCTTATGACATAGGTAGTAGCCTACAAAAGCTCATGCTTCTCTAAAGAAGACAGATGTACCCCACCTACCTTCTGCCATATTTATACATTTGGGTTTGTTTGTTTTTTTATTTCAGCCATGCAGCTATACAAAAACAAAACACAACAAAACAAAAAGAATGAATTATTCTAAACTCTATAGGTTTCTTTCTTGTGTTAGGATTACCAGCAATTAGTGATCCCCAGAGCTACCATTTTGATTTCATTTAAGGTTTTCTCAAAATTTGATCCAATCTTACTTAAAGATTTTCAAACCTCATATTCTGGCTGATTCTAAAGGCCTATGGGGATGGGGGAGAATACCAGAAAAAACATTTACCCCCCAAAATTAACAACATGAATAAACCTATTACCCCATAGTCAATAATTCCTTTGTACTTTCATGTTGAAATAACAGTTGTTGACACAAGACATGTCTAGGATTGCCACCAAGAAGCAGGCTACACCCACTTTCTCTTATTTCACACACCTCAGATCTCAGAAGCTAAGCAATGTGGTTGATTTAGAACAGGCCTGAATGAGCGTCAGTAGTTATGTTCAAGGTCTATGGTCAAGGCCTATGGTCAAGAGACAGTGTGGCTCTGTGAAGTACACTATCTCAATCTAGAGTGGCTACATTGCCCAATAGTAAAAATTTGGCACTTGCAGAATGGGAACAACTGAGTTGGATGTGCTTCTTGGCAGTACTCCCAGATTTGGTATGAAAGCTGTCGAGATTCAGGTTATTTCCTAGTATAGCTATTTACAAAATATGCTCAAGTGTTTTTCACCTGCAACTGTCAGCCCAAACTGGACCTTGACTTGCAGAAATCTCTGATAAAATTTAATTAAGCACCACTGCCAAGAACATTCTCCCATCACAGTTTCCTTTCTCCTTCTTACCCATGACCTCTCTTTTTCTCATTAGTCCATGGATGGGAACTAAAGACCTCCACCAACTGTACCTAATCACCAGAAGGCAAATTTTACATTATGTTCTGATGAGTCATAATACATCAACTTTGATTTTTCTTCTCCAACTATGCAATTCCTGTTAACACTGAAACACTTTTTTCAGATATTTATTCTCTGCAAACTTGGCAAGCCTTTGGATTCTAAATGATTCAATGGCTTAGGCCTTACAACCAGAAACTTATGGTAGCATTCCTCAATGCAAATGTTGCTGAATACTCCAAATACTTATATAAATTATTTCCATAATGTAGAGGGATTAAATAAATGTTTGACAATATGCTGCTAACAGTTTTAAATGCTAGAAAGTATCTAACACTTTTTAAATGTTAGCAGGTCAGGTCAACCCCAGGATATCACACATTTTAAAATATCAATACTTTTAGAATAAATATGGTTCAATGCATTTTTTACTTAATAGCTTCTGCTGAAGTCACTTCAATGTTTTTTCATGCAGGAAGGTCACAGATCTTTCCAACTGACTAGAATCCTGCCTTCTGTTGACTTGCGTAATGTGTTATATTGACTTGTATGTGCATGTATGAATGAGTGCACATTTAAAAAAAGAACCCTGATTAAATTCCTAATGGAGTAAGCTTGTGTGCATGTTCTCTCCCTCTGTCTCCTTCAATTTCTTATTCTGAAGATAATACCTATTATATCCTTTACAATGTACAATCCAATTTCTAAAGAACATTAAATATCTTGTTGACATTAAATTACTAAAAATGACAGTGTAATTATTTCCCTCTGATGCTGTTTTATGTTGGATTTTTGTATTATTCTGATTGCATTGCTTTATTTCATTCTTCCACAGCCAATATTTACATCTGAGAAGCTTTTCAGACAAAGACTATTTAATAAAGCACAACAGTGATTGGATATGTAATATAAACAGGGTGAATATATAGTCTTTGTTTCTCAAAATCCCATATGGCAAACCCAAAACAAGTGTGTTTGGTTTTTTAAATAGGAATACATTTATTAAATCTGTTTTTTAGCCACTTTTCTTTAGCAGAGCATGTATAGTCTATGCAGACATTAAATAGCTGTTGATACTTAAAACAGGACTGTCCAACTTTGACACAGCCAAGAGCTCCATGTGCCACCTTCCCATTTCTCCCCCTTCACTTCTCACTGCTTGAGTCACTCTGGATAACTACTGCTTGAGCTGTGGAAGTACATGCCACCCCCACCCTGCTAGTGGCACACCATCTGTTTGTGCCTGTAAGGGACAGAACTAGGAGCAATGGACTCAAACTTTAGTGTGGGAAATTTAGGTTGGTGATTAGGAGGAACTTCCTGACTATGAGGCAGGTCAAACATTGGAACAGGCTACCTAGAGAAATTGTGGAATTTCCATCTCTGAAAATTTTCAAGATCAGGTTGGAGAGACACTTGGCTGGGATGGTTTAGTTGGGTTTATCCTGCCTTGAGCAGGGAGTTGGACTAAATGACTTCATAAGGTCCCTTCCATCCCTACTTTCTGAAGATCCTATGATCCTATCGGAAATAATGTACAGGTTTCCTTAGATTTATGCAGGTTCTTTATATGCAAATTCAGTCTTATGTGATGAGCATATTAGGCCTATAAGTTGTTATATGCGAGGTAAATTTGCTCTTCTGCAATCAGCATACATGCCCCCCACCCCACTCAAGCAGGTAAGTCTGTGGGGGGAGGGAAAAGGGCCATGGTCTCACTCGCCCCAGCCCAAACTGCAGCAGTCCTGGGAGCAGCCAGCAACAACTGCCTGCAGCTGCTGGGCTACACTAGTCTCCACCTGTACCCCTGCACCTGGATTCAGCCCAGCTCCTGAGCTATGCTGACATGGTGCAGGCAGCTGGTGTCAGTTGTTCCCAGAGCCGATCAAGCATTGCTGGGGATTAGTGCAGACAAGTGTAGCCCTGGGTGGCGCAGGGTGCAGCACTCACCCCAGCCCCAGCTGCAACGGCCCCAGGAGCAGCCAACACCAGCTGCCTGCACTAGGGCATGGCACACTCTAGGAGCAGAGATAAATGGGGACAGGTGAAGGATGGTGCAGCCCAGCAGCTGCAGGCAGCTGGCATCAGCTGCTCCTGGGGCCACTGCAGCCAGGGCTGGGGTAAGTGCCACTCTGTTCCCTCTGCTTTGCTGCCTTGTGCAGCCCCTGGGAGCAGCACCCCTGCCACCGCCCCTTCCCTAGTCCCAGCCTCACTCCCACCCTCCTTCCCTCACCGCCATGGGAACCTATCCCAATTTGTTACATTGTAAAGTGGGTTTGCATTATACAAATTCAATTTATGTGCCATTCTCTGGGAATACATGTACAGCAATAATCAATGGAAACCTGTACCCTCCAAGATAAATAAAATATATTGCTATACTACTGAAAGATTTTACTAATTCTTTGTCAGCCATTATTTTGTACCTAATCTTTACAGGAGTTATTCTTTTTTCTTTTCTTTTAAGGATGCTTATACAGGAACTCTCATAAAGTGTTTGAGCCCCTCTTCACTGCTTTTCCTTGGTGAGGCATGTTTAATAGGTGCTATATCATTTCTATTGGAAACTTATATATATGAAACAAGAAAAAGTCTAAAGTCAAATGGACAGTTATGCAGCAAGTACAGGAAGCCATACTAATATATGATTTATAGGTCAACTGATAGAATTACAAAAGAACTGATTTTAATGTTCTGACAGAGCACATATTTATCCTTTCACTTCTCCTTACTGCCCAATTTACATGAGTTTCTTCTCTACCATAAATCACAACTCTCTGTTTTGTTAATATTGCTATAATTACTGAGAACTTCTGCAGATATTATAAACATATTTTGTTTCAATATTAGTGGCATACCGCTTTCATAAAATGTCATAAAATTAACATAAAAAAATAAGTTTTCAACACCAAAATCTCATTACCTCCATTTGCATATCTGTTTTAAATGCATAAGTAAAATACACTATTTTTATACACAAAACACTTTGCCTTACATTTCCAAATAGTCTTAACTAAAATTTTAACATTCTGCCCTCCTAGCCCCAATTTTATATTTCTCAGGGTGTACTATTTACAATCCAAGTACTATAATTCAAAATTCAGCAGCTTTTGCATTATTCCCATAAAAGAAAGAAATAGATGATAGTTAATATTTTAATATTAATAGTAGTTTAAATATTACAAGAATAACATTTTTATATCAGTATAATATATTACATATTTATTAAAGCAGGATCATGTCTATACATTATACATGCCTACATATTATATGTCTAAGAAACATCTCTAAGCCTAAAAGCAAGTCTTTCTGAAAGGGATGATTTATCATTATCTAGAAAACTACTCCATAGAACTCAGGAAAATATCCACTTAGTAGAATGTAACCATGGGCATGCTCAAGAATCATTTCCAGTACATCAATGATCTTATGCAAATTATATTCCATTTATTTCATTGTTTTGAGCCAAACATTTACCCAATACTTATGTTATCTAAAGTCCCTGGGAGTGTTCATGGAAGTTCAGGAAAGGGGATACAATAACCATATAAATCTCACTTAATTTTTCTCCAATCCTAGAACCAGATGTTTGCTAATCCAGTTCCTCAGACATAAGCAAAAGCTGCTGTAAGTATTACCAAACAAACACCAATACCCTAAAGTACCAAGACACATCAACAAGGGATTGGCCAGATACAAGAAACCACTGGACATACTCCCTTTCATGCAGCCTCAGCCCATATGCTGGCATAATATGGCGCACAGTGAAAATTAATGAGTTATTTTTTTACACTATAGTGTCCAATAGCAACCAGCAATAGAGTACACTCGGAGCAAATCAGTGGTCTGAAAAATGGGAATGTTAATGTACTCCACTTTCGTAGGAAGCACAAGATTTGGAAAGTGCATTTGATTATGAATTAAACTCTAATTAAAAAGTTGTAATGATATGACTGCACTGCTATCACAATTCAAGTGACTTCCTTTAATATGATAATGGTTATAAAAATGTACTCATACATTTCTCTCCTTGAGCCAGCACTGAGAAACATTAACAAGAATGCACAGACATCTGAACAGAGAATTTGTTAGTAAATTGGCCTATACAATGAAGGACAAACTAAGGAGGGGGAATATATCATTTGTACTTTGTTGTGACAACAACCTAGTGACACTTGATAAGTCTCTGAATCTGGAAGCATTCAGTGCAGTCATGCAAAATATACAACTGTTCAATGTTATGCTTACACTGTGTACACTGGAGCACTACTATAGTACCTGAGTTAACCCTAAATGAGCATCTATCTTGGGTATTGGCAGCAGTCTAGCTATGGGAGCATAGAGCTGTGCATGAACTAATTTATTTTACTATAGTTAAACTATTTCAAGTTAGCTTTTTAAGGTATAGATTATTAATCTCTACAGTATACTTCAGTGTTCACTGTAGACACCCCCTTTCAAGAAAAAAAGACTTACTCATCAGTGATGTGGAAGTGAATGTTTCTATTTACTTTAATGGTTGATGGCCTGTAGCCGCTGGGCTTCAAACAGCTGCTCTGGAGCAGCTTTCACTCTGGTGGAAGTTGTTGAGCGCCTTGTGGGCTCATTCTGTTGCCCAAGTAGATGTCTCCCCCTCCAGTCACCAACCCTGATCTCTCCTGCCACAACTTGTTGTTCCTCAGTTGGTAAGGTTGGTCGTCGAGTGCACTCGGTGGCCCATGGTCTGCTTGGCGGCCATTCATGGGCTCCACCACCCCTACAACCCAGCCTCACGCCTCCTTCAGAGTGTCGCCCATCTGCTGGTCTTGTCCCCTCAGTGAGGATGACATCTTCTGTTTTGGTGTCTAAGTGCCTGCAGCATACGGTCCCATTTACCCTTGAGGGCCTACCCCTCGTCCCTCTCGCCTCTGCCCCTTTCTTCAGGGAAACACACAACAAAACAAGATACACCTTCTGAGGCTTCACCTCAGCCTCGCTCCTCGAGGTACCCACACCCTGCCCTATGCTGCTCCATCTGGGTTAACAAAATAGTCGTTGCAACAAAATACCTCCTAAACAGGTCACACTCAGGTGTGGAGCTCCCTGCTCCCTTTCTATCCTTCCCTGTACTCTAACCGGGGCTGTTTCCCATTGCCCCAGACCAGTCGCCTCCGGTCTTCAATCTCGTCCACCCGTTACTCCAGCTGATCTTGGCGGCAGTACCCTCCCCGACAGTAAATCCCCTCAGGGCTCTCCAGGGGTCTTCACCCCCTGACCGGGCTTCTTCCACTCCCCGTTGCCCCGGCACTCCCACCTGGGTCAACTCTGTCTCTGCGTTCTGTCCTAGTCACGCCTCTGGCTGGTGTGTCCATCGTTCCCACGCCATCCCGTGCGGGCTTCTGTTGGTTGTGATGCCTACTGCTGCCAGTGTCTGTCCCTGCTTGCTAGGCTTTGTGGGGTCCTCATGGAGAATCCTCTCTCCTGCCAGCATTGGCTGCAGCTCCTCTCTCGGGCTATCAGCCCCCTTTGTGGCGTTGGCTGCCATTTTTATTTTTGCCGGCCGGTGTCTGACGCTGATGTCATCAGCTGGCTGTAATTGAATAAAAAGGTGGCTAACAAGCCATGCCGGCTCTTCCTTCCACCCCTTGCATGCTGCTTCTCGATCTGTGGGTAAGTATCTTCCATTACTTTGCCTCCTGGGACACGGCGGTACCTACTCTGTGCACTGAAAAGAATGTACAAAATAACTCAAACACATTTTGCCATCCATTTGTAAAGCACAGATTTTATTTCTCTAAGTAGCAGCACATTTTTTTCCTCTTTTTTTTTTGTAGGATGGTTTTCCAATTTGGCTGCAGAGTAGGAAAAATTACAGCACACAAACAACATTTAAGGAGATAAAAAAGCATCATATGCTTTCTTCCCTGTTTATTTGTTATTCATGTTAATTAAACATTTTCAGCAGGAGTGATAAAATTACCTAGCCCAGAGCTATAACCATTGTTTTCAGAAGCAAAGAAATAATAAACTCTGTCAATGCTTATACCAACTTATTGTGAAATTTGTTTTCTGAAAGAAAGTTTGTAAGGGAAAAAAACCCAACAGGAATTAGAAAAAGGGGAACACAAACAGCTGCATAAATATGTTATTGTTAATATGCAGGCCAAGCTACTGTTTTCATTTAAAGTGCCCTCATCCTTCAGTGAACACAAAGAAAAGAAGTAACTTGGCAGATGTAACAGTACTAGTAACAAAAGTAATAACAGCCAGATCTTGCTGTCTCCTTCTGAATGACAGTTCACTTACCTGCCTTCTCTTCTTCCCCTCTTCAGTAACCTCAAAAATGTATTACTTGTTTTTGTATTTCATGATTTTCTTGAGTGTAAGTTCATACAGGGAAGAAAACATTCTCTGATGATATTACACAGCGAGGGCTAAGTGCTAGGGGTGCGTGAGTGGCCTGAAACACAATCTGAGTTGTCGGTGAACTATACTATAGTATGCATTGTGGATACTTCCACTTAACTCTTGGCTGCACTTCTATCTCCATTTCATAATTGAGGTCATATGTTTACATGTACATTGGCTGATGAGAAAGGAAAGAGGTTCTGAAGAAAGATCACCAGTGGGGAAATGCAGAAAGTATGGAGGAAAGGAAAACAATAAGGGAAAGAGCTGGAGGTACAAGAGTGAGATGTTCTAAAAAGGAAAAGCTGCTGATAAACTAAAGCAATAACTGTGACTTCAGCTGGAGGAAACAGAAGTGACCATTTCATTGGGGGTCACTCCACATTTTTATATTTTGTTTTCATTGTCACTTCACTTGAATAAATACAAGATGCAAAAAGTAAGAAAATGATAAAGAAGGTTTCAAATATTGTTATCAGCCAAGGTATACAATGCTACAATTGCTACATTTTTGGGGAAAAGGCCTTAAATCTGCCCATTCATGAACACAAAGGCCAACATTTATACCAAATCACAATTATACATTCTAAGTTAAGAATAAAAAAGACTGCTTGGATATTCAATGAGAAACATAGTATAAATAATTCCTTTAGGAATACTTTACCTCTGACTCCCTTTTATTTCTAGCCTGATTCCTATTTTTGAGAGCATAGACACCCTAAAATTAAGGTGAAAAAAAGAATGTAAAAGAACACAAGGATCACAGAAATCATCCACGACTATGCTGGATGTGAATGTTTGTAACTTCATTCTTTACTGACTCAAATAAGCAACTTACATAAAATCATAATGGTCACATCTCACTTTATACAGGCAGAGATAGCTAAGTAAGGTGATAAGTAACTGATCTCAGTAATGGACAGGACCAAAAACTTTTACACCTTTTTGGACACGACCAAAAACTTTTACGCCTTCTCATCTCAATTCCCCAAAGATACCTTCTCAACGACTGGAATTCATCACTTCACTCTCTTCCTTTACCTAGGTTTTTACACCCTGTGGAGGAAAGGACACAAAGAAGGAAGTTAGGGGCTTGCTGCCTTTATTATATGATGAAAAACAACTTGATCACTCCTGAAAGAATACCATATTTACTTAGATATACAATGACCCTGAATATAAGACAACACTCCAATCATTATATTCTATATATGGAAAATTAATAAAATTATTAAAATTTTCCAGGTCTAGAATCTAATTATTGGAAGTTTGCCTTGAATTTGTCCCCCCTTCCATAGCTACAGAAGGGAAAATAAATCTGGGGCAGCAGATAGTCCCCCTATCCTCTGTCCCCTGCAACTTCTTTCCTTTGCAGCCCCTTCCTCACCTCCTTAGTGTCATACTCTGCTATCCCTGAGCACATGAAAGTAGGGACAAATTTGAAAACATGGACATTGAAATAAACATAATTGTGGAAACTTCTATATATGGAAATTATTACAAGTACCCATAGACTTAGTTTTTCCATAACTGATGCAGTTTACCTCTTTTGGAACAGCTACCACTTTCAGCACAGGTACTCTACCAACACACTTTTAAACAGCACATTTGTACCTAGTTATATATAGTACTAGGCATGATATTAATCCAAAACCAATAGCTCATGATTTTCCATATAGTTCATTGGGCTGGACCCCAGAAGAGACAACTGTGTTTGAAGCCATGATGATCTCACAGCTCGTCACTGCTCACTTTGTTTGTGTACTCCAGATACCACCACCTCCCTCCCCAAAGGATCCACAAGCTAATTAGCTCCACCACTCATGACTGGAATTGGGTGTTCTTGTTACAAGTCCTGGGATCCTCCAAATTTTATATGAAGGTGAGGCACAGAACAGCCTGATTTGGTTCCACCCCATGACTGATTGCAGGGTCACATAAATCATATATGACAGAGAAAGGGGGGGGGGGCTGAGAGTGGGAGTGAAACAGGGATTATATGCAAGCTGTTTGGGGCCCCTTGTGATTCTAAAATGGAAAAATGTCATTGTGATTATGTTTGCCAGACATTTAAGGTTGGTTCAAAAACAGGACTCATTAGAAATGGGAAAGAAAGGTGCAACTCAGTTGTGGCAGTGAAAAGGAAGTAAAAATGTATTCAATGTAGTGGCTCACCATGAATTGAAAGAGTCAATGCTGAGGGGGACTATGCACAGTGGGCACTACCATATATCTTATTCAGATGGGTTGTATTAACTTATCCTTGTAGTAAGTTCCCTTTAGTATATTTGCCACATATGGACTGTGTATGTTATAGTCATGCTCAGCATTGGCTGTATTTCATCAACTTCTTAGTTGGTTTCCATTACTGAGCATATGCTGATTCTGGCAGCAGTTTAATGATAAATGATATATTTAATGAAGTTTCCTTGTATGCAAATGTAATACGAGGGGGTTTTCCCCCATGCTGATTGTGGGGGGAGAGAAATTACTTGTCTTGTGTTCAAGTAAATACAGTATGTTTTGTTTCGAAATTTTATCTTTTTCAAAAAGATACAAGCTAGCAGAGGGTAGGTTTAGGTTAGACATCAGAAGGCGCTATTTCACGGTCAGGGTGGCTAGGGTCTGGAACCAACTTCCAAGGGAGGTGGTGCAGGCTCCTACCCTGGGGGTTTTTAAGAAGAGGTTAGATGAACACCTTGCTGGGGTCGTTTAACCCCAGTACTCTTTCCTGCAATGGCAGGGGGTCCGACTAGATGATCTTCTCAGGTCCCTTCCGACCCTAAAAACTATGAAACTATGAAAAAGGATTCCAAAATATAAAAGCTGGTACAATTCAATTTACATATGAAACTTTTCAAACTGCTCATAATCCAGGTAACATCCTATTCTAAAATGGAAAAATCTCATTGGTATGTGTGTGCATCCTAAACTAAATATACATCACTACATTTTTATATATAATCATATCTAAATTGTTGCTCATGTGGCCAAATCTTTTTCCATGCAGACATGCATGCTCAACTATGCACTTAAAAATTGCCAATTTATTATGTATAAAAACATGTGATTACACATGTTTGCATATAAATTACATCTTTAATAATAAAATAATCTATAGGCATCATTAGCTATCAGCCCCAAACTAATTAACTTTAGTAAAATTGAGGTAAGTAAGATACTGTATAACATCAAGAAACAACTGTTTATACAGTTGTATTTAGAGGACATGTTTAACTGTCTCCAGAAAATCATAATGAGTAGCATTTTTTGACAATTTTATCTAGCTTAATGCATATTATCAACCAAAATATTATTTTTTTTAGCTAAATGGATACTTGTTCAGCCCTCAGGCAGGCTGGAGAAAAATCATTTAGGCAGAGAAACATGGGCTGCATTGAATATAAGCAGGGTTGAAGGGAGGGAGAAGAATAAACTTATGCATAGATGGTATCCACTGCAAATTTTTTTTCAGATGAAATCTATAAAAAGCTTGTAAACTATAAGTCATAACTATTTACTACAGATGGGTATTTATATTCTAAATGTAAACAACTGTAAGAGGTGTTGGGGCTTTTTGTTTGCTTGTTTTTTAGTCCTAGCATCAAATGAGTTTCTGGAATTGCACCTGCTTCTTAGTGCTTGTCCACCCATAGAAGTTCCACCAGCTTAACTAGATCTTAAAAAAAAAAAAAATCTAAAAAAAACCCCCATCTACACAGAAACCTAGTTTATTTACAGTGGTACAAAATCCTACATGGACTCTTTAACACTGGTTTAAATCTAACCTATAACAAATACATTACATCTGTAGAAAAGGTGACTTGAAAAAGTCCCTAAGTTCTTTATAGTTGCTCACAAAGACCTAGTTTTTTTTCCCCTAGGATTACTAAAAAGTAATAATGATATTTTATTGACATACGCCTTTTGATTCCTCTCTCACCTTCCTAGTTCCATAAAAAGTCTATTTCTCAATGAAAATGCAACCTAAATTGAAATTTTCTTCATGAGAAACTTCCTTACCAGGCATATTCAGATGATAGTTTCTGGGGGGTTTTCCATCATAAACAAAACCAATGTGAGCACTGTTTGCACTTCTCAGGCCAGCTTCAGCATGATTCTATGTTACATGTAATCAGCCCATTGAAATCAGTGAAGATGTCTACAGTGAGTTTGACCTTTACTGTGGCTCTCACATCAGCTGGAAAATGTACAAAAATCTCTCTATAACAAGTAAGGGAAATGAGAATTTTAGAGAGGGCTATAGTAATGATGCCTGTAGTCATACTAGTTAGTACTTTAATCCAAAATAAATTCCACTGAGTTCAGTGTGATGTCCAGTGTAGTAAAGGATAGTGTTATCTGAGTTAAAATGCTTATGTAATTGAAAAATATCTATATATTAGTAACAGTAATATAATTATTAACAATAATGGAAGCTGTTGATATAACACTATGGACATCACTTACTGTAGTTTCTAGTTGTTTCCTATACTAGTTCACTTAAGCATTTTTTTTCACAGCAAATTTAATTTTGTCTCAATCCAAGACTGAGCTTTCACTTTAATATACTCTCTAGTCAAACACCCAATCCATTCTATCCCAGAAACAGGAAGGCAGCCATCAATCCATGATGTATATGGCAGACCTTTGGTTACCTTCTTCTACGTATTGCTGTTCCAAGGTAACCATAGTGAATATGTGCAGCTCTGACTAATCATGACAGATTATATGGAAGTCTTCTAACCCCTTCCCTACAGCCCCTCTACACCGGTTGCCTGTTTGCACTTTCCCTAATTTCACTTATATCTCCTGTTTCACCCAATAAAACAATGTCAAGTGAGAAACCCTTGTATCCGAGTTCAGCTTCCTGGCAGACAAGTTATCCCACAATACTTTGAGACTAGGAGTACAGAGCAACACAACTCATGCCATGTTTGGGGGCATGCACCCATTAAACTAAGCCCTCCAGGGGATGGGGGGACTACCACCACTGCTGGCCTGCTTAGCAACCCTTGAAAAGCCAGCAGGCCAAGGCATTTAAGGGGGCCCACCCCTGCCCCAGCCCTGGAACAACCTATAGGGAAGGCAGGGGACCCCAAGGAGACACTTGCATTCCTATACATGAATGCCAGGAGCTTGGGGAATAAACAGAAGGAACTTGTCCTCCTGATCAACACAAATAATTACAACATCATAGGGATAACAGAGACCTTGTGGGACTCCACCCATGACTGGACCATGGGTATAGATGGCTATACCCTGTACAGGAGAGATTGAGTGGACAAAAGAGGCAGGGGTGTAGTTCTCTATGTCAAGGAGAGCTACGTATCCCTGCAAGCTGACATTGGCACCCAGGGTGGATGACTGGAGACCCTCTGGGTTAAAATCCTTGGGGAACACAGCACAGGAGACCCAATAGTAGAAGTCTACTATAGACCTCCCACCCAAAGTCCTGAGCTTGATCAGGAGTTTGCCAGGGAATTGGCTGAGGCTGCAAGCTCCCAGTCCATGGTTGTCATGGGATACTTCAACTACCCAGACATCTTGTGAGAAGAGCACTTGGCCAAATCCGAGTGGTTGCAAAGCTTCTCGCATGTGTAGATGAGCTCTATGTGACGCAAGAAGTCTACGGGCCAATGAGAGGCAAAGCGCTGTGCAACCTGGTACTGGCAACTGGGGATGACCTAATCAGCAACCTAACAATCAAAGGAAATCTGGGTGACAGGGACCATGAGCTGATCGGCTTCACCATCCACTGTAAAGCTGGAAAGTCAGACAGCAATACAGAAGTCCTCAACTTCAGGAATGCTGACTTTGCCAAGCTCAGGAGGCTTGTCAGTGAGGTCCTAAGGGACCATAACCCCAAGGAGAAGGGAGTTCAGGAAGAGTGGTTGCTCCTCAAGGGAACAATCGCAGATGCACAAGCTAAGTCTATTCCATCTCGGAGGAAAGGTAGCAAAAGAGCACAGCAGCTCCCTTGGCTCAGCAAGGAGCAAGCAGACCTCCCGCATCTAAAAGGAAAGACCTACAAAGGATGGACGACGGGATCCACCTCCAAGGAAGAATATTCTGCACTGGTCCGAATCTGCAGAGAGCAAACCAAGAAACCCAAGGATGCGACTGAACTCCAACTGGCTACAAGTATCAAGGACAATAAAAAGTCCTTTTTTAGATATGTGGGGAGCCAGAGGAAAAGCAAGGGTAACATTGGACCCCTGCTAAACCAGATGGGACAACTGACGCCCAGGAAAAAGTTAACTTACTAAATGGGTACTTTGTGTCGGTCTTTTACCAGTCCCATGGGATGCCCTTGCCCATCATGGGACAGGGAGGCCCAGGTGAAGGAGATTCTTTGCCCTCCATCAATGCTGATGGCATGAAAGAACACCTTGAGAGGCTGGAGACCTTCAAGTCAGCTGTCCCTGACAATCTACACCCAGAGTACTCAAGGACCTGGCTACCATCATAGCTCAGCCCCGACATGGATCTTCGAGAACTCCTGGCATTCTGGTGAAGTGCCCAAAGACTGGAAGAAGGCCAATGTGGTACCTATATTCAAGAAAGGGAAGAAAGTGGATCCAGAAAACTACAGGCCTATCAGCTTGATCTCTATCCCAGAGAAGGTTGTAGAAAAGATTATCAAAGAGGTCATTCTTAACGGACTGGCTGATGGCAACATCCTGAGGGATAGCCAGCATGTGTTTGTTGCAGATAGGTCTTGCTTGACCAATCTTATTTCCTTTTACAACCAGGTGACCTATCACCTGGACAAGGGATAGGAGACTGATGTTGTATATCTTGACTTTTAAAAAGCCTTCAATCTGGTATCGCATGAACACCTCTTGGCAAAACTGGCCAACTGTGGCCTTGGATCCACCACAATATGCTGGCTGGGAAATTGGCTCCATGACCGGACCCAGAGGGTGGTGGTTGATGGAAGTCAATCATCATGCTGCACTGTGACCTGTGGGATCTCCCAAGGCTCTGTCCTTGGACCTATATTGTTCAATATCTGCATTAATGATGTGGGCATTAGGATCAGAAGTGGACTGGCCAAGTTCACTGATGATACCAAACTTCGGGGTAAAGTATCCACACCTGAGGCCAGGAGAGCGATCCAGGTTGACCTTGACAGGTTCAGGAAATGGGTGAATGAGAACCTGATGGTGTTTAACACCAAAAAATGCCAGGTGATACATGAGGCCTTGCAGCCAGGCGATGTTGCTGCCTGACCTGCTAGCAGGGAACTGATATGTTTATATAGTCATCCCTGAATCTAAAATGGCTCCCACAATCAAGTACCTGCTGGCTGCTTGGCTTAGGTCTTAAAGTGGCAGGCACCAACAGTACCCTGCTACACACCTTCCCCCTTAAAATGGTACCTGGGGAGGTTTCCCCTGCTGCTCCTCCAAAGCAGGCTCCCCTCAGAGCCTGTGAGAGCCCTCAAGTGGCAAACACCCCTCCACTACACACCTTCCCCCTTAGAATGAGATCTGGGGAGGCTTCACTTGGCTGCCTTCCCTGCTGGGCTCTGCTCCGGCCTACTGCAGCCCCTGCCCCACCGCATAGGTGCTCTGCCACACATTACAATTTAATGAAAAATATGCATCATAATTTCTTCATTTTAAGAAGCTTTCCATTAACAATGCAAACTTCAAATATTTAGCCGTTTGTACTTTATTACGGAAAATGAGTGGGGGAGAGGAGGAAGGGCGGGGGGAAAGGAAAAAAGAAAAAAGAAAAGGAGAGTTCTTAGAGATTGCAAAAGATATGGTGTTTGCCTTCTGTAGTTGTGCGGTAGTTTCATATGCAAGATAATGACCTGACATCTTAATGACAAATTAATTAAATCTTGTGTGTTAAAAAAAAAGGAAGTGCCATTTTCCAGAGGGAAAATCACTACCAAATAATTTAGTAGTTCTGTTAATTTAGGAAGTATTGCCTAGATTGATTAACAAGGTCTTGATTCCAGAGTAACAGTCTAACTGACAAGACAACAAGTAATTAAGAAATATTCCTAAATCTAGCAAAATATTTAAAAAATACTTCAATAGTCTGCATGTCCTAATTGTAGGTTTTAATCCCTTTTACCTATCAGATTCTTCTCAAATTTCTAATACTGGTATATGTAAAAAAATAAAAAATAAAATCAGTTTTAAGCAAATGCAACCACTTATAAACACATTTTTAAGTGCTTACATCCCCTTAAAACTGAATTTATTTTTATTTTATTTTTATTTACTTTTTTATTTTTATTTAAATTTACATTTGTTATCTAATTTAATATTCCTAATAAATAACTAATGAAGAAAAAGAATGAAAATACAATAGATGATGCAGCAGAGATCAAAGATCTATACAAGAAGTTTTAGAAGTGTCTTCAAAAAGTGTCGCTTCTTTGAAGATTGGTTCCTATTTTATTATAGCTAAGCACAGACATTCAAAAAGCCCAAAGTGGAAGCAATCTATTTCATGCTTTACTCTAAGTGCCCTAGATTAGGTTGGGAGTGAACAGAACAGGAATTAGCTCTTTGGTGTGGGAGCGGGTGTGCAGGCTTCTTGCCCTAGACAAGGCCAGCAGGCTGCTAGAAAATGCTGAGCCCAGTAGCTGGACACTCCTACTTGACCAGCACGGCCCTTCTCCCCAGCACCTCCATCCCACCAGCAGCCAGCTTTCACTGGCGGGAGGGGGGGAGCAGAGGCCCCAAACCCGGCCCTGCACCCCAAACCTGAGTCAGAACATCGGGGGGGGATCCATACAGCATGGTCCTCCACTCCTACTCCCTGCTGCCAGGCCCAGCTAACAGCCACAGCCAGGCGGTGGGGCTGGGGTCCATGACAGCTTTCAGCTGTGCTGCACAGTGAGGAGAGGTCCTTGTCCCATGACTCCCCATGCAAGCTGTGCTGGCTCAAGGGTTGGCGTTTCAGCCTTGCCAACAACCACCGTAGGCACCTCCTGCCCCTGCAGGAGAGCAGGGACCTCACCTTGCTGCAGCCCCATCTTGCCTGCCTCCCTATCCCCCACTCTTGACCTCTGGGCTCTCCCACTGCACGAGGCTAGCTGAGGAGCTGGGTTGGGTAGCCCATGATGTATTTCCAGGAACAGCCCCACTCTACCCATGGGCTGATGCTGTAGCTGCTGCCACTGCCCTTGATACCATTCCCTGCCAATTCAGAGCCTTGTCCTCTAACAGTGGCAGGTCAGGACCACCACCAGCAGCATCTGTTGCGCCTGACCCAACCCCCCAAGCAAGGGTTCCCTTGGCCTCCTTTTTGCTGCTGCTTGGAACATCATGGGAAATGTATAAATAAATACAACCTGTCACTCAGTAACAGGGGGAGGAACTAGCAGTGGCAGGATTAGACCAGGCCCTAGTGCTTAAGCTGACCAGGAGAAGTACCTAGCCCAGGTGGAGGGAGGAAGAAGGCTTAGTTCTATGGTTGCCTCAGAGGAAGGCTCCAGGAATGGATGGGTGGGGCTCAGCATCATGTACTGATCCTGGGACACTGCATGCTGGGTGCAGCAGGACACCCCCCAATCAAACTGAGAACCTGGCCCTCAGTGCTGCCACATGCTGACTCATGCATCACTGGTGTGGAAGGGACACAAACACACACACCCATATACACACATAGTACTCACCCTCTAGCCTGCTAGTACTGTAACCCTGCAGCCCACCCCTCTCCCATGCTGCAACAAACTTCCCAAGGCAGCTGGTGGGCTCCCGTGAGTGTGTGTGTGCAGGGGAGAGGGGGTCAGGGCAGAATGCTTGTTTTTGCTATTATGACTGAGCCTCCCCCCTGCACCTGCCTCCATTACTGGCAGCTGGTGTGTCCCCCAGCCCTGCCTCCTGCCTGTGTCTGGCTCTGTGATAGCCTGGTCATCTGAAGCAGAAAAGCATAGGCCAAGGCTAGCATGGTACCCTGTGAGGAAAGGTTAGCAGGGACCTGCAAAGCAACCTGGGATACCAGGGGACTGCATCCTAACTTGAGTCACTAGGGGATCCGGTACAGAAGCTTCATAGACTGGTCTAACCTGAATCACTTAAGTCTGAAATTATATTCATCCATGTCTATCTTAGACTGGATTCTGCCATTTTTTAACCAGTCTATGTGCATCAAACTTCTGTATTGTTATTGGGTTAGACCAGATTTTAGTCACTTATACTGGATTATGTGTAGTGTCTGTATCTAGCCTTTGGGTTGTTTTGATCAATAACTCATAGACCGTTTGTAGTTATTCTGCATATCAAGATCTCTTGCTACTTAAAACACAGGTGTCTGGCATTTTTTAAATATTCTGCCTGATGGTTTATAAGATCTTAGTCTCATCTCATCTCATCTCAACTGATGAAAAAATAAAATTCCATCCATTTCTACAAAAAGAAAGAATTGTGGGCATCAGCACACAACTCCTATGGCTGTTATCTATGACTATGCTGAAAAAACTTGTATACACACACAGTGCAAACCAACTGCTTTCTAGCTATATATCTTGTTACCATCAGTTGACAAATATAAAAACTTTGGACGAATTTTGATACCTATATACTATGTTCTATTCACCATTAATTAGTACAGGCAACCCTTGCTTAACGCTCTGAATTGGTTCCTGAAAAACTGAGCATTAAGCGAAACTGAAAGTATTTGACAATCCAAGATGGTGATGCAATTGTTTTTAATGACCCAAGAAGGTTACTGTGAGCATTATAATGAAACTCATTAAGTGAAATCAGGTATCAATTTAACATGAGCGTTATCATGAAATAGCGCTAAGTAAAAACAGTGTTAAGCGGGGATAGCCTGTATAAGGACATAACTTCAGCAGGCAAAGCTGTTTTCACTGAAGAAAGAGACAGACAAGAATATTATAGATTCATAGATTCATAGATTCATAGATTAAGGGTTGGAAGGGACCTAGTAGACCTTCTAGCCCAACCCCCCGCCAGGGCAGGAGAACAACAAAAACCCCAAAACAAGAAACGGGACTCAAATGAGTCCAGCCAGGTAGGCATCCAGCCTCTTCTTAAAGACCCCCAGGGTAGGGGCCAGCACCACTTCCCTTGGAAGTTGGTTCCAGCTCCTAGCCGCCCTAACTGTGAAGTAGTT
>NW_017729032.1:226694305-226700150 GCF_001723915.1 Gavialis gangeticus
CCTCTTCCCCTTCTTGAAGATGGGGACCACATTTGCTACCTTCCAATCATCTGGCACCTGGCCCAAGCACCACGATCGCTCATAGAGCCGTGCCAGGGGCCCTGCAATAACCCCAGCTAGCTCCCTCAACACCCTGGGGTGGAGAGCATCCGGACCCGCTGACTTGAACGCGTCCAGTGAAAATATGAATTTCTGAACAAAAATCTGGTATTTTAACTTTTATCATCTTTAGTCAAGACTAGATGAAAAAATATTTACTTAAATATTTGTTTATTAAAAAGTATTCAAATCAATTAAAATGATGAAACATTGCATTTGGTCATTTTTGTTAGACTCAGAATATTTTCTAGAATCAAAATATTTCCCTAGTTGTACTTCTCAGCCCCTATGTAGGCTTTGCTACCTGGCCATGCAGTCTTTCTTCCATGATAGCCAAGGCAATTCAGGAAATGTAGTCCAACCAACAACCCCAGCCCACAGAATTGGGACATGAGATGAATAAATTGTAATTCCCATAAGACTGTAAGGAAATGATCAATTTCAAGTCAATTTAACAAACCAAAAATATTGTAATTTCATTTCTGCGCCCCCTAAAAGAAAAATCTAAACAATGGAAAATTAAAATTTGGGAGCATAGACCTGGAAGGAGTGCATAAATTATCAAGTTTAATCTCCTACTACTGCAAGTAAAAACATCACATAGTTTATTCACTGATCAAATGCTACATTACAAGTAGGCAGGATTTTGTTCCCATTACTTCTACTGGAAAGATCCTACAACATTTTACTGTTCTAATAGAAGGTGGTTTCTCCCTATCTGCCAGTTATGTCCTTCAATTTAAACATTTCTTTCCCCTCTGGTGTTTACAGAGGTATTTGTGGAAAGCAATCATATCCCTTTCACTCTTCATTTTGTTAGGTTAAACAAGCTAAGCTTTCAGTCTTTTCTCTTAAGAAAAGGTATATGTTCACTAGAAGTTTAGAGACAAACAACAGGACCCTCAAAAAAATATGTATGGCCCCAGACAGGTTACTTCCCAGCTTAGAAGCAGCAGAGCTGTGTTTGCTTGCGAGAGACATAGCTAATCATCTCTCCTGCAGCAGCTCACAGAGCAACACCAGTGTCTGAAGGCACCATTGTAAGTTTGCAGAGAAGCAGGCCCCTTATTTTTCCATTTTCCAGAAGATCCTAGTAGTCAGTCCCTGGACATGTTACAGCTTGAATTCCTCTTCTTGTCAACTGATAACCAGAATTCCACAAAGTATTCAAAATGAGGTCCAGCCTGTACCTTGTGCAATGACATATCAGTGCATCTCCCTATCTACTAGAAATGTCTTGCCTGAGAAATTATAGGATAGTATTTGTCCTCCCTTCAGGGGAAAAAAAGAAAAAAAAAACCCTTCTTTTGCAAAAACATGGAAGTTTCCACTGTGTTGGTTTTCTCCAATGAGAAATATACCTTTTATTGTCATTATTTCTTATTCCTAACCATGCTATATCTCCAGATATAACTAACAGTGTAGAGTTATGTTCTTCTCCTCCTGGTAAAAAATTCACTTTGACTGGGTTCCAACCTACTAAGCCTCCTGGATCCATACTAAGTAGTTTCTTATCCTCTCATAACTCCATTAAGATTCAGTCCTTTCCAAATAGTATGTGCTCTTACCACAGCCCTTCCTGGTCCAATACTGCTTGGTGTCTGTGGAAACAGAGGTGCATGGGGCAGGTAGAACTGTCCCAAGGCATTCTGTTTCCAGAACTGAGAAGCAGCTACAGCAGAAATGGCATGCTTGCCTGCATTATACTATGCATCCAGGCATGCCTTTTCTGCTACAGCTCTTCTTGTTTCAGCCCCCTCAATGGGATAATTACTTTTTTTTCTCTCTTCTATCTACTTTGCCTTCCCAGCAGTGTCTCTTCCTTTTTCCTTCGCCTTCCCTTGTCTTTGTATTCTAATCATGGCTTTCTGTTTACCAGCTCTGTTTCCTGCAGCCCCTTCACAGCATCTGATAAAGTCAGTCCTCTGCTTACAGAAGCTTATGCATCTCTGATTTAGTCAGTCTATAGGGTACAAATCTAACCTGCCTTCTGTCTACACTCTGAGTGACTTAGAACTGTTTTAGATGATTTCTGTTGTTTTGGCACCAAGTATCTACAGAAATGGAGGAGCGTAAGGTTGCTTAAAGGCATCCTTCAAAGTGCTGTTTTATTTAATATAAGGTTCCTTGTTATTTAATATATATTAATTATATAATATAATTTAATACAAGCACCTTTAAGGTGCTTAAAGATGTTCTTTTTATTTAATACTTTAGGTATTGCAGCTCTTACCTATGGCATAAGGTATATAGGCAAGTTGCCTTTTCTTAAAAACCTTTGAACCCACCTCTGCTAGGAAAGTGCTCTGTCATCACACTATTGAACCATGGTCTCTTTTCTCTTGTCCCCTTGTTTAAAGAATTAAAAATTCTCTAAGGCAGGTGTCCAACATCCCAAACAAGCATGATTACCAAGCTAGAATAATTCTTACACACTCTCCACTTATGTGAATATATATACAAAGTACATCAGTTCTAGGGGGAGAAATTTAGGGAGACACCCTGCTAAATCCCTGTTCTTCTAGTTAGGCCACTCACCTGATGGGGATAAAACAGAGTTGAAATCTGCACTCTGCCTCAGCCAAGCTTCCAGTTCAGTGCAAGGCAGGGATTTGAACCACATCCTTTACTTCCTTTGCTTCCCATTCAAATGCCCTAAAAAAGTATTTGGGGGAGGGGAGGTGCTCAATATTAACTAATATATTCATTTTTCTTTTTTTTTCAGTGAAGAGCCTAATTTTCCCATTCAATTATTCCCCTCCCCCACAAATTGGAATATATATATTTCAGTTCTGTTTCTGAATTGAGAATAAAGATTGATTATTTACAGTCTTTTTTGTTCATTTGTTTTCTCTTCAACCCTTCCCAAATTTCACAGTCTTTCCCCTTCCCTGAAAACCATATCAGATATTGAATACACTGATAGAAAGTAATTATGGATGAGAGAGATATGAGAAAAAAGGAAACAATGAAAGGGGATAGACAGTATGCAAGAAAAACTAATGGCTCATTGATGAGAGTGTGTGGAAAGACAATATTAAACACAGCTAACAGTATCCCAAGTATAGCCAACAGCAAAAGGAACAGTAATAAAAAAGAAAAAGACTTTACATTAATAAGGCACTACATGTAAAGAATATTAAAAATAACGCAACCTCAGAGGTTGCCCTAACAATGCAGTGAGATGGGAAATGCAGATTACAGATGATCATCACTTACTAGGAGTCATCTCTGTGAAGTTTTATGTGGTAATGTACATAGCCAATGTATTTATTGCATTGCATGTTTTGCTGTACAGATAACTTATCTGACTGTTAGCTGCTGCTCTGATGTGAATTTAGGTGTTGTTAATGATAAAGGAGACAGATGGAATCTGAGCTGTGCTGCAAAACAGATAATTTTTTGATGGTGCTCTCTGTCTCTTGGAAAACTAATATATTAACTACCTCTGAGAACAGCGGCAAGAAATTGATCTCTACAGTAGTAGGTGGCTTAACTGGCTGACACCTATGGTGTCTGCTGTGGTGATTTGGAATGATCCTGTTGACAGAATCCTACAGCTAGGTTACCTTGACAACTGCAGCTGATGTGTGAATCTATGTTTGACTCTACAAACATCATTTAAGATCCTCCCCAAGATTTAGTTCTTTTTTGTTTTTCAACCTATGTCTCTGGAAAGCCTGGTTCAGTGAAAAATTCTAAAAATTAGTCCTCTGCCTATTTTTGACTAAAACAGTCTTTCACTCAGGAAAGTGGTATAATAGAATAATATTGGATCATAATACATGTCCAGGCATTTTGAAGGTTTGAGCAGGGGGTATATGAAAACAGCAAGAAACAACCCACCAGGTGGTGATGGCCAGTTAGGAAAGATATAAAAGATTAAAATTGATCCATCAATAAGCCTGATCTAAGGAAAAGTAGAAAATGCAGTGTAGGCAGCATGTCTTTAAAAATATGATAAGACCAAGTAGAAAAATTGCTTCAGGTTACACCTTAGGCCAAGCCAAAGGGAACCTAATTAACATGCAAAAAAGTAGCTCATCCAAAAGAGATGTTCTTATAAGATGAGATAGTGAGACGAAAATGAGAACTTCAGCAGATTTCAAACAACCTCCAAGGCACCAGTAATGATATTTTATATGTTTTTGCAGGATTATTATGTAAAAGCAAACCAGGTTTGATGCAATAATAAATTATATTGGAAACACATACCATGAGTTTGTACTATAATGGGACACAAAAAGTATGCATCTGTACTCATGACAAAGTGCAACTGCTGCTGTGACCTATGTAAATGGTTTATCAGGATAGGAAAAATAATGACTAAAGCTGCATATACACATTCAAATAATCTGGGAAAACTCTCCCAGGTTTTTTCTCCTGAGATAAAGAAACAACCTCAGAACCACGTGTACAAACATTTGCATGCTGAGGCCTTGAAATGTGGAAAGCTTGAAGTGCTGACACTGTGTAGCTGTGGGAAAGGGAGAGTGCTGTGCACACATCTCAGCATGCTCTGTAGGCTCCCTTAGTCTGCCTGGTGACAGACAGCAGCAATGTATGGGGCAGTCCTGATTGGCTGACCCAGCCTCTTCAGTGTGACTTCACTCTGATTGTTCCCAGGTTATTTTTCTCCTGGAGCAGCTTTTTTTTTTTTTTTTTTAATCTAGCAGAAAAAGCTTGAACATCCATACACTCAAAGTTTCTCTTGGGAGAGCAGCAACTCTCTCAATAGAAACTGAATGTCTGTATGAGTCTTAATTATCTGTTTTGGTCTGTTGACACTCTTTTCTAATTGTTGAAGAAATGAAATAGCTTTGGGGAAAGGAGTTCTCTAGACAGATATGCATTATCCTTTCAGAGGTCTGTTCTCCAATCCTAAGAGTCTGAATCCATTTACTCTGAGTGGAAGCACCTTTAATCTGAACATTCTTTTAGATCTTTTATTAAATTTATCTCTCTCTCCTTAATGGATCTAGTTTTTAAAGGTTTTTGGCTTACCTGGTTTTTGACACTTATGCACTACAACACATCCTTCTGGAGTACCTAGCTGAGATAATACCTGACATCAGCTGGGTTGCCCAGCATGCATAAAGAATGAATAAAATAACAAAAAAAAAAAAAAGTTTTACAGGATCATGGTCAGGGCATTTTCAAATCCTGTAGAATCATATCTGCAGAGCTAAGTTGTTCTGTACAGCCAGGAATTTTGAAGTCACTCATCTTCTGTCATGTGAGGCTAGCCTAACAAAGTACTGTGATTCCTATATCTTAGATCAGAATACTGGACAAGACAATTGGAGAATAATCATTAATACCAAGAATAGGCAATACTTTAAAAATAAACAAACAAACAAAACATCATAGCTAAAAAGGCACCAGGGCTAATTTTCTATGTGGGGTTATGCATATTAATTCTTCAAAAATGATACAATATGAGGCTTTTAGCTGCCTAATATACAGATGCAAATGTAAAGCCAAGCATCCAAAACCACTTCATCATAGAATCATAGAATCATAGAAGTAGGGTCGGAAGGGACCTTGTAGATCTTCAAGTCTGACCCTCCGCCTGGGAGGGAGAAAAGACTGGACTCAAATGAGTCCAGCCAGGTAGTCATCAAGCCTCTTAAAGATCCCCAGGGTAGGAGCCAGCACCACTTCCCTAGGAAGTTGGTTCCAGCTCCTAGCCACCCTAACTGTGAAGTAGTTCTTGCAGATGTCTAATCTAAATCTACTCTCTAAT
>NW_017729032.1:226700357-226702177 GCF_001723915.1 Gavialis gangeticus
CCTTGCTGAAGTCTAGAAAGACTACGTCCATGGCAACACCTGCATCCATTGCCTTTGTGACCTGATCATAAAAGGCAATCAGGTTGGTCTGACATGACCTGCCCCTAATGAAACCATGCTGGTTGCTCTTAAGCATCATCCCTGATGCCGGCCCATCACAGATGTGCTCCTTGAGGATCTTCTCAAAGAGTTTCCCAAGGATAGAGGTAAGACTGACGGACCTATAGTTGCCCGGGTCCTCTCTCTTCCCTTTTTTGAAGATGGGGACCACGTTAGCTATCTTCCATAACCAAAGACTTGTCATAAACAAGCCTTTTGCCAAAGTCAAGGATGCTGGAGTATGTTGCAAGATAGAGGTACTTCATCCTGCCACTTCACCTTTCCTTGCTCACATTATTTCATCCAGATGATCAAAAAACACAGCTGTCCACAATTTTATCATCACATCTCTTCCAAGATGAACAAAATTACTTACTGCCTTCCTTGCCACTCACAGCCTCTGCTGGTGATCTAGCCAGTAACCTGCAGCCAATATTCCCAATCTACCTACTCCAGAATTAATTTTCTCCCATCCTGTGGCCATCTGGTGGGTGATCATTCCTTGTTCTGATGCTGGAGCAAAACTCCTTCTCTACTGTAGAAGATTCAAGCAGTCAGCAGCAAATTGTCTGTTACCACCCTACCTTCACAATAACTAATCAGAGAATTTCTGTGGAGAAAAGTCCCTGAACAATCCCTCACAGCACTCATAATGTGAATGACAACCAGCAAGAGCTTGTTCTCATGAGCAAGGAAGGTAATGTTTGCATACCTCTGAAACCTAAAGATGAACTAAGCCCATATTTATATACACAATCACAAACCTAGTTATGCTTCAAGAGGCTGTGATCAGAAAATTTAGAATACATCACAGTCAAAAGCTTGTCTATCTCAACCATGCAGTTTTTATTAGATATCACCCACAGAAACCCTTGAATCACACCAGCAACCTGGAGACACTACTGGGTATTCGGGGCACTGGGGAAGCAATAACTTTCTATTGCTGCTGCAATAGCAATGATGATTGTGCAGCTGCAGGCAGCAACCACTTTTTGTCACCCCTCTCTTTGAAGTTGGTGCCCAGGGTAGTTGCCCCATTTGCCCTCCACCTCTCTCCTCCTTTACACCACTTTGTCACACAGTCCAAGTACCCTGGCAATATATTTTTAATATATCTCAGCCAACTCTGCAAACTGCCTAGAAAGAACATTTAAGATTCAATGAAGATTAAAAATACAGTGCGGCTGTTTTCATTGTGTGGGTGGAAAAAGAGCGCACAGCATTTATTTTCTTATCATCCACCCATCCTCCCTCCACACACACAGACACATCCTGTGGGACAATAGGGTGAGATTGCAAAACAATGCTTAAAAAAAGAATAGGTTAGGGAGCAGGCTGTTGCCATGGCTGTCATACTGTGGCCTCAAGGTGATTGCAATATGCTGGTCTGCTGCTCACATGCTGCAATATCCAGCAAAAGAGAAAATAAAACTTCACCCACACACTCTACCTTGTTAATCTAAATGTTTAGTCTGCATGTCATCTGAACACATTTCCTTTTGACCCTCCTGGATGGGCCAGCAGATGGCATTGGTGCCCAATGTGAGCACAGCACTGCTTAGCTCCATACAGACATGCAATTTAGAATCAAATAGTTAGGACTGAATATTATCATTTCTAGAATTGATTTAAATTTCATTTTATCCCTACTCAGAGTGTCTTGTTTTTTAACTATCAACTGCTGCAAATTGCTTTTCAAATTCAGCAGAGTTCTGTGGGGT
>NW_017729032.1:226707177-226738165 GCF_001723915.1 Gavialis gangeticus
CCAGCAAAAGAGAAAATAAAACTTCACCCACACACTCTACCTTGTTAATCTAAATGTTTAGTCTGCATGTCATCTGAACACATTTCCTTTTGACCCTCCTGGATGGGCCAGCAGATGGCATTGGTGCCCAATGTGAGCACAGCACTGCTTAGCTCCATACAGACATGCAATTTAGAATCAAATAGTTAGGACTGAATATTATCATTTCTAGAATTGATTTAAATTTCATTTTATCCCTACTCAGAGTGTCTTGTTTTTTAACTATCAACTGCTGCAAATTGCTTTTCAAATTCAGCAGAGTTCTGTGGGGTTTTGTCTCAATTTTTCCCCCTCTTTTTAGTGTCCATAATTTCTATTTTGATATGTATAAATGCTCTATATAACTGTATACATGTGTAGCCAAGGATGGATGTAAATGTCTCACTGTTCAGAGGCTGGACATTTCTAACTACTGGCTGGATTAAAATTTCCCAAAATCACTACATAGACACATACATATATACATATGCATAAACACACATATATGTGCATATATTTGCAAATAAATATATACTTGGCACCCTCCTCTCCCTGCTTAAGGAGTGCAGCTTGGCTCCATAGAGGTATTGGCAGCCTGCACTCCTGCTGCCCCACTCTGGGCCCCGCTGGTGCTGGCCCTGATGCACTAGCATGGACACCACACTCCCACCCAGCTGTTGCTGCACTCCACAGACCCACTCACTGCCTGTTCCCCCTGTCTGCCGCAGCCATTGCCCTGCTCACCCCCCACTCCCTCCCGCCTGCCACAGTCTGGCATCACATGATTCTCAGCTGCAGCACTGGAACCACAGGAGCAGCTGGGATGTGGCTGGGGTGGGGGGGAGGCAGGGAGTGGCAGGAGAACAGCAGTGGTGGCAGATGGGGGCAAGTGGCAGCAAGCAGGAACATGGGATCCATGCCAGTGCCCCAGGGCCAGGAGTACCAGAAGTGCAGAGCTCAGGCTTGTGGGAGCACTGGTGGGGGCTCTGCCTGCCATGGGAGGGCAGGCTGTGGGCAAATCCTCCTCCTCCATGCAAGTCACAACCCTCCCCAGCCACCCTCCCTCACACACTCACAGCCCCCCACAAAGGCCATACCCACCCACACACATGCAACACCTATCCACCTCCACCACAAATCCCACACACACCCCCTCCCCCACACCCATCATACCCACAAACCTATCCCCAACCTCCCACCCACACCCTTCCACAATATACAAGAGTAAGATTTCATAAGCTATTATACTATCACCTCTATGTACACTAGGGCTGTGCAAAGCTTTGGTTGCTGATTAGATTTGGCAGAGATTCAGCCCAATTCAGTGGCCAAATCTCCAAATCCAAATCAAATCAGGAGACCCTTTAATCTCTCTGAATCGAATTGGAACCCTCCAAATCAATTCATAGAGATTCAGAAAGAATTGATGATTCAGACATAGACACAGCTTTAAATGTTTTTTTCTACATACCTCAAGGTACCAGGTGGCTCATAAATGCCAAGATGCTGGGGCAGATGGAGCATCCCACAGGAGCATGGCGGGGTCCCCAGCTCACTTGGCAGCAGACCCAGAAGTGGACCAGAAGCACTTCCGATCTATTTCCGGGTTCACTGGGGAGCATGAAGAGGAACCCCCGCCCCCAATTGTTGCCTCCGAGGTCCCCTATAGCTGATTGCCGTGCTGTGAGGCATGGGGAGGTTCCCCACATGCTCAGAAGCAGACCCAGAAGTGGGCCAGAAATACTTCCAGTCCACTTCCGGGTTCACTGTTGAGCATGCAGGGCCCCCCTCTCTCCACTCCTGTGGGAGACTCCATCCACCCCAACATTGCAGCATTCACAAGCCATACCTGGTACCTCAAGGTATGTAGAAAAAAACATTTAAATCTGTGTCTGTGGCTGAATCACTGATTCTCCAAATCAGCAACAAATCTTCAGATTTGGATTCAGCTTAATCAAATTGGGGACAGTGATCTGAATCAATGAATCAAATCACTGTCCCTGATTCAGGCTGAATCGGAATTGAATATGGCCCATTTCACACACCCCTAATGTACACTACACAAACACATGTAAATTGAGACAAAAATATTTTTTGAAATAAAATTAATGAATGTTGTAGTACATATTTGATTTTTAGAATATACTTCGGTATTTTTATGGTTCAGAGATGGCAAAAGGAATGCTGAAAGAAGTAATTCTGGGGGGCAAAGGGAGGGACTTCTGGTGGCAAAATTCATGGGTTAGGGGGTAGGACTTCTCATCCCAAGGTGGCAATCAGGGGGCAGGGCACCTTTCAAGGAGCAGGGGCCACGCATGCAGCCCTTGATTGCTTGCCAAAACTCAGTAAGCGGCCCTCCACCCAAAATACTTGCCCACCCCGACCTAGTGTGTACAAACACAGATGAAACACTCCAAAATACACTAGTTTATATTGTATAAACCTATTTAACTTAATGAGTATTAAACCCATGGTGTGTACAGGCACCCTTGAGTACTACTGCTTAAAGCATGACTCTTCCTCTATGAGACTTTCAAAACAACCATCTTCCCCAGATCACAGTCATTGTAATTTTACTACAAAGGTAGAAATGATAGTGTACTACTATAGATCTAGACTTGTGCTAAGAGATGAAGATCCAGGTCCTTTCCTTTGTCCTTGTGTGAAAAGGTCTTTAGCAGAATTTGCAGATTTGTTGGAATCTGACAGGGCCATGCCCTTACTGCTTTTGCTACGGCCTCAAACTCATGACCTCTGGGCTGTCAGCCATTTGCCTTTGCCCACACCACCCCAAACCCCCATCCACACTTCAGTTAACACTTTCCCCCTTTATTTAATCTATCATTTTCTTCTACAATGTAAGTCCAACTGGCAGCCTGCACCATAGTCCTGCACTATGAATGACTTTCCTTTTGTTAGTCTCATAATATAATTTAAATGTGGATTTCTGTAGTTTAACATTCAAGCTCCTTAAACATATAGACAGGCATTTGAATTTAAATGTAATCTTTAGAGAGTGAAAAAGCAAGTTTGCAACCGCACAGTGAAGTACAGCTTGTGACTTATTAAACTTCACTTGATAGGGAAAATGCTTTAAAAATGAGTAAGTCAAAACCTTTTCCTGTGAAGCAGTATTTCAATTTCATTCCAAATATTGGTCCTATCATGAATCATGATAGAAGAATCATAGTTCCAAAATAGTTTAGCCAAACCAAAGTGAAAATAAATATAAATGAATAGCGTTGCTGTTATTTTGTTGTTGTTGTTGTTGCTTTTCCTTTAGGAAATAAATCAAAGCAGCCAAAGAAAACTCATTAAGTCTTATTTCCTATGCTTTTCAATATAACTCATCCTATTTCATGCACTATATAACCTTAGTCCTATAGTAGCTTGTACCATTGACACCAAGGACATATCACTATCAGTGTAGGCTGAAAGTCATCAAATGAATTTCAAACACCTCTAAACAGAGGATGTTGTATTTTTCCATTTATAGTGACTGTGTCAATTTACATTTTCATTATCCTCTGTCATTTTTGCTCCCCAACTGACTTTTGAAATCAACATTTTGTTCCCTTTTGTCTTGCAATGCATACTATTATGTGTTATGTGTGTTACATACAAGGTTCATAATCAGTATTTCAAGAACATTCCAGCAAGTTGAAACTGAGCTTTTCAAGGGAGCTTTTCAAATGTTTCTCCTTTGATATGCTCTATTCGTCACTGACAGTATGCAGTCTGCTATGTTCTGTGCCATATTACTATTGCAGAAATTTCTACAGAGTGAAAGGATAAGACTTAAAAATAGCCCATTCCATGTAGCATATGTAATAGGAGGAAAGCTGATGAATGAGAAGAAAAATGGGAGTGGTAAATTTAAGCACTACTGATTGCTACATAGCCCTCAATCAAAATTGTGCTCCTGTAATTCAAAGAAATTAAGCAGAAATACCAAAAGCTCAGCTAGAGTTATGTGTAAAGCTGAGAAGGTATGGTGCAGTCATAGGCCAGGCATAACAGAGGAAAAAGTACCACAACAATCAGCAATGGCAAGATGTTGATGAGAAGTGACATTATAATTAACAGCATTGTCATAAGCCCCCTACTTCCTTCTGTCCTGATTTCACCTTTTCTGTGGCTCGTTCTGCATAAATTTGAAGTATAATTTCTGCAGAAAACTAAAACACCATTTTACGCAGTAGCCCTCTGGGTTACTCTACTCATTAACACTGATAAAAATGTAAGTAGAATGGGAAGCGTCAGAAATCTACACCAGAATCTGAGGTTCACATGAAAGCATATTGGTTAATATCAATCATTTAACAGCTGATTCTGTCACTTTTATTCATGCTCAGTTGTAGGCTACTCTGTGAATATTCCCACTGCTAATCTTGAAACTAACTGAAGTGTAAACAGCTCAACTTTAAGAGCATTAGACATTACATACAAGATACCTTACCCACAAAGACAATGGAATTTTTTTCTATGCATCCCCTTCAATAAAACTTGATTCTGTAGTGAAGCAAGAGAATTTAGGTAAGATCTGAATGACAAATAGAGGGAAAAGTAGAAGATAGAATATTGAAGCAAATTCTTATTTAACAAGTTCTGCAACACTTTTCCTCCTCTTTCTGTCAGAAAGATATGCTGTACAGTTATCTTCATATACAAGTATAGTGACAGTATCAAGATTTTGGCAAGTGAGGTAAAAAGAAAATTCCAAATAACAACTGAAAGAGTATTCAATGTTGTATGAATACTTCTGATAATTTAATGTGGACATGAAATAACTTACATATTATATGTACAAGAGATTATCCAAGAGCTATTTCAAACAACTTATCAATCATTCCTGTTTCCACCAATAAACCACCAAATGAAAAGTATTGAAAATAGGATGAAGTGTTGTACATGTCAATATACTATCTTCTGAAGCAGTGGTAGGATGTTGAAAGGTCTCTTCATTTATTTTCAACAGCCTGCAGTTGATTTTTATAAAATAATATAAAAAATAACTATGGGTACATCACTCACAGGGAAGATGTAGATGTATTAATTTCTCATCATTCACCAGTTTCATATGGTGACAAAGAGAAAGTTATTTTGGAAGAGTATTTACTTCAGCGATTACAACTAATTATATACAATACCACAAAGACTTAGCAGTTTTATCAAGGATGAGATCTCAACTATCATCTGTGTCATTTCATTATCCTTTTGCAGTAAATCCAGAAAGTTTCAGGCTTTGCAGAAAGAGATGTTTGGGGAGAAGGTTGGGGAAGACTGAGGAGCCTAGTAAGTTGAAGGGACTGAGATGGAAAAATAAAATTGATATTTGTATAGCCCAGCCATGGCACACAGGGAGAGGGCTTTATTATTCTACTTCTCATTATTCTACTTCCTTGACTTCCCTAGCACATATACCATGTGAAGGATAGGAGACACTGTGGGAATGAGTATGAGGGCAGGAGGAAGATTGAAAGGACAACAGGGAAAGATAGTGGAATGAGTGGGGTCATAAAGGGCTAGAGAACATGCTCTTCTTGACTCCCTGAGGAATCTGAATGTTTATGTGTATCACCATTTATATGTATTAAATTATCCTCTTCCCTATGATACTCCCATCCTAATCATTAACAATGATCAAGGACTGGGAGTTAGGTTGACCCATAAAAAGGTTTACACATATCAGCTGAATATGGTAAGGGATCTGTGGAGTCTGTGGTTGAGCTCTGTTTAGCAAAGATGTAGGAAGGTTTAGGGCTGGTGGACAAGCAGAGGTGTTCAAGACAGGGGAAAGAAGTGCAGTCATGTTGGGAAGCTTGGTGTAGTGTGGAGAGGGATGAAAGAACAGACCTTGAAGGAACATATGGGGCAAACTGAGGAAGTCCAAGGAAATAATATATAACAACATGTATAAGTATCTACATAATAGAAATAGGATTGATGAAGTTTACATTTGTGCTTCATATATAGAGAGCTTCAAGAACCAGAATAGGGCATACTGCCAGCTCAAACATGTTTTAATAACATAACAATTAATATAATTTTTCAAACAATCTTGCCTTTCAAGTTGAATTAAAATGATGTTGCATTTATTCTGTATGTGGAGACAGGGAAGGCAGGGAGGGAGGGCAGGGGGAGATGTGACACTAATTGCTTTCAGATACTTTTTTTTTCATTTGAACCCAAACTATAAGATGACAGTTTGGACTTGCAATCTAGAAAAAGAAAAAAAGGAAAAAAGAAACTATGAAGAATTAAGTTGTATGTAGTTAAAGTGGGACAGCTCTAGTCAGTCTATATTTGTCCTGGCAGAAATATTGTGTAATTAGGCCTCCAACAGCTTCACAGTATGTCCACTAGCAATGGGTAGTAGGCAGACCACAGAGTGAAAAATCTGATAAAATAACTAAGGAACTCAAATTAGGAAAATTGCTAAATGTATTTAATATTTTTTTTAAAGTAGTTATTTTTATAGTAAGAATACTGATTCGTGATTGAATCTCAATTCAAAGTGCAGTATTTTCCTTTATTCCTATCAACAGTTCAAAAGGTCTTTGATTAGGTGGGATAATGATTTCACAGGTTAGATCCTGTAGCTTTCCTAAAATGCAACAGAAAGTAAGCCATATGATTAAAGATTTGACAGTGGTAGGCAGAAGCTATATCCTGAAGAAAGACAAAATCCATTTGAGGATCATTAGTTGTTCAGTTCTATCCAAGATCCTTATCTCCCCCATAATATTCAGAGGCATGAAATTTTATTAGGGAATGTGAAACCTTTTAAAACTTTACCAGGATAATACCCATATACCACGAGATATCCTACCTGACAACCCAGAACAAAGCTTTTAATTGAAACCCTAGTTAAGACTTCATTTAAAGAGCTTTTCACACATAAAGTAAGTTGCCAGGTTAGCCTGCTTGAGAACCAGGTAAAGACATATACTGTTTATATTTGCTATGGGAGATGATATCACTGTTGTATCATTCTCCTTTCCAGAGGCATGGTCACAGGGATTGTTCTCAGTGGGCACATCTACATGAGACGCTATGTTGCTGTAGCAATGAGCTACAGCAACATAGCTCATTGCTATGGCAATGTAGCACCAGTGGGCACAAACAGTGATGCTGATGCTACTGTACAGTAGCAATGAGCTACTGTGCAGTAGGGTCGGAAATGACCTGTGCACCGCCAGGATTACAGTCACAACTGCGCAGCCAGGTACACGTGTAGATGTGCCCAATTTCATTAAAAAACTGTGCAACCTGTCCCTTAAATGCACTTTCTGTGCAATTACACTCCCTGGCAGATGTTAGAATAATAGCACAGCTGAGATCTGAGGAATTTTATTCCCTCAAACATTGTGTGCCCTACCATGCGAGATGTATGATGTCATGGGACACAAAATTCCACAGATCCAAATTGTGAGACTTCCAGAGTTGAATTGGGACCTACAGCTACCACTAGCATTAATTCTGGGGTTGTCCTGGCCTTACACTGACAATTAGCTGCTTCCCATTATTAGCCCAGAACACTTGCCACATGTTCATTTTAAGGCACCATACAAACCAGCCATAAAGGTGGTCTACATATTATGATCTATCTACTATAGAACATCTTTGTGGCTGGTTTTCCATTTTATGGCATAAATTGGCTAAATGTGTGGCATGATGAAATGTATGGTATAATTAATGTGTTAAAATGGAACATCAGCTGGGGCCCTGTATCACACAAGCTTTTTGCATTGTTTTGTCACTTTTCTGTAGTGAATGAGTCAGTGTTCATTTCTCTGAACTTCCTGTAGAATCACAAACCCATCTGGGTATCTAGTCATGTTAATATTTGCAACCAGAATGACATTAGTGTGTAGAAGTAAAATGAAATTTGTATTGCTGAACAGTATACATACTTTCCCATTACAGCACGTGGAATAAATAAAGGACATGTTACCTTAAAATCAGGGTGGAAAAATGTTTATTTAATATAACTACAACTGTAAATACAAATGAAATAACTAAGATTGAAAATGTTTATGATGTATTGGCTTCCAATTTTTCCCTTACCTTGGGGAAAAAATGAGAGTCAGTGGTGAAAGAAAGAAAGAAGGAAAGGAAGAAGGAAAGAAAGAACAAAAGAAAGGAAGAAAGATCTGAAGTTTCTCTTTGGCCCTCTAGTATAATTCAAGAAGCTCTCCCTGAAGCCCTAGGAATCCCTAAAATGCTACCTTTTGAAATTCTTTAGCAGATAAACTGAGAAAGATAAGACTGAATGGGAGTCCGCATTTCTGGAATCAAAAGTAAATTTCTGTTCATTTGCTTATCAGTTCAATCTATGCAGCTTAGACTAACCTGAGAAGATTCAGGCTTTTTGACTGTCTGTACTTAGATCTCCATCTCTAGTGTGACTGAAACTCCTAGAATGACCTCACCTCCACATATTAGTATTTGCCAAGCACTATTTTCAAGCATATCCCCCTCTGAAAATGCCAAAGACGTGGTGTAGGCTCACTTTCTATCACCAGAAGTTCAAGCAAACATAGAAGAATACCAAATCAAAACTAAATTTAATAAATGAGCTAGAATTTGAAAACTTAAAAAACAAATAAAAATAAATTACTAAAAACTTGACTAATCTAAAAGTTTAAGAGTGAAATCTGCAGCCCATGCTGGATTTACTAACATGACATCTGTGTCAGTTCAGGAACACACTAAAATATGTGGATTTGTACAAGTTGATCATGATCCTGTATCAGGGCCTAAGAGACTGAAAATGAAAACCAATCTTGACAAACTTTGTCTTGTTCCTGTCTATTTTCTCTTTGCATCAGCCCTGTGTGGTTGTTTGGTGGGACCTATCACTGTTTTATATATGAGAAAATTCATAATCTCTATCTTGTATACAATTAATGACTTCTATATCTTGTATACCTTTTATACCTATGGTGATATATGAAGAAGAGATGTATAAACTAAACATAAAAAAGATAGAAATTGAGGAAAGTGTGTGGGTGCATGTCTGTGTATGTATATTTTTTTAAGTTGCTGGCTGTCACATGGCAAATACAATACCAAATACCAGAGTGGTTATTTATCTGGTATTTGTCCTTCTATATGTACCTAGTGGCTACTGCTACTAACTGTATGAAGTGACATCTTATGCAAAAGTCTCTTAGGATAAAGTGCCAAACATTGCAATAGTTTTGCACATATTATAATCAACACGGAGCTGTCATTCTTTCTTCCAACTCTATGCTTGTGTGAGAGTGAACAAGAAATATAAGAGAACCCCCCCTGCCACAAGGTATATCAACATCGACAAAATCAGAGATAACGGTAGTTCTCATATCCTGCAAACCAGCATGTCAGGAACTGAGCTGCAGTCATCAGTTAAATTAGGTCCTAGCCTGCTGAGCTGCTATGCTCTCAGATTATTAATTTTTCATAAACAGAAGTTTTCAAGGAAAACAATCTATACCAACTCAAGATACCTCCTTATTTCCCTTTCTTTTTCATATAAAACATATTTTTCACACTACTTTGCACACTTGACTGCTTTTCTCAGTATAAAACTGTGGAAATTATTAGCTTAGGTAGGAGACCTGTATGTGACACTTCCATTTGGATTCTTAACAGGAAAACAAAATTGGCATGACTTGGCTTTTTTAACTTTGTCTTGCATGTGAACTATTGCCAAACACATACCAATAAAACATTTTGTTTTGCTGTTCAGTTGTGGAAACACTATTTACAGATATATGGAACTTAAGTGACATTTAAAGAAGAAATTTAAATACCTTGCACTATGTATCCTTCCCCTAAATGGACACATTTACTCTCCAAGCACAGAAGCATTTTTCTGTTTATTTACAAGTAAATCTGTAGTCTTTTAGTTGAAATTAAATTTATAAAAACCTACTTTTGAATTAGCACAAGGTTGGCCATTTTAAATCTGAAATGATATAAGTAATGGAAGAACAGAGACCTATTAATTTCTCCAGATAGTTAAACTCATGTCTAAATAGGCTACAAACACCAAAAACAAACTCATGTTAGTTTTTCTTCAATTATTTTTCATAACAAAAAGTTTGCCTTTGGTAGGGACCATTGAATAATGCTAGACCACAGATAATTGTAATCCTAAAAGTTTCTAAACATTGCATAAGAAAGAGAGCAAGTATGGGGCACTGGCAGATGGCACAGAAGAAAACTGGGAGGTTAACACTGAAGGAGAAACTGATGAATCTAAGTTCAAGGACACACATTCTAGCACTGAGATAAAATGGCCAATATGTTTTGTCTGCTTTGTCCTATGCTAGCTGATGTATATGTCTGCGATAATTAAAATTTAAAACTGCCTAACTAAAGCTAATTCAACTGATAGTGAACTCTTTGGAAATATCACATGGTGACATTATTTCTAGGCTTTTGGGTTGAATGGGTAGGATATTCTCAGATAGAAAATGACTACATTAAACTAATTGAGAATACACTGATAATGTAAGAGAAAAAAAAATTACTGTAAGTGCACATAAAGTAGCCATTGCTTATGCACCCAAGCATCAGGAAATGAGCTACAGAAACTTGCTTTTCTCTTGCCCATCTATTGCCAGCTAATATATTTCTCAGATAATACATAATCATATCATACTCCCACATTTTCTCAGACTCAGTACAACTGTGCAACATTATGTGATGGTTTTCATTCTTTTTGACTTACGAATTTCTTTGTAATAATTGCTCAGGGAACACTAAACTGTAATTTTCTGTATATAAATTTATCTCAGACAAAGGTAGCTAAGAATTTATCAAGCCATCAAGTACTCTACATTTTCTTTTCAAATAACTGTTGTCTTAAGTGGAATTCATGATATGATTCAGTTAGTTATGAAGTTAACTTAGCTAGACATGCATGCAGAGCTCAGATTCTCTGCAGTTCACTGGGCAGTAGATTTAACTTCAAAACTAACTGCACTGCAAACTTATGTGGAATATATACATAATCAGGAATGGGTTTAAGCTGGATTTTCTAAGGAATCCAAGGGATTTACTTCCCATCTCTGAAATTCAATGGGAGATGGGCAATAAAGCCCAAATTATCAATTGTATTTAGATACCTAAGGATTTATATATGTAGCTTGAGATTTTCAAGAGATCCTAGGCTTTTATGAAAATTCCACCAGAGGCTAGATGCACAAAAGGACTTAGAGTAGGTCTACACAGCACTCTCAGTAAGCCCGAGACTTCTGCCCAGAAACATAACGTCTTACTCATTCATCTCCGTAAATGTCTTATATCTCTCACCTGTGGGGTCTTTTCAATAGCTAGGTGCTGAGAACACAGCTAAAAGAGTGATGTGGTGTGAATCTTTTTACCCTATTAGCTTGAGCACTCAAATGAGATTTGAGAGTCCAAACCTATCCTTTACCTGCAGAAACCTGAGACCATGTTTTCTGATTACCAGATTACTCAAATCACAAGGCTATTGTGTAATCTGGGAGGGAATTCACTCAATCTTTCTTAAAGCTGTTCCACCTCATGTAGAATTATAAATATTCATGGAGGGCAAGGAGAAAGAGAGAGGATATACACAACATTTGGGAATTGGTGGGTTCCTGGTCCTTGTTGTGGTGATGTTTTGTTTATTTTTAGCTTTCACGAAATTCCTATGGATAAAGATAAAAAAATTCCAGAATGGAAATAACTGGTACAAAGAAGGAAAGATCAAGCTCCTAAACAAGTTATCTTCTACCCTACAACATCCCACTAGACTCCTTTAGGATTTTAAATATGGTAAATTCCATATTCTACATGTCTGTGTATGTATACCAGAACACCTTTGTCCACTTTCGTCCTCCACGTTATGTGATAAACAGAAAGGACATTTCAGAAACCACATATCTCAGGTGGCCTTCAAAGGTGTGAGCGAGTGTTCACAGGACCCAGCTCAGGTTTAAGTTTAAGCTGACAAAACCTGAGTTGAAATTATTTAGCCTTATTCAGCCTCATGAAAGTGCTCACCATTTGCCAGCAGGCAGCACAAGAAGCCAGAGGGAAGTAAGGTGTGAAGGGGTCTGGTGGGTCCGTGGATGGGGATGCCTGGTTCTGGGGTATGCTGGTTGGTGGGGAGTGGTGTAAAAATAGCCCGGACAGGTTCAGGAGAGGGGGCAAAAGCAGCACAGCCCTGGCACTGTGGAGTGCGGCTATGCTTTCCCAGCCCTTGTGCTGTGCTAAGGGCACTCAAGCATTTGTTAGTTCAGGTTAACTCATAATGCTGGTGCTGACTCCTACCTTGGGGGTCTTTAAAACAAGGCTACACAAACACCTTGCTGTGGTCATTTGACCCCAATACTTTTTCCTGCCATGGCAGGGGGTTGGACTTGATGATCTGCTCAGGTCCCTTCCAACCCTACAAACTAGGAAACAAACCAGGAAACTATAATGATCTAAAGGTCAATTCTTGTCTGACGAGAACTAACTTAGGATAGGGTGCACCATTTTTAGGGCAACATAAGCCCTGTGAATGCATGCATGCTCAGGCATTTTGATCACCCTAAGCTTGATTAGAGCAATCTACATGTAATGCTTGTATGCACTCTAAGTGTTGGCTACCTTATCTACACCTTATAAATATCACAAAAGTCCTCCCCCTCTCTCACTTTATCAGGTGCCTAGGGTTTGATTTAGCATTTCTCCCAAGCCTCTGTACATTTTCCATGTTATCTTTGTTACAAAGCTAAGCAAATTGTGTACACACAAGACAACAGCCTAATTAGCTGTTCATCTTATCAATTTAGGCCCCAGTTCAGCAAAGAATTTACACACTTCAGTGGACTTAAAGAAGGGGCTGATGCATAATTTATTGCACACTCTCTACTTTTCATAGTGCCCTTATCTGATCAAATAAAAATTTGAACCTCACAAAAAATCCGATTGAAAAAAAAAGATAAGGCCTTCCTATATATTTTTCACCTGGTAATCTGTCTAAAAACTTAAATGGGAGAGGCAAGGATTAGGGAAGTTTGGTGGAGGCTTCTGGAACCTTTTTATTTTTAAGCAGTACACTTTTTTTAATTCCCCCATACTCAGAAATGGCTGAATTTATTTTTGCTTTCATTCCTGAAACTATTAAATCCTGGGAAGGGACCAAATTAGAAAAAAAAAAGTCTGCTTGAAAGTTATGAGCATTTTGAACAATGAAAAATAGGTCAGGTTCTGAGATTAACGGCTTAGACCAAACAAGTTAGTGAGAAAGTGCCTGGCACCAGAGTGGAAGCACTCTGCATTCCCATGTCAGAAAGCTGAGCTCATTTGCCAGTCAGTCAGTCTCTCATTGTTGAGTCATGGGAAATGATACTATCTCTGGGGAACATATATTCCTTCCCTGAGTGTAAGGAATATGCCTTGCTTTGCTTGACACTCAATAGGCCATTATGTTGGTAACTCATTTCACTGTTTTCCCCATGTTTTAGGTCTTTTATATTTGTCTCTTATTCCTCACTTGAGGACCATTTCCAGAATGTTTATCCTCTACCTAGCTCCCCCCTTCTCAGACCTCACAAGATATCTGAGATTTGTGCTGGTAACTCAAACTCCACCATAACCTAAAATCGTAACATCAAATTTTTCCAGAACTCCACCCTTACAAATACCCTGGGATTACAATTTAAATCTTTGGGGACACATATAAGCATTGAGAGGTGACTTGAAAGCCACCTACAAATAGGTTAGGGGCAAGCATCGAGATTTAAGGGAGCAACTCTTCAGGAAGGCACCTCAAGGGAGGACAAGGACCAATGGGCACAAGCTAATAGAGGGAAAATGTATGCTGGACATAAGAAAAAACTTGTTTTCTGTAAGGGTTACCAGAATCCCACTCCCAGCAGAGGTGGTGCAGTCATCATCCATGGAAGTGTTCAAGATGAGGCTGCATAAGCACCTTGTTGAGCTTATTTGAGCCCAATAACTTCTTGCCCATGGCAGGGGACCGGACTTGATGATCTTACAGGTCCCTTCCGGTCCTTTGATTCTATGATTCCATAGTATAAAAACATGTCAAAAGGTATGATTTTGGGTGGTATTTCTGAATGCAATTACTCTTTACTTAAATGGCAAAAAGCATTCAATAATAGTGCCCTCCCCTATTTTCCTTAACTTTCTTGTATATTGTTTATGTTTAGATGAGGGTTCCCAAGGGCTATCAAGAATCCTTCTGCCTCCTGGAGAACCTCATTCAAAACAGCTAGCTCTAAATCTTGGCTGTTCCCAGTTACAGTATCCATCATGCATTAAAAAAAGAGCTCTAGTTCTTTTTGGTCCTGCCAAAACACTTCCCCTATAGCTCTGAAAACCCCTCCAATTCATCTGTGAGTGCATGATCCTAAAAGCTTGTATTAACATCTTGGTTTATTTGTTCTGCACTTGGATATTCTCTACTTTCTGAATTGCAGAGAGGCATCAGAAAAGCTGGTTCGCTTGGCTTCAGCACACCCACCATTAAGTTCCAGGGGATGATATGTTTGCCATCTGGGTCTTTGGAACAAGTTCATAATCTTTAAACTTAAACATGTCCTTGAGAAGAATTCTACTGCAAATAAGGAATGTTGGGCCAGGCGCATGTGACATTATTTTCTGCATCCATTTCTTTTCCCTGTTCTTTCCCTTTTCCCCTGAGCTGTCAGGATGCTTCCAGTGCTTCTTATACCCTATTTATATTCTATTTAATCTTAATACTTTAGAGCCTATGCTGGTCACCTATAGGGGACAGGAAGACATCTGTTTTCCCACCCAACCTGTTCCCAGCTTTCCTGGCATCCTTCCTTTCAAAGCACCAGCCATAGACCAAGTGGAGACAAGGGAGCTTTTGGAATCTGAAGGAAGCTCCTTGTAGTGCTAGTAGGACTGAGAAACTTCTATGCTAGTTGGCTAGGATGCTACTAGCTAGTTGGCTAGTATGTCTGTACTCAAGGTTAAATTGATCATTATGTTTGTTGTGTTGTTGACTCTTTTTGTTTGTTTGTTTTGGTGTTTTCTTTCATTATTTGGGACATGGCTCTCTTCCTAGGATGTGCCATATTTCACCAGCAAATGCCCTGCCATAACAGTGGCCGAGTGCATTAGTGATAGCCCTCCTGTTTTGTTGTGACAGACTAATTTTGGAGGGGATTTTTCTAGTATTCTAAAGTCTTTTGTATCATAGGGTTTAGTGTGTGTTTGGCAGTATGCAGGAAATGGTGCAAAATGTATTATCTTTTGGATGCTTATGAACTTAATCTGGTTAATTCTGATTGTGAGAGACAGGACTGTATGACGTGGGTGACCATTTCCAGTCTATGTTGCTAATGATCTGCTATTGTCCCTAGTCTAGGAAGGACACTTATCAGCAAAAAGATGGATTCCACATACACAGAAGCCTTCCATGATTCAACAGTCTACAATTTCATGTTATAAACCTGATTGTAGAATCCATAAACAATTTATATACAGATCCTCCGAAATCATCTCACTGCCCTATTTTTCAAAACACATACTAAAGTATTTTCTTGAATAATAAATGTGATTACCTAAATTGGAGTCTTACAGGGAATAGAGAAACAAGTATGGAAAAAAAGTGTGTCAAATCCATATAGGCAACTGAGCTAGCTTGTTACAAGCCATAGATTGCTTGTTTATTGAGATACTACACTGTAGCAGTGATGTAAGAAAATTAAATCCATGTGTTAATGACCCATGGCAGAAATTGTTCAAATGGAAAAGAATCCTGTAGTTTGTTTTTGTTTTATTTGTTAACCTTTGTGAGTGCCTGACAAAAGATAAAATTCTTGCTAGACAATGTCTAATATAATCAATCTGAAAGTTTCAAACACAGAAGAGCAAAGGTCATTTATTTCTTATTAACTTAAGGGAGGGCCTTGTCCTTCATCAATCTATGGCTTATGCAGTCATATTTTGGAGCAGATGGTTGGGAACGGTAGGAGACTTGGTTTTGCATGCCCAATGTGCTATCTAATGCAACTGAGCTAGCATAGAACCTGAAGTAGCTGACTGCTGGTAAAGATCAGAATCAAATTACCACCAAACCATCCCCCTCCTCTATAAGTAGGAGTTTACTGAATTTAAGGCAGCTGCCAGCCAATTTCACAAGTAGATTACAAGGCCAGCGGTCATTTTCACAGGCTGAGCATGGCAGGCCCCCCCAAATGACTCTGATTGGCTAAGGGACCCTGGTAGTCCTGCCCCGCTCACAGATTGCCAGATGGCCCCAAATGCCGCATAGATTGTAACATGTCAGTTAATGGCTGCTGCAGACTTAATCCCATAATTAAGCAATCTAAACATTATTAAGCAATCTAAGTGGCCATACATAGCTTCAGAAGAAGCTATTAATTGATGCATTGTTAAGTAATCTAAGCACTTAATTAAGGTCTAAAATGAAATATCTTATGAAAATAAAGCTATGCATGCACACCATGAATTGCAAGTAATAATGACAATATACACTTTATTAACCATTACCAACTATAAACATTTTAATAAAGGGCATTATAAAAAGAAGTTTACTGAAACTGAATGCTAAGCTTGAGACAAGGTTCATGTTAGGTGTTAAATGCAAGCATGCTGCACCCAGCTGCAGTAGTAGCAGACATTCACTGTTTCTGCAGGGTGAATGCTTGTCCACACACTGAGTTGGCACACTCAGCATCAGTCAAATTTATGTTAATGGTGAGGCAACATCTTTCCAGTGTGTAAATATATGGAAACCTGTCACATACAGAGTCCCCAGAACACAGGCACAGGTGCAGGTATCTGGCACCCTTTGACAAAATTCACATAAGCAGCATGTTTGTTGGCATGCTCTTTTCCTCAATCTAGGATTGCTTTCACTAGCTGAGAGTCAAAACTCAGAAAAGGCACCCAGTTGGCTGCAAAATGTGAACAGCACTAAGGAAGGGGCAGCTGGTTGTCTGAGTTGAGGTGAGAGTGGTGGGTTGTACCTGTAGAATAGGTTCAGGTTCACAGGTATTGCCTGGAACATGTCCCTTCTGCACTGGTTTTCACAAGAGCTTCACCGCTCTTGTGACATCCTGTCTTAGAGCCAAGTTATACAATTCATCAGCTTGTTGTTAACATGATAGGTCACAACTTGCTGGCCTTCAAACCAGGTCAGGAGCTCTCTCAACTGGGTGGCATTATCAGCCACAAATGTCACTTAATCTTCAATGTTGCCTTGCCCTAAGAGACTGTGAAGCTTGAGCATGCGCTGTGTGCTAGCTGTGGTTTCCAGCTCTTCACTCACAAACTGCTGATAGTGCTGCATATGCTTGTCATGGTAACAGACCACACTAAACTATGAATTCCACTGTGTGAGCACAGACTCTAATGGCAGAGGTGCAGTGCCATACGAGTCCCCACTCTGGTGAAAACCTCCCTATACCAGACCTTACAATCTGGACAGTACTTGAAGGCTTTCTTGAACAAAGACACCAGGCATCCACATCAGGGAACTGCATGCGGAATGAATGTGCACTTTGCAGGTCACATGAACAGCATTGGGCAACATTCCTTGGATCACATCAGAGAAAGCCTTGCCAAATAAATGGCATTGTCAGACAAGAATACTGAGATATTGTTAAAGTCTATGTTATCACTGACAATTGCCTTCACGACAACTTGGGACAGTAGAAAAATTGACAGAAGAGAGGTGGAGCGGCTCAGTTTGAAACCAGGTCCCTGGTGCAAATAAAACATGCAGCACATAATTATCTTGAGGGTTGGTGGCTTCATCACCCAGAATGGAGAAGAAATGATACTCTGCCAAGATAGACTTTGTGGACTGTACATGTGAGGCAGTCATTGCAGGGAGATAGAGTTAGTGAAGCTTGTTGGCATGGAGAAAACTGCCAGCATTTGGCAGGTACTGTCTTAGGTAGTATCTTAACTTTAGGTGATCAAATTACTCCAGAAGGATGTTTGCCACCGCGAAAACTTCCATGAGGGAAAATTCCACCTTTCATTTTGCCACGCTACTTTCTGTGTCCCTTTTAAACAGGGAGGATATGATCACTTGCTCTGATCTTCAGTCTCTGCAGCAACCTTCCACTTGACATGTGCCTTGGACTCCAAATGCTGTTTTCCTGGATACAACCAGAGTTACACTGCAGGAGGTATAGCAGAGTCTACCTCCATTTGCATGCAAAGTTCCTGCAGCATATTGTCTTGCATGGCCCAGAACTGAAACCTATTTGGTCATACTGTAATGTTTCTTAGTGTTCATCATTCCTGCTCTTCCTCAGGTGGCAGCACTTTAAAAGAATGGCACCAAAACCCTCCTGGTTCCCTGGCTGGTCGGAGACTGGCTCCTGGCTATTTCAGGGATTCAGCCTCTTATTTGCTCCCTCCCCACTCCTTCCCATGCCTCAGGATGCCAGGGCTTCCCAGCTTCTCACTCTTTTCTGTTCTTGAGGCTTATTTTTTAATTCACCTGCCTAGCCCCCCTCAGCAAGCCCATGCTTTTTCATGAAGCCTACCTGAAATCACAGTTGCCAGAAAAACAGTGAAATTGCAATTTCACTATGTCCCTATCTATGGGAGAAGGAGAATCAGAGGGGAAGTACAGCTCTCTTAGAACTGCTTCTGGAGATCTGACAAAACTAATTTGTCCTTTAAATGTACTATAATATATAGGGCCCTAATTTGTCCCTTAAATATACTAATGTCTCTTAGGGCAAGGCAACACTGAAGATAATATATAGTATATTTAAAACAGTTCTAGTAGGTAACAATTATGATAGTTATATGCCCTAAGTCCAGATACATTATAAGCAACTCTCAGTATCCAACTGCAACCAAAAGGGCCTGATTCTCTTTTGTATCAACATAACGAAGATAGGAATTGTTATACTTATATTATCTTACCACTAAAATGACATTTGAGAGGAAAGAGTGAAAATTCAGAAACAGATTTGGGAAAATCCACCTCCCACATTAGAGTCTGGATATGATTTTTAATAAATAGCAATGAGTTAAAAACTGGAAGAATTGGGATTAATAACCCTTCCACTTTTTTCAATTTAACAACACTGGGAAGTCTTGTTATTCATACAAATGTCCAATTCTTTTTTTTTTTTATGTTGCTGAATTCCTAGATTAAACTGCATTTTGTGACAAGTAATTCTACATTCTAATTATTGGTAAAATGAAAGAGAAATTATTTTATCTGTTTTGAATTTCCTGTCATTCAGTTTCATTGAATTGCACCACTTTTGCTTCATAAAAGAGAGAGAAGAGAAGTTCCTGGTCTACCTTCTCTATTTCATTTAACATAATATACACCAGTAGAGGCCAACATTTTTTATAAGCACATTGGAAATTAGTCCCACACCCTCCCATGGTGCTTCTTGGATCACCTTCCCCTACCCAATCTGCTGATCTGCTTTCTGTTTCCTTCCTTATCTGCTGCTGTGCTCCCTATTCCCTCCTGATCTGATGCCTGCCACATACAGAAGCTGTCCATGCTACTTGCAGCACTTGTACCATTGGTTGGCTGACCATGACCACTTTGATTGCATCTCCATCTCCTTTCTATATGCTCCCAATGTTTTCAGTCTCCTCATATCAGAAATTTTGCATCATCTTAAATGAATTTATTTGCCTCTCTATAAACTATCTGCACTTTTAAGATATCCTGGATGGAATAACTAATACTGAATGCAAATAAAATTTCCAGAGACTTGTACAAAAGCCTATATGACATCTTTACATGCCTCTTGCAATGTAAATGAATCCTAATGTAAAAAAATAAAATCAGATCCAAGCTTTTCTTTTCTATTGAGATTTTTATATGTGATCATTTATGGCATTACTAAGCCAGTTTCAATTTATATAACAGAGGTTATTTTAATTTTTGAGTCACAGGTAGTGAAAAAAAATGTCATGCAGCTGCAATCAAAACTTCCAGAGAAACATTGGTCTCAAGTGGCTAACAAAAAATAATCATTTTCAAGTAGAATGAGAAGACAAAAATGGGATTTAAGCTAATACATGTTACATCAGAAATCAGTGTGGTGGAATAAACCATAAAGTGGATAGTTTAGATGATTGCATGTTAGTTCTAGAATATTTAATAAAAATGAATAACAAAACAGTCATTATCCCTAAATTTGATATCCTTCTCCAGGAAACCTAGTAGGAGGCTCTGCCCCCACTGCTCCAGTCCCCTCTCAATTTTGAGTAAGATTGTCTTGGTGTTCTCATAGAGTTTAAAAAAAATCAAAATAAACAAAAAGAACAAAATCAAGAGATATCACTAGGATTTAGTTTCTCTGGTATAATGCTAGTATTGATCAAATATAGGGATCAATGGGTGCAGGAAAAATTTAAAGAAATATTAATTAGTATTTTGATCACCCCTTTTTTACCAAATTGATTAAATAATTTCTATATCTGCAATCTTTACCCTAGAGTCCCTACAGGGTTGAACACTCTCCACCATTTTAGGAAGGAATGGAAGGAGATGATGAAACATTTATGAATAAAATCAGAGATCAAAGAGTGTTTGGGTTGAAATGTTAACACTGCAAGGCTAGCAATGTTAACTCTGCAAGCAAAGATAAAGCAGAAGAATTTCAAGCAGGGAATTCAAACAGGACTTGTAGTAGAGACCAACAAGATTTTTACAAAAACAAAATTCTTTATTTGCAGGCTTTCAGGCACAAGCACCCTTCATCAGGCATTGGAGAAAAGATTGTAAAAGTTTTCCTGGGTAGAAATGCAAGTTCATATTTCAAAAGATTTCACAGAGGTGTCAATAGATGGAAAACTCCTCTGAGCAGTCAGTTCATAGTTGGTACGGAGCCTCTCACCTCCTGTGAGGATCTGTGATGATGCAAATTACCTTGAAACAAAGGCAGGAGCAGGATCTCAGGTTTCAGGTGGTCACAGTTGCTTCCTGCTTGGGAAAATATGAAGATTTCATTCTCCTTTTCATGGACACATGAACACAGATGACTGTTGCATTACAGTTGCAGGCTCCTTTTGGATTCCTCACAGCTATTGGAAACACAAATCACCAGTGAAAACTGGATTAAAACATTCCAGTTTCCATTGCCAGCTAGCCAGAAGATTGTACCCAAACCAACCAGGAAGGCTTAGCAAACTTGGCTCGATAATTCATTTGTTCATGACCTCGAGGATTGATTAGTGAAATTCATGTCAAGGACAGAAACTACAGATCCTGAAAATGTTCCAACTGGCAGAGAAAGCTCCAGCTAGCCAGATAGACTTCCACAAACACATCATTATGGCTGCATATTAGGTTTTAAATCCAAGTCGGTATCTTTATTATCCAAGTTAGCCAAAAGACTGGCCAGAACTGCCAGATTATCTCTCTGTCCTTCAGCTCCCAATACAGCTCTGTTCTACTGGAACAATAAATATGTCAGTTCAAGGGAAGAACGAGGCCAAAGAATGAACAAGACAAAATTCTGACAGGAATTCCCACTAGATAACAGAGATCATTTTCATACCAGTTAAGAATGACCAGGGATTCCCTCGTGGTTACAAGTAAGTTAAAACAAAACTTATCCCTTTTATTGTTTTCAAATAAATTCTTCAAAACACAGACATTAAAAATCTTATTATGTAAATAAAGAAAAAAGCCATTTACTAATGAGTAGGAAAGTGACATATTTTAAATCTTCATCAGTGCTGAATGTGAGCACCTGATAAGTATATAATAATACATTTTCATTTAATGTAACAATTTCTTTTATAATTTACATTTTCTTCCAGCTCTCACCAATTTTAATAAAATCACTTTGTACTATTTTTCCCAGTTTATTCGGGGCTACCAGGAGAAAAAAGATCTGAAGTAGGTAATTAAAACAGGGAGAACACTTGTCTTAATATTAGTTAATTTGGAAACCTAGAATCAATTGACAGTGTTCTAGTTTGTAATATCACTTTTGAAAAACTTATTCAGCAGGAGAGCACAATTTACGTTTTAAAAGGATTTAGGTTCAACATATGTATTCCCCAAGATTATATTGAAGCATTTAGTTATTTAATAATTTCAAAGGTCAGGTAAAGGAAAATTCATTTATAGATGTATTCAAAATATTTTTGCAAATCTTATAATGCTTCTGTTACATTATGAGTTGCATGACAGAAATTGAGATATTATAAAATGAGTAGTATTCACTAAAATATAAGGGACTATTGCTGGCTTTAAGGACTTCCATAGACAGGACAAAGATTAAGATTAATTCAAGATATCTTTATCCAATCCTTTTTTTCCCCCTGAAAATGATTTTCATTTAACAAAAAATCTATACTTTCTGCTACTGAATTATTTCCATATCAGAGATGTTCTATTTGTAAATAAAATGGTAGTTTTTCCACCCATCCTCCCCCAACCCAATTCCTCTTTAATATTAACCCTACAAACTGAGCACAGTTTCTAAGGCTGAGGCTGGATTCTTCTCTTTTCTTGGGTTTTCGCTAGGAAGTTTGATTCAAGTTCACTTCCAGTGTCTCCGCCATGAAGGGAGGATCCAGGATTTGGCAGAGAGAGAAGGGGGAAGGGATATAGGAGCTGACACCCACATTGCAAGGACAGCTACAACCCCACTTCCCACCTTTCTTCCCCTCGACACACGTGGTGGGGAAAATCATGCTGCAGGAGCCTCTGAGGACTTCTTACATTTCACAGATCTGGTAGGCTTTCCCCCTTTCCCTTCCATGCTGAGTGGCACATCCCCTTCCCCTTCCATCTCTACCTCCTCCAGTCTCTGCTGATTTCCTCGCTGTCTCAGCGGTAGGGGAAGCTTCAGAGCTGCTCCTAACTCACTTGAACCAGGTGCATGAGAGCTGGGTTCAGATGGGAACAGTGGTAGCAGCAATGGGGAGAACTGGGTTCCCCCACACTGCCCAGGAGCAGGTGTGGGGAAGACTCTACTGCTGCAGCTGCCCTAGGTGTGCATAGCTGGAGAGGGCAGAAACAGTTCTGAATATCCTGCCACCCCCAAGAGAGTGGGGAAAGCAACCAAGACAGGTGGAGGTCAGAAGAATGGGAATGGACATGCCTCTGAGCAAGAAAGGGAAGGGGGGATTCTGTTCCACTTTGGGAACTTTTGGCATTTGTACACGTAGTTCTGATGTAGCGCCAGGCGCTTTTAATTAGCAAGCCATGCTAAATAGAAGTTCCTGTGTGTCACATATATTAGTGATGCAGTGCGCCTCCACACTGAAAAATGGCAGCGGTGCACTTTGAACTAATGCACATTGAATGTGTTTTAGTTCAAAGCATACTGCCACCATTTTCTCAGCGTGGAGGCATTCTGTGCCACTGACGCATGTGACGTGTAAGGCTGCCAGAGAGCATTAGTTTACATGTTTTAATCAAGTCTGCTCTGACACACTGGATTCCCAATGCATTGGAGCAGGCTCCCACAGGTGTGTAAGTGAACTTTAAGTCCCCAGAAGCTTCAGCACCTTGGGCCAGTCTGCAAAGGGAGTACACAGCCACGCCACTGTGCATCCTCTGGATCTGTCTCTGTCCACAACACCTCTCCATGGCCTTCACTTAGTTTTTTCATTGATGCTAGTGCCTGATACAATTTTATAGGTATAAGTGGTGAGAATTTAGTAAACAATTCAACTTACACTACATAAAATATGTTAGACTTCTCAACACACTTCCTTCTAGTTATTTGCAAGATAAGGATAGCTGAAACTAGTACTTTTGATTTCATGCAACATTTTGATATTTTGAAATCTGTTCTTATTCCATATGAAAGTGAGAAATGTTTTTGAAATGTCCTAAAATATGAAATATTTAAGCAAAGATATTCAGAATTAAAAATGTAAAAAATTGAAAATAATAGTTACAAACGTTTTCATTTCATTTTAATGATTACATAACAGGTCAGTAGCAGTGTCGCTCTATGACAATTTGGGCACATCTACACGTGTTGCTGTGGTGACATTGTTACTGCTCTGTCATTTAGTACTTCCATTTTGAAGTACTAAAAGACAGTGTAATACCCTGTACTGCTGTGTGTGTGCTGCACACAGTTATAGTTAAGCACTACATTGTCATAGCAATATGCTATAACAGGGACCATGTTGCTACAGCGACAGTTGCAGCATCGTAGCTTGTGACCACTGATCCTATGTCACTGTAGCGCACTGCTATGGTGATATAGCATCATGTGTAGACATGTCTACAATGTTGCACTGTGTATGACTTCTGGCATATGACCTAATAACAATCATGAATACAGTGTCTTTTTCATATTTTTTAAAAATTATTAAAACTAGTTGCTGGAATCCAGTAGCAGTCTGGAATTATTATTCTAAGTTAATTGGGAAGGGGAATTCAGGGATAGGGATAGAGCTAGCTGGAAAAAGTCTTTCATTATTTGTTCACAGACAAACATACAGGTTTTGGAATTTTTTCCATTCTTTATTGGAATTAGACCTTTCAAAATTTCATTAAAAGGTGGGGGAAGGGAAAGGGATCAACTGGTACTAGGATATCAAATAATTTGGTATTTACAACATTCACTGGAGATTTTGCACATTCAGGTTGGGGCTCATATCTTCCACATCCTAAGGCAGGCTCTCGCCACTAGACTGGAGACTCAGATCCTCAAATGCACATTGTTTCTGGTGCAAGGACTGTGCTTCATAAAAATAGCACAATTCCAACAAGAGAGACTGAGTTGTTAGCACAGTGGTTAGGATTATTTAGGATACAGACAATGATGTTAGCAAATCTGTAAAGTTCCCCAAATGCAAGGCAAGTGCTTTTTGAAGTATGAGCTACCTGGTATATTCAAACAAGCTGGTATCTGTCAGTCTCTTTATTACTTAGAAATTCCATGCCAGGACTAAGAAACCTTCTAAAGAAAGTTTTCCTCCAGTTAATATATGACAACAAACTATTGACAAATTCACATTTCCCAATGAAAAAACATTTAATCAAAACACTGGTAAGCAGCTCTAATAATCTGTAGTAGCTGCATGACAGAATAGAATAACTATTGCACCATACATGCCATGTCATAGTAGTTTGTCATACTATACTGTATGGCTTGACACATTATTATATGTCATTAGGTGACAAAAAAGTCAATTTACCCAAAGCAGCATTTTCTAATGGAAAATTGCTTAAACAATTTTTTTCCAGTTGGCTAACTTGATTACAAAACTTTTAAGACAGTATACCGATACTCAGAGATAGAGGATCTGACGAGACAAGGCATCAGTTTTATCATGGTAGGACTGCATTTTAAACAAACAAATCTAAATGCAGATATTACAGTGCAAGTGAATGGAAATTTGGTACAGCTCTTTATCATATTATGTTGAAAGTTCATTGATCCTCTTACAGGGCAAAGAGGGTTCAAGTGAATATTACTGCTGGACATCAAGGAGATAGGCAATACAGGTCTAAAAAAGTTGGAGAATAAGTATGATTTTGACAGGAAAAAGATATTGCAACTGTGCCATGAGCTCCATAAATTGTGGAAAACAACACTAAGTAGGGGCCGTAAGTCAGAATAGCCATCTGCCTGTTCCAAGTCCTTGAGAAAGATTCATTTTTTAACATGCAATAGTGGATAAGTGGGTTCTCTTGAACAATAGCATACCCATTTAAAGGAGCAGCATGGAGTATATCAATAATGACTTCTTTTTCAAATGCACAGGACATGCAAAAGTGCCTGATCAGTCCACACACAAATCAGCATTGCTCTTCAGTATGCCTCCCAGATGCTTCTTTATCAGAGAACTAATAAATGCATGCTAGGCAGTTGTTAAAGGGAATGCAAGACAGCCAGTCACTGTAAAATTAATTCAATAATCTTTATTATAAGCATCCCACCCTCACCATTTGTTCTGAAATCCTCTAAAATGGAATTATCACAAAAGCCAAAATAACTTCACACATGCCAGAGATTTACTCCAGCAGTCAATGCCACAGAGCAAGCAATTTCAATTGGTTGCATTTCCAAAACACTCCAAAGAGCAAGCTGGCACTTAAATTTTCATAGCTGTCTCACTAAACAACAAAGAAAGAATAAATATTTAAGGGTGTTTTTTCAGTCAAAATTTTGTAATATGAATGCACTGATTTTTAATTGATGAAATACAGTTCACACCTAGTTTTGATACGAGTTGAAACATCATGTTCTCAACTGCATATGAGAAATATATAGATATTATACACCTATTTCCTATAGAAACTAGCATTTTTGTAGCACTTTTATGGTAGACTCCTTGGCTAAGTACAGACATTTGGGGACATTAGGGGGAGGTTAAATAGGTTTTAAAGGGCCACCTGATATCAGGTAAGTCAGGATGGGGGACTATCAGGGAACAGGGGTCTTCTGGGAGTTGAGAGTGCTGATAAAAGCAGCTGAACCCAGAGCAGATTACCTGATTAGGCCTTTGGGACTAGCTGGTCAGGGCTGGCAAGGGGCCAAGGGGAAAAAAATAGCCTAGTGTGGGGTGGGGAGGCAAAAAGCACAGCCCAAGGGCTGGGGCCAGTGGCTGGGTTTTCCCAGTACTGGGGCTGTGCAGGGAAAGTGTACAGGTTTGACTTAAATTGAGTAAATTTTATACTACATCAATGCAGCTTTATCTTAAACCAGGTTCTGCAATTTTTTAGACTGGTTTGTGTGAATGGAACTTCTGTACAGCCACAGGTTTAGACTGCCTGCTGGTTATTGAGATTGGGTCTGTAAATGTAAGATCAGCACAAAAACAAGCTAAGTTTAAATTGGGTGGCCATTTTGAACCTGTTTTAACCTCCCCAAATGTCTGTACTTAGCCCTTGAGGTTAAGAAAATGGATCATTTTCTGCTCTTGCAAGATGCATATTCAGACAAATCTTTGATAAATCAAAGTTATTGCTGAGAGGCTGATATCAGGAATAGCCCCATTTCACCATGCTCCCACTTACCCAGGCTCTCCATGGAATCTGGCTGGGAGCCAGGGTTGCTGGGAAATGTACTCTGGCTGCCAGCCAGATGCAACATTTTGCCCACCCCTGATGTAGCCTCTGTCTAGAGTGAAACAAACAAGTATTTTTTCCCTTTCTAAATGTAGAAGAAAATATCAAATGAGATGCAATTGAGTAAAGAAAGGACATTGACTAATGGAGAGAATGAAGCGACCTTCAGCGGTTTATGGAGTAACCTACCATTACTGTACATATTACACTTAAATAATACAGAATTGTATCACTCTTTCATGTAGGTTGGCATTTATAAACATGTTTTTCAAGTCAAGATCTGTTGCAAATAACTCTTGTTTTGGATCTGGGTAAACTTGGATTGAACAGCTTTTCTTGGTGCCATGACATCATAAGAACCTATTGCCACTTCCCCATTGCAAAAGGCTGTATAGCACAACTACCAGTGACAGTGGAATGTGATGAAAGGATATAGAAATATTTGCATCCAACACTTGTTCCCTCTTTACTCCCTTCTTTGGGAATGCAACAAGATGTACTCACTAACAAGACCCAATCTTGACCCCTCTAAAGTCCTTTGCTATTGACTTCAATCAGCCCAGAACTTTGCCACAATGTTTACACTGGGTTAAAAGACTTTTGTAAATGTTGGATGCTGTTCTCTTGTGATTCAAAGTAAAGGATTTCTCCTATTACAAAGTACCCAACTGAGATTGTAGTTAGAATGTGTCAGAGGTATGCCTACCAATTACTGTGTATAAACCAATATCCCTGTGAACTTAGATGTGACATTTCTGATACTCACTTCTATGATAGGAAAACAGGGAGCACCTTGCATTGCAGGAATACCATGCCATTTGTCATTGTATAAATGAATTATGCATCACCTGAGTACAAGAACATAATATCCAAAATCAAAACCAAAATCTTTAAGTATTTCATGAAACAAAGAAACATATTGCAAAAGTTCCATTCTGGAGTTTGTTTACATTTATTTTCTGTCCTTTTAACTTTCTACCTAACTGTTCCTCAGAAAATAACTGTAACTTCTGGGGTGAGAATGACATCTCTCATTTACAGTCAGAATTTTCTTCTGTATTCCTAAAATAATATTCTATGAAAGGTATTTAAAGGCAGGCTGTAATGACTGAATTCATAGACTGACCATAGAAATCATAACTCAATCACACAGCCAAGTAAGCGTGTGTGTTGAGAGGAGGTATTCTTTGTTTTTTTATGATTAGTTTTAATTAAATGTGCAATTTTTCTCATATTCTTCAATTCTTATCATTTGGCTGACACTCTTATTACATCTGCTTGTCATAATTACTTCAATCCATTACAATCAAATAAATGGCATCCATACATAGACAGGTGTCCTCATTTTCAGATTATCCAAATTAAATTAATACAACCCAGACTTAACAGTACAAAAGTCTAGGGCTTTATTTTCAAAAATATTTGTGTAACATATAAGATAACCAACTAATAATTTCCATGTCCAGTGATGCTGTTCAGGGTCACTCATCTCTATCAGGGTCAGTTCTACCAACAATAAAGAATACAAGAGACAGGCTGGACGGAAGGAGAACATATCTCTCTCCCTCTGAACATAGCCATTTCTTTGATGTTCATGCAGCATATAAGACTGTCAATACTCATTAGGTCAGTATAACAAACAATTAACCATGAACAAAGCGAGCCACAGAACCAAGAGTGATGAGAACTGACTATGATGCCATATGACCATAATGTTACTAGGATGCCACAGTAGATTTGCATCTGTTACTTATGCATAGCCAGACACACTGGCTCTTTATTAAAGATGATGAGGGGCAAAAGCAATATGTTAACATGAATTGTAATATGTTCTGTTAACATTTACTGGCATGTGGGGGGGGGGGAATACTTTCATACTATTTATCCATATGAATGAGCTTTATATTTTCAACAAGTCATTATTAAGAGATTTGATCCTAATGCTTTCATTGTTCTAGAAAAGAACAATAAGGATGCCCTTATGTGCTCTAAGCCAAAGTCTTGCTTTTGTGGTTCTTAAAACAAAATTACTAATACCCAGAAGGCACTGTTTCTTATTTGAGAGCACTGAGGTGGGTATTTTTTATAGCAAGGATTCCAGCAGTTCTAACTCACATAGTACTCCTACGATCTATGTTGGCTACATGTAGAATTCTTTTATTCTCATACTGGAGGACTCCTAAGTCTATTTGAGAGAGACCACCACAAGCAATAGCTGCATTTACTCAAATACAAGATGAGGCTTTCCTCCAATCAGCATGGGGGAAAAAGCCCCTCTCCTTACTTCTGCATACAAGAGAACCTCATTAAATAAACTGACTATTATTAAATTGCTGACAAAAACAGTATATGTTTAATAATGGAAGCCAACTATGAAATGAATTAAATTTAGCCAACATTGAGCACGACTTTAAAACAACATAGTCAATATTGTGAAAAAATGCTGATAGAAACCTACCACAAAGATAGGTTAGTGCATCCAATCTACATCAGATATATGGTAGTTCATTAAGTGAAGTCATCCTCAGCTGCAATTCTTTCAAGTCATGGTGAGCCACCACAAAGCATACATATCAAATTCCTCTGCATTCCCAGGGCTGGGCTGTGTCTTTCTTTCCCATTTCAATTATTCCTAGTTTTTCACCAGCCTTAAATTTACTGCTAAACATCACCAAATGTTTCACCCAGAATCCCTCTGTTGCCCCCTTTCCAATCCTATGTCATATAAGTAGTGTGGCCTTGCCCTTCATGAGGTGAAGTCAGACCAGATTGCCCTGTACTTCATCTGCATATAATTTTTTTGAGGATCCCAGGACTTGTGACAAGAATGCCCAGTTACTATCATCAGTAAGGAGGCTAATTAGCTTGTGACTCCTTTGGTAGAGGTGGGATGGGAAGGGTATCTGGAGTATATACACATCCTGCCAGTGCTCAGTGGTAGTGTCACCATGGCTTTAAATCCTGTTGATTCTACTGGGGTCCAGTCCAATGAATGATATGGCAAATCATGAAATTTTGGACAAACACCATGCATAATCTTTACTATATGTGAGTAGGTGCCACTGTAATGCTTAAAAGTGTGTTTATGAAGGACCTGTGCTAAAACTTGGAGCAGTTTCAAAAAACTTGGCTTGCATCTATTTTGGAATGAACTAAATCTATGGATTCTATATACCAATTACTAAGCTATGTTTAATACCAACATCATTGTTTTCACATTTGCTCCTCACTTCCATGTGTTTGGGGAAATCTGGGTCTGACAGTAAGGAAAGAGGGAAGGAGATGGGGTGGGAGGCAGAGGGAGAAGCAAAGGGCAACGAGCTACCTGACCCCCCAGATTTATTGCCCCTGCTTTAGTAGTGGGAAGGATACAAATTCAAGAAAAACCTCCAATAATTAGATTCTATGTCCGGACAATTTTAACAAATTTATAAATTTTCCATGTATAAAATCTTACTGGGGGGCATCTGATTATCAAGGTCATCTTATTTTCAAATAAATAGAGTAGTCATATAAGTTCTTTCTTGCACCCTAAAAAAGGGACAGTGTAGCTGCTGAATAACCCTGAATGTGAGGAAGAGCATTGCCTTGTGTGCCTAATTCATTGTGTGCCTCTTCAGGTTGCATGTTCCAGAGATCTCACTTAGAGGTGTGGAATCCTAGACTGACCATATATTATATGAGGAGAAAGTAGCAATTCTACAGATTTCACAAGCATGCCTACAAAAAAGGAAGAAATGTTAGTTTGGGGAATTTGAGTGAATTCTTCATTTGAAGTGAAAAAAAAATCCTCATGGTCCTATAACAAGTAGTCTGAGGGCCTAAATACTTAAATTAAAACCTAATTTGTTCTTCTCAGATGAAGATGATGTACTGACCCTGAGGTGTATGTTCAAAGGGTCTCAAATGCCAAGATAAGCAGGAGGGGGTGCCATAGCATACATAAAATTA
>NW_017729032.1:226743165-226781573 GCF_001723915.1 Gavialis gangeticus
AAAAAATCCTCATGGTCCTATAACAAGTAGTCTGAGGGCCTAAATACTTAAATTAAAACCTAATTTGTTCTTCTCAGATGAAGATGATGTACTGACCCTGAGGTGTATGTTCAAAGGGTCTCAAATGCCAAGATAAGCAGGAGGGGGTGCCATAGCATACATAAAATCATGTTCCATAGCAGCAGCCTAACTGCTAAACTATCCTTCCTCCTTAGAGTGCTTTGATGTGTTTTTACATGAATATGTAAATGAAATATGTAGTTTTGTTAATGTAGTAGTTAAGCACATTGTGAATAAATTCAAATAGAATTCTAAAATATTAAGGGAAAACAAATATTCCCCTTCTTAGCAAGACATGTAGAAATTATTTGCACGTTATTTTGGTTTAGACTGTTCTAAAAAGGATCGTAACAAGACATTTTTCCAGTACTGATATGCATGTTTTGTCTGGAAAAAAGTCTTGTTATGATTCTTTTTAGAACAGTCTAAACCAAAATAATGTGCAAGTAATTTTTATATATTTTTTTCACTGAAATTAAATGAGTGTATAGCAAATTGAAAATAACAATTGTGACTGACCCAAATGAATGAAATATATTATATTCTACAAGGATTTTTTTAATCTTTCAGAGCACATTAAAATTTAACTCATTAAAACACATTAAAAGTTACAGAACACATTAAAAGTTAACAATAGTGGCCTGTGAGTTTATAGATTCATGGTTAAAGAACTCCCTGCAGAACGATCAATTTATCTACTGAAGTTAATCTGGTTCTGCATTAATTATCAACATTTGATTTCTTCCTCTACTTCTTGCTCATGGAGAGAGGAGACTGTCATTTTTTTCCAATTACTGCATAGGAATTAGTTATGTCTTCAAAACCATGGTGATTCATTCATTCCATTGATTCATTCCACAGAAGTGCACAAGGGTTAGGTGCGACAGCTTTGGGGCCCACAGCTCTACTGCTAGGTAGAGTGTAAAGTAGCATGTGGGAAGACCTGACAGAGGAAACAGAATTGTAGTAGTAAACTTGGCTTGTTCTAAGTTGACATTAATTTTATAGACCTGTCTCAAGTAAATCTCTTTGAATTCAAACATGAAACTGACTTTTTCTGAGTATGAATTGAAGAATAGGGGCAGAGCTAAATCCTATAAAAAGTTCATTTATTTAGGTTAACTGACATTATATGTCTTCATGTTTGCTGCTTTAAAAAATCTGTAAATGTCATGAGAATCGGTCAAAATTTGGGATGATTCTTAATTTCTCTGGTTGATTTTCCATCCTTATAGGAAAGAAACCCATCATAATTTAGGGGGTATGAAGTGTTTTATTTAAATATTTCTGTTTCATACAGAATAAAACACAATTTCAGAAATAAAATATGGCCTATTTGTTCTATGTTTAAAAGAACAAAAAAGCCATATTTTATATAAGTATTTAAAAAAATCAAACAAATGTTATAAATAGATACTAGATATAAGTTTATGCCAGAGGTCTAAAGACTGTGAACCCTCCAAAATGCTAAATATAATTTCAACCAGTTCATTTTTCATTCTGGGCCTGAGGGGTTCTCTACTGTCAAAACATCTGTTGTGCTGGTTTGACATTGGCCTGGACAGAAATGGCAGAAGATAGAATATGCATGTGTTATCTCATTTAATACCTATTACTCTCACAACCCCATAATTAGAATTTTAATTCCAGAAAACCCATCCTAATCACAGTACCAGAAAAATCACACAGCAGCCAGCATGTCTGTTATCATTACAGCCTAAGCAATACCAAAACTTGGAAAGGTAAGTACAAGACAGATAGACCCTACAAACTATTGTGCAAAATAGTACCAACATGGTAAATAGCAAAAAGCTTTAAGTTTGTAAAAGACCATTTCTAAATTGGAAGTGCTAGTGGTTTGACAATAACTACCTCTGAATTTAACAGTTAAATTGAATTTGATTATTGAAGCTGAATTTAACTGTTAAATTCTGAATGTAACACTTGTGCCTATCTATATTTAATTATTTATTTGAGTGAAGTAGGAAATGGTTTATTCTATTAGTATATCTAAAAAAATTGTTCAGGGAGGGCAATATATTTCAGCTTGCTGAATGAAAGATATAAGATTAAGGGGAGTTCTATCACTAACAAGAACAAATATTGAAAAGCATGCATTAGTAATAGGGATGAACCACCATGAGCACATAGTTTATGAGAAGAAACTGTGATCCCCTCGTCTACTTCTACCTTTTCCACTGATTGAAATTCATGAAGCTCAGCAAGTCAAAGCCCATATTTAGTAATTTATAATGATGTCCATATAGGATCTCCTATCTCTAAAAATTAGATTAACATCAGATTTTGTGAACAACCCAAGAGCACCAAATACAGATTCCTTTTCAGGTTACAGTTACATGAGACTCAAAATCTTTTCCATTTTAGACCTTGTATGCCCTTTTTTGAATGCAAGACTCTTGAACCACTGAAGAATTGTTTGAGTTATTTTCCACCAGCGGTGATTGTTTGAAAAAAACTTACCACGGGGGTTGAAGCATTGTTGTAGCCATGCTGGTCCAGGAAATGCACATGAAGAAATGTCTATTTGCTAATATCTTTCACTGAATCAGTTATATAGATAGCTTATATTAGATTAGCTTGCAAGCAAAAAATGCCCTCCTTTGTTCTTTATACTCTATAAATAAAAATTGCTTCTTAAAATGGAGTTTATCAAAAGTAATGGTTTTACCGGCTTAGGCTGGATCTCTAATCTAAAGTTCCCTTACTACAACTTGACACCATTGCTCCTTGTTCTGTCATCTGCCACCACTGAGAACAGTCTACCTCTGTCCTCTTTGGAACCACCCTTCAGTTAATTGAAGGCTGCTATTAAATTCCCACTCAGTTTGCTCTTCTCCAGACTACGTAAGCCCCAATTCCCTCAGCCTTTTCTCATAAATCATTCCCCAGCCCTCTAACCATTTTCATTGCCCTCTGCTTGACTCTCTCCAATTTGTCCACATCCTTTCTGTAGTGGGGGGCCCAAAACTGGACATAGTACTCCAGATGTGGCCACACTATGCTGAAGAGGGGAAGAATCACTTCCCTCAATCTGCTTGCAGTGTTTTTACTAATGCAGGCCAGTATGCCATTAGCCTTCTTTGCAACAATGGCAAGCTATTGGCTCACAGTCAGCTTTTTGTCCACTTTTCACTCTCTAGAACAGAAGAAATGTTGTGGTTCATAAATCCTTCTCTTACTTAGGGAATTCTGGATGGATTTTTTTTATATCTTCCCCATCCCCTTCTCCCTCCCTCAATGAAAACATCTTGGAATCTCAGTGACTGCTGCTAAATAGTGTTAAGATTTTGCTCTCTGAGCTGTGGTTGTGATTGACTGGTAGTATTCTTGGATTCAGTAGAAATCTAGCATTTCACTGAAGAATTCTAATGATAAAAATAGATGTAACCCATAGATTTTGCCTGCCTTTATCTTGGCTATACACATGCTTTGACTTTAGTAAACATTTAAAAATATATTCTTTATTACCCGTAACACAGCTGTAATTATGTAATAAATTCAAACAAAAATATGTATTCCTGCTTCCTGAGCTCTATTTTTTTCCTTTTTTCTTTATAAAATGGAATCCATCCTGCTGACAGGATCAAAAAAATAGCCATAAAATTGATGTTTTAACAGAAGGATCAATCCACATGCATGTTTTTGGCATAAGATATTGCTTGGTACTGCTTAGAGGGAAACAATAAATTCACTGAGGTGCTACATTAATCAGGCCATCCATGGCAGCTTTAATATACATCTTCTTAAATGAAACTCATTGCCTTTACAGGCACATAATCTCATCCCTCTGTCACCCTTTAAAGTCAGTCTTAAAGCACTGCAGGAGATGCAGGTGTCACAGCCAAACTTCTCATTGAATATTCATTGTGCTGCCTGCAGTATTTTGAAACTAGCATTCACTCTAAGGGAAGAGGCAGAAAGAAAGAAAGAAAGGGAGAGAGAAAAACATTGTCCTCCTCAGAGAACTTAGGTTAAGCAGTAATGACCTAAATAGCAGGAGGTTTAATTTGTTACTGACTTCTAATGTAGTTTCCTCCAAAGGAAAAGACAGGCAGCTAGTTAGTTGGTTATCTTACAGGAGTCTCCCAAGTAAAATATTCATATGTGGCGCACAATATATATTAAGGTTACCAGGAAAATTTGGCAGGGGAGGGGGAAGGTGACCTCTAAAATGTTAAACACCAATTAATCACATATATCTTCTTACTGGACATCGAATTTGGGTCCAGATTATGAAGAACCCAGACTACTTTGATCTCTCTAAATTATTTCACTCATTGTTGACCAAGACCTGTAAAAGCCTGCAATACATCAGAGGATTTGTTGACTCATGAATTATTCCTATGACCTTGACATTCTGACCCACTTGGTTTGTTTGAATCTCTTGACAACTGAACTCTGCATCTCCAGTCACTGAATAGATCCAATGCATTTTATATTAGTTTTCTGCAAGAAGAAGCTTCAGACTTACTGTTTTTAATATTAGGAAGCTGTTACCAACATTGTTCTTTAAGGCCCCTGGTACACATTACATATATGGCATCCTTGACAAGTTACTGGCACCATAAGTAGAAACATGTCATATGTTTAGACATTTTGTGGTACCACAAAATGGGAAACCAGCCACCAAATGTCAGCATAGAGACATGGGCAACCCTGGGTGTGGAAACTGCCCTGCGTGGGATACCAGGAACCTTGCAACCTTTGTACCCAGCAATTTAAAACTACCTGCATGGTTAAAGTGGCAGGGCGTGATGAGCCCTAGGCTTGATGTGACCTGGTACTTGGAAGTGCATTGTCCCACAGATCCTGCAGCAGCTATGGTGCAAAGCAAGCAACACACTAGGTCACGGCGAGCCCCAGGACTCACCACAACCCAGAACTTCAAAATGCCTATTGTCAGCACCAGTCTTGAACTGGCCAGACTATCAATCTATTGGTTGTTGCTCTTGGCCCAAGGCATGCCTAGTTTGGGGGCTACCTCTAGCCTGATTCATGGGGCTTCAGGCTCTTCAATAGCAACACTGATATAAATGGAGACCTAAGGCAAATATTGGAAAGTCCCATTGCATGATTGGGATCTGAGGAATTTTATGTCCCACTGCAAACATTGCACATCCTGCCATGCTTGTGTCTCATTATTTTGACTTCAGCCAAGAACCTATGACTTATTTCCTTATGCTAAAATATTTCACATACCAAAAATGACAGATATGTATATACTTTGCATCAGTAAATTATTTTTTAAATAACAACAACGTTGTTTTAATTATCCTAGGATACATGGGTGAAATCTAGTCTCAGTGAAGTCTACAAAGCCAGTAGGAATAGCATGTTCAACCAGAAAAAACTAGCAAATTGTCTGTTGTAAGCCAACCTCATGTCAATCAACCTCACAAGTAAAAGCACTGCAGACCTTCATTTCTCCAGGTTAAACATACTGTGCAGTAGTATCAAGAACAATACATAGAAATAAAAAGAACTAAAAGTCTGTTTGGAGCTGATGGATATTTTTATGTATAAATTATGTCTTTGTCCAAGATGGGAATACATTTTAAAAAATTCATAAATCATTGAGAAAAGTGTTTAATGGTTCAGATTATGGTACATGAATTTCTAAAGGTGAAAAAGAAAAGTGAAAGCTAAGATGACATAGAGTAAAGATGCTAAGGTCAAACATATCAATCATTTGTGAGAGCCTTTAGAAGGCACACCACTGAGAAGGAATTACAACAGTATCCTAAGAGTCTGAAGTGCTTGGCCCCTATTGCAATAAGGGCAGTTTCAGAGCTAGACTAGAATAGACTTACATGTCACATTACCAAAAGTAATGTCAATTCATTCCTCACAGTAAAAGCTTAGACTATATGTCTTCCCAAAAGTCAGCTGACATTTATAGCTACAAGGATAAAAACTATTTTATCCGCTGTGTTACAAACAGAACAAGTTTTGCCTTTAAAATGGCCAAGCATCAGTTAGACAAGTAGATATGAGGAAAGGCAATGAAGGAAAAGAGGGCAAAAGATCAAATGGGTAAGTGAGAGCATAAGAAACCATATAGGAGTGCTGTAACAAGACAGACATATGAATATTCAAAGGTATGTGGGGAATATTTTTCAAATCCATTGTATCCCTCTTCTGCATACAGAGTCATGCTGATTAGATTAGTCAAAAGCCATTGGTATACCCCCTCAATCTTTTCGAATAATAATAGGAATTGTTGTCATAAACTGCAAGGGTTAAAAGTAAACAGATTCTTCTTGAAACTGATATTATAGATAAAATAAGCAATATTCTCAAATTGCCTGTAACCATATGTGGAAAGAATATCTCCACAGCCTGTAAGTGGACTTAGCATTCATATTCTAACATTTCAAAAAACAGTAAAAATGAGTGCATTTGTTTCTCAAATTGAGAACATAGGCTTCTTGCCAGATTTTTTTCTGTATAATGCTTTTCTGTGAAGCTGTGTAGACAAGAATGATGTATGCACAGCTTATGAAGGACATAAAAGCAGTATGTTCCCATCAACACTGATATATTCATTAGTAGTTAAATGGATGATTATAATATACATGACACTTTCCTAGTAAGAAAACTAAATCAGGTGACAGGTTGCTCTTATATTATTATAAAAATAAAAAGGATATTTGAATAAGACCAATAATCAAGAAATAACAGCGATTCCGGATAATTATTTTAGTTTATGTTATGTCTTGTCTCTAAAAAATACCCAATGTTATTTTATTAGGCAATTCTACTGAAAAGTCATAGTTAGCATACACGTAGCATGCTTCTTACATACTGTAATATAATAGTATCTGAAAAATATTTAGTGTAGGGAAAGATCCAAATATGAATTGTCCCTGAAGCACTGCAGCTCAAACTTTGCAACTGCCTCATTGAAAAAAGATGCCAGACACTGTAGCCAAGGAGAAATAGATGTATGTTAGAGCCAAGTAATGCTATTTCTCTCTACTAGAGTTAATCAGAAAACATTTTTTTTCAAAAAAAATTCAAACAATTTTTTTCATAGAACATAAGCAGTATTCTAATAAAATAAAAATGCAGAAAACTAAAATACTCTGGTTTGAAAATTGCGCTAATGTTGCCAGTGCCTCATGGGAAATGTGATTTAGGCTAAGTATAGATATCCAAAATGCCTGAGGCTGAATCAGTTTAGTCTTTGTAGGTTTGTCTAAGCTGCACAGATTCAATTGAAACAGAATTGAACAGCCATTTACCTTTGACTCAGGAAATGCAGCCGCATGTCTGCAGTGCCTCAGGCCAGAAGCTTGGGGACTCTAGAGCAAGTCTCTCTGGCTGTGTGTTTAAGGCCCCCCAGCCCCAGACCCCAGCTAGGATTTCCCTGGAGGGGGCAGTTCTTCTTTCCCCACCCCCTCCTGACTGGGTTGCATCCAGCTGGGGGACTCTGATTTAATTTAAACCAGGATGAGGCCAGGGACAGAAGTTTCATAAACCAGTTTGACCCAGATCAGTTAAGTCAGATAATACATTCAACAAGGTTTATTTTAAACCAGTTTCAGCCATTTTGAAACTGATTTATGCACATGGAGCTTCTGTTCTGTTACAGGTTTAAACCAATATCTGATCACTTCAACTTGTTCACATGTAGCTTGTATCCCTAAGTTGAATGCTCCCAATTTGGTTTTGCTAGTCATTCTGTAACACCCATAAGATGTCACAGTTTCCTCTCTAAATGAGAGAAAAAAGTCTTGAAAATCACATAGCGACTGTGCATCCTGGGAAATGAAGCCTAACAGTTGACTCTATCTCTGAAATTAAATGGGGGGAATGGGCCACCTGAAAAAGAACTGCCATGAAGTATTGCAATATTGAAATACTTCTGGTTTTGGTCAATATAGGTTCATTTTCAATTAAAACTGAGCATATTACATTTGGGGCATTCCAAAAAAATATATTCTTTTCCATGAAAGGAAATGCTAGCCATCAAACTACTAACCAGTTTTCTGTAGAGAAACAATTTTGGTGGTTTGTTTTGGGGGGTGGGGGGAGGGGTTCAGGTGGTACAGGGGAAACAGAGGGGGAGATAATTTTATAATACTCTATCTTTTCTCCTCCTCTAGAGAATCCCTGAAAATATTAGGGCCATAGTTTTTTTTCCATGTGGACAGACTTATTGGGAAGTTGCAACCACAGCTTGCAGAGAGGTGGAAGGCCTGAACATGTCTTGACCTTCTGCCATCTCTTGGCATCTGCTAGCTTTTGAAGTAGACAATCTATTCTGAAGGGGAAAATAGAGGAGGCCATAAGCCCAACATGTAAGTTCAGTGTGACAGAAGGAGCCTCCATAATGGGGATCATTCAGGAATTTGAAACCACAGACCACCCTCCCCCAACCTGCTATCTCAAAGATTGAAAGGAATGATGAACCAACACAGAAATACAAGTCAGGAGACATGAGTTCCAAAAGGATACACATTGTATGCTTAAGTGACTCATGGAATAATTGTGTGTAGCACTGAAAGCAGGCAAGTTCAAGATGCATTTTAACATCTTTCAAACAATTACACTAGCAAGAAGGGGAATCCTCAAGAGAGAACTTTTTTTTCTTCTTTATTGTGCCATTACTATTTGTGTTTTCACCATAGGTGGAGGGAGAAAAAGTTATTTAGGGGTGGGGGCTGAGCGTGCATGGCTGGGGCTACACTAGGCTGTTCCTGGCAGGGGGGGCTGGACTGCACTCAGGAAAAGTGGTAGCTGGGAGAGGGGTTGGGGGGATACAGCAAATTTTGGGTTGGCTACAGCCCCCCCCAACCCGTAGCCCACTCCCCGCACTGCCGCCTCCTACCCTCAATGCAGCCCTGGAAGAGCCCAGTGTAGCTCCAGCCCTAGCCCCCTTCCACCCCACCCCACACAGATCCAGGCGGCACCCCCCCTCCCATTGTGCCTTCCCAGGATGCCTGCAACAGTGGGAGCCACATCCCCTGAATGAGCTGTTCGCAGCTCTGTCCCATGCTCTTCCAGCTGTGCAACACCTGCTTCTGCCCCAGCTCCACTTCCTCCCTCCCTCCCCCTTGTTGCAGCCCTACTGCTGCCCTGTGTTTGGGAGGGCTAAACCCTATTAGCCACCCCACCACCCTGCCTTCTGCTGCTTATGCCTTAGACCTTTAACGTCAAGCTTTACTTTACAGTACTGAATCTTTACTCCGTTACTTCAGTGCAGGAAAAAGCAAGCAAAAAAAAAAAGCCAATTTAGCTGGAATGACTTCTGTGTGCAACACCAGACACCAATATTTCTCAAGCCATTTCCAACAGCCAGGGATGTCTAGAATGTAGGGGCAATGTCACAAGGCACCTAACCCTGAGCTGCATAGGGTACATCATAAAGTATTGTCAACATCTTTTTTTGCCTGCGAGTATTCACATGTGAGAAGAATCCACAAATTGAATTGTCAAGCTTCTGATAAGGAACTCTCTCCTTTTTTTTTTTAAATTTCAGAAGGTTCAGTGATATTATTATAAATGAGAGAAAAAGACTTTACTTAACAGAATTCAGTCTGTTTTTAAGCTTTGCTCTCGACACATTGATAAGTAGCAATTATTATCCTTTGGATGAACTTTCTCTCAGTTTTAGGTCAGTTCTATAATTTCATAAGGCTGAAAGTTTGTATGTATGTGTTCAGTTACCTTCCCCAGACTGCAATTTTTAATTTTACATATAATATATTCAGTTTTGGGGGTGTATATGATTTTCATAAAGTTCTTTTTAAAATGAAAAATAAGTTTTGCAAGCTGAAGAATCAAAGTGTATGGTTTTGCAATAGCAATACAAGTCCATTTTAAATATTTTTAAAAATGATAATTTTCCCCTTTTCTCCAGCTAAAACTATTCATTGAATTCAGAAAAAATTCAGAAATAGCTACATATTTCATGAAATTATATTTGACAAATTTATTATTCATCAAAGCATTTTTGCTCAGCTATATATGTAATGCATGTAAACAGAAGAGGCACCCAAGATACTTCTACAGTGTGGGAACTTATTTTAGGAATGTGAGTGGCAGAATGAGGTTCTTCCACTCTTCCCATAACTAGATAAAAGTCCTCAGCCTACAAATTTAAAGGTTGATGTTTTGACCATTTTCAGATCAACAAGAATTCTGCAACTGACCTATATAGGAACAGGATTTCACACTAGAAATATAGTGGGAGTAATGACACAAATAGTGTGATGAGTATTATTTATTCCTTTTCTCAATCCTTAGTAAAGAAAAACCTATGCTCCAAGAACCTTTTTAAGTGTAAGTAAGTACTTGACTTTCTTTGATCCACATCTTGTCAGAAAAAACTTCACAGCAAAGAAAATATGCCAAGAGTGACGACAAAAGCATGAGACCTGTTTCTGATTCTGTAAATTTGTATTTTTGATTACTGGAGCTTCCACTTCAATAATGAATTAATGGCAACAGCTTTACATTTTCATTCAGACATTCATTAAAGGTCTATTAATGATAGAGTTGGGAATTCATTTTCCTTTTCACCATGACATTTGATCTCTATTATACCATAGCAATGGTAGCATCTGATTTAATACCGATCCTGAAGGCAGTGAGAATCAGGCACACAAGCGGACAAAATTCTCCACTATTTAAATATAGGAAAATAGTCACCTTAATTTAGCACCTAAGTGGAGTTTTTCTCCATTTTCATATGAACTCACCAAGTTCAGTATAGCAGATATTTTTCCTAAGTTTAGATGGCATGTTAACAATATTTAGCTATTTGCTATTTTTCCCTCATTTTTAGCATTTTCACAGATTGGTAGGCCTGGATAACAAGTATACAGGGTTTCTTTTCACCAACATAATATCTTGTAGTATTGCAAGGAAACACTAACTACACTGTACACTATTAAAATACGGAACGATTGTTTCAGTGCTATTCAATTTATATTCTGAGTGTGCTACATTGAAACTCACACAGTTGAGACTATTCAAGGCTTTATGACTGTTCAGATAATTTTTGGAAACTGTAGGATTTGGACAAGTAACTATTACATCCCCACTTAAAATACTGATTACACAATTGACTATTACAAGAGGATTTGTAATTGAAACAGCTTTTCTCTACAACCTTATTTCACATATCCTAGGAAATTACTTCAGTACCTAAACTGCAAACATAGAGTAGCTTTCAATTAATTATGTTCTCTTGTTATTCACTGACCTAAAAATAATTTATATTGGCTTAGGTAGATGATGGCCTCATTCTAAGCACATACTTTATATGTTTTTCCTGATTAATTCCTCTCTCAATGTTTATGTAATAAAATATTTGAAAGACATGTGATCACTCTTTCTTCCAGTATTTTTAAATTCTTGAGTTTATCTTTGTCTGTTTCACTCCATTGTTTTTCAAGTAAACAATAATAATTACAGACTACAAATTCATAGTCATTACAAATTCATGTTAGACATTATATTTGATATTACATCTGTATCTCTTTCTCTCTATACAGAAAAGAAAATCAAAAACAAAAAAGAAAGCTTTCATCCAATGAAAACAATACATTGATGAAGGACTAAAAGTTGGTCCTACCCTAAGTAGGAGTAAAAGCCATGTGTATATGTATGTGTATATACAAAGTATATTTCCGTATAAAAACATGATTGCAGCCTAACTGATCCTTTGGGAAGATCTATCAGTGCTGGATGAGAGTAATAACAGCTTGTTTCAAAGAGAAGCTGAAGTACTTCTGAGAACTAAGGACAACAGTTATTTCTGTAGTATAGACCAATAGAGAGAGAAAATAAAGTGGTAGGTAAATTAACTCTCCCCATTTTATGGCGTCTTAGGAGTAGGAAGGTTGTTCTCCATCAATATTGTCCTAGGCTTAAGTTTTTCGTTTTTAACCTGAACTCTTTAGGGTCAGACAGCTCTTTCAGAAACCTTCCAGTAAAGATACTGAGACCGACCCTAGTCTGCATTGATGGTAGCTGTGGTGGGTTTTAATTCACTTAACTCCACTGTTAACAGTTTCTTTCAGATGATAAAAACTATGTATTTTAAACTTTTCTGAGGAAAGTATGATAAAGTGTACAGGTAGAATATGAACATGCTGAGGAGAAGAATTCTATGGGACAATCCACAGCATCATTAATCCTTGATTTATCTTTCCATTGCTCAAACAACATGTAAACAGGCAAACTTTTCAAGTAGCAGAAGTGGACATACTTTTCTAGTAGCTAAAGTGGAGTAACCAGCAGGTTTTTAGAAATGCTCTCCGACCCTTTCCTAATATTGCCCAGGCACAAACCCGCGGAGCATCTTGAAGGATGAGAAACAGTCACAGCATTCTGAAAAATCCCAACTCTGTGTTCCAATCATAAATCCTGGACTTTATGGCTGCTTACAGACATGTAAAAAACCCAGCACTTAACTTTCAGCTTGGCACACCCCACACTAAGGTTAGTGCATGCCCATGAGAGGCACCCTGCTAGATTGCATTCTTCAGTGTGGCTTTTGGGGGGGGGCGTTATCTAATAGCTGATTGAATCAGATTTAGCTAAAAATCATCAAAAAGTGCGGCTGTAACACCTGATTTATACAAATGCTGGGGAGCCAGGTCAAACTAGCGCACATCCTCTACTGGTAAAGCATTGTTCCCCCCCCACACACACACATTTGTCCACACCTTTTATGTACACAATATAATATTGCTAATTGATAATCAATAAGGATATATGAAAGTTTGTGTGGAAATTAATATACATATGGCAAGTCATTTCCCTTATACATTAAAGCATTTCCCTTATACTTTAAATGAAAGATTACATAGAATTTTGAAACTTCTAGTCCTGTTACTCAGTTTCATTCATATTCATAGTTTTTCAGGCCTGAAGGAACCATTAAAATAATCTAATCTGACCTTGTGCATCATACAGACAATATATTAATACATATATTAATATTACGGTGAATAGAGTCCATAAATGATTGCCAGAGGTTATCAAATAATCTGTAAAATTTATATGGTCTTATTTCATTAAATCTTAGTTCTAATCATTATTAGTGTGTGTAACAACCATTTGTAAGTTTGACAGAATTAGTAAAATACTGATGAACTACATAGTAGTGAAGAGGATGTACCTCTGATTGTTGGCTGGGTCAGTCAGAACAAAAAGTGTTGCCTCTTCTTGTCTTCAGCTACACATTAAGGAAACTTTATTACTGTGGACAATCAGTTTCATTACACATACACTCTTGAACATATGCATTTGCGCGCGTACACATTTTATATAGTTCAGATTGAAGGGAAAATGCCAAAGGGAGTTCCAAGTGTATCAATTGCTATGAGTGCCACAAACAGAACAGGCAAGGTAATACGAGTAAAGCAATTAGCCTATGCATGGAAGTTCTTGTTGTACAGTGAATATTTGGGAAAGACTCTGCAGATTACTTGAAAGATCTTCCAACAACAGAGGAAGAGCAGGTTGCCATTTTGCAAATCTCTAAATAAAAAATTCTCAAAATATCATGATTTGAAATACAGACTTTCATCTCACCTATACAAAAACCACCCAGTAAAAGATAGCATTACCATACATGAAAAGGACTACTTTTAAATTAAAGTGTTGATCATACACAAGCTTTATTTCCAATTTCATTCCGGCAACTGAAGCAAGTTTCAAAGAAAAAATGTTGCTTGTATGTTAGAAAAAGTATGGAAATACCTGTTTAAAATGGCAACAAAAAAAAAAACAAAACTCTATGAACTCAACAGCTGTTGCTAAAAGAACTAGGCCATATCTCAACAAAAAAGTTATATATATGTCCACCTTTACAGAACTATGGAGCTGATCACATGCTTTAAATTTTAAAAAATGGATAATTCTTTCCATGATCTCACTCTAAATTCAAGGGAATTTCTGAAATTATGAGAATTTTACCAAATATTTTGGGAAGTTTTAAATGAGTTAAAAATACATTTCGTAATTGGAAGCATTTCTAACTGTTTTGTAACTATAATTACAATAATCATAACCAGAAAAATAATATAATGCATTAAAACCAAGGATTATTTTTTATAAAAACCGCTCTTTATATTTCTCAGTTCAGACACAGTATTTTTAATTCCTCCTTTATAAATTAGCTGCATAATTATCTGCATGATTTCACATTATATGCTTTCACATTGCATGGACTTTCCAGCATCTTATTAAATATCACTCCTTTGAATTATCATATAACAATATATTAATAACTAAATATAACATATGTTATAGAACAAATTATCCAAAAGTAAACTGCATGAAATTAGAAACAAGCCATTCTTTCCTTTTAGATGTGTATGAACTCCTGAATAAAGCCAAAAAGTAATTGGAAATGAGACTGCAAGGGACTAAATTGCTCTCTCTGTTCTATGTCTCCAGACTGGTTCAATTCTTTATTCTGTAGCAGGGGTGTCACACTCACTTGGCTCTGCTGGGCCAGATCTGGACCCACCTCCACCTAGAGAGCAGCCATGGAGTTTACTATAGCTGTCACTTGTCCTACTGCCATCAAAATGCGTGTTCAAAAGGTTCAAAACCCCAGAATTCACCAGTGGGTCCTGGCCCCATTTCATTTACTCTTACAGGAGTTCCACAGGGCAGCTGGTTAACATCACTGCTGTCTATAGAGAGGGGGAAAAATTGGAAAACCAGGGTTTGCTTAAAAAGGTTTTTTTTCACTTAAGTTCCTAGTGGACTAATCTCTAAACAGTGCCTGGGATTGAGGAATGATTTAGTCCTAGACTTTTTATTAGAAGTCTGGCCAAAGAAGTCACACTGTGCCTGTTTGGTGCCCTGATATTACAAAGACCTTCAATCTACAAATGGTCTTCTGTAGGGTATACTTCAGTAACTTCCCCGGTTTTGAGGTGAGTCTAATTGGTCTGTAGTTTCCCTGGTCCTTCTTTTTGCCTTTTTTAAAGAAGGGCACTTAACATCAGTCCTTTTCCAGTTCTCTGATACCTCACCAAATAACAGAACCTCAGAACCTTGACCCTTACTTCAATATTCATTCTAATACATTTAGAAGGACTATTTGTACAGTAAGGTACTACGCAGTAATTTTGGAGGACCTTAGAATCTGCTTCTATAACATTCTTTTACAAAAAAGATTGGTAGAATCATGGCTGTTAAGATGTCACTATTAAAAAAAAAATTACTCTGAATTACTATATAGACTTTCACTCAGGCCACAAATTTTCATTGTTAGCTTTGACTGAACCCTGCCTTTTTGTGAAGACACATTACAATACAGGTTAACTATATAATTGTGATAACCCAGTTGTGACAAGATTGCTTTTATCAAACAATATAATATTTTATATTACTAGAAACACGTCAGAAACTTTTTTATTTTATTGTAAATACAGTATAATCTCATAAATTCAGCATGCTCGGAACCGAGTACCTGCCAGAAATGTGAAAATTCTGGATTTTTGTAATTGAAGCGGCAGCCAGTCCTGGAGCAGCAGTGGTGTGGGGTGGTGAATGGTGGCAGCAGCCACCACATTCAAGCTTCCCAGGACTGGCCACCACTACTTCTCAGTGGAGTGCATTCTTAACATGTGCCAGATTTTCAATAATTCCAGATTTTTGATATCTGGATTTATGAGGTTATACTGTACATTAATTTCATTGTAATAATGGTTTAGTATTTTTGTTTATCATTTTATACATTTTATAAACAACCCTCTTCAAGGAATATAAATATAAATTTATGCAACGCTTAAATATTTCATTAGAGTTTATTTAAACAACTAAGGTTTTCACCAAGAAGGGGAAACTATGCAGTAATCAGATAGACCCAGTTATAGTTACTTTGCAGTCAACTTATAAATTGTTTAAACAGGTGTTTAAACCCAACTGAAATCATTAAACTGGGCTTACATATGTGCTTAAAGTATTTCCTAAGGGAACTGGACCATGAATTCAATTTAATATTGGTTCATGAATTCAACAGGAAACTGGCTGAGGCCACACGGTCCTGATGTATGATCATCATGAGGGACTTCAACCTCCCCAACATCTTGTGGGAAGAGGACAAGGCCAAATCTGACTGGTCCCATAGTTTTCTCACTTGCATTGATTACCTCTACCTAATGCAAGAGATCTATGGGCGGACTTGGGGAGAGGCACTGCTGAATCTGGTTCTGGCCAAAGGGGATGAACTGGTAAGCAATCTGTTGATTAAAGGGAAGATTGGTGACAGTGACCATGAAATGACCACTTTTTCTATCCAACACAGGGTGGGGAAATCCCTCAGTAAAACAAAAATCCTCAACTTTGGGAAGACTGACTTTCACAAACTCAGGAGACTGATCAGTGAAGAACTAAGTGACCATGGCTCCTTAGAAAGGTGAGTCCATGAGGAATGGTTATTTGTTAGGGACGCAATCCTTGAAGCACAGGGGAAGTCCATCCCATCCCACAGGAAATGCTGTCAGTAGGCAGGAAACCCCCTTAGTTAAACAGGGAACTTTTGGACCTCCTGAAACTTAAAAGGGAAGCCTACACCAGATGGAAAATGGGAATCATCACCAAGGAGGACTACTCAGCACTAACCCACACCTATAGAGAACAGTCCAGAAAAGCCAAGGCTGAAATCAAATTCAGGCTAGCCACCAGAATCAACGATAACAAAAGGCCTTCTTTAGATGTGGGAAGTCATAGAAAGAACAAAGGCAACATTGAACCCCTGAAAGATCAGATGAGGTAGCTGACATCTGATGCTCAAAAAAAGGTCAATCTCCAAAATGATTACTTTGCATCAGTTTTCCACCCACCCAAGGGGGTTATACTGTCAGACAAGACACAAAACATCCGGAGAGCAGGACATGGGCCCATAATTGACATCAAACAAGTGGATCATTTGACCCCAGCAGACTTCCTGCCCATTGCAGGGGGGCTGGACTTGTGAGGTCCCTTCAAGCCCCTCATGTCTTTAAAATCTATGAAGGGACACACAAACAGCCTGATTGGGCTCAAAAAATACTGCCACACTCTATCAAAATGAGGAAAGTGTGAATACAGTTACTAAAGAGTTGAGTTATAAATGTGATCATTGACTTCATGCATTAAAAACATATGTAAGTACTTGATTCTGCAAAATAGTATTTACGTACATCTTTCCATTGTCTTGAATGAGCCTACCCATGTGAGTAAAAATATAGGAGCCGTTCTATATTCAATAAACTTAATTTCATGCTCTAATAACACTGATGACTTATTTCTTTTATTAGCTAATCCTCTCGACTTTCTTCAATAATAATTAAACTGTAAAATGTTTTGAAAAAGAGATGGGAATGAAGAAGGAAAGAAACTTAAAGTTGTAGAAGGGAGAAAAATGGTCATTAATGGCACTTATCTATCACAAGATCTTCGCTTAAAAAGAAGTATTAAGATGTTAAACACCTTTAGTCGCTAGGATAAACAAGTTTATCAGACATCATATCTTCCTGCTAGGTAATTTTATTCAGTTTTTTATTTAAAAAAATAAGTCAGTGTAATAGTTCTATTCTTTCTTTAGTCATGGCAAGTCATACTATTAATGATGCTTCTTCACTTTGTTCAGCTGAAGTACTAAAAATAAAGTATATCTAATTCCATTTCATTCTCTTGACACATACACACACCCACACATGCCACTTATTAATTATTAGCTTTGTGATATTTTGGAAAACTTCACTTAATTATTGAATATTCAACAGTTGAAGTAACCATAATTTATATATTTTAAGTCAAAAAAGCTAGAATTTCTTCTCTTTTCTGATGTTATAAAATTTACAGAAGTTATTTACAATGAAGGAGTCTTTCTTGATTTTTCCCCCAGTTTTGTGTTTCATAAATCTGTGTGTCCTTGCACATTGTCTCAAGGGGATAGCCCTCAAAATAGTTATTAATTTGGATACAATTTTCAAAATTCTCTCCACATTTTTTTAAGAATATAAACAAGTCTTTGAAAACTCAGACCATTTCAATAACTTTCTTAAAAACATGGCTCATTTCCTCTTGAAGTCTACTACCGTTCACATTACTCACTGATACCTGAACACCATCCAAAACAGCACAGTGTTCATTGCCACCAATGAAAACAAACATATCAGCAGCTGGAAGGTTACACAGAAATATTAAAGATCTCCTGAAACACCTAACCATGTGAAGATGGCAGACTGATGTATTACAAATATTTTGACATTGATCAAAAAGATATCCTTTAAATGTATGACCAACTTGTTTTTTGAAAAACTGTAGGAAGACTTCAATAAAAAATCATTAACATTTTGTTATCTACAATACCTACTGTAGTACTTCTAGTAGTAGTTCTGGGAAATTCAGCTTCATATCAAGGTTCCACTGGTCTAGATCAGTGATTCTCAGCTAAGGTGCCACAGTACCAGGGGGTGCTGTGAGATGCTTTTAAGAGTGCTACAGGGTGTGATGTAATATTAGCACATTTAGATGTGCAACCACCTGAATATGATTCACAAGATAAACCCAGAATCTGAAATAGGAATCTAGAGGGTAAAAAAAAAAAAAAAAAAATTCTGAACCGTTTTGGTCTTTCTGATCTCTTTGCAATATTACTTTTCCATAGTTTAAAAAAATGATTGAATGCTAGAGCTGCCATTTTCTGAGGGGACATCTTGAATTTTAAAAGGTGGAGAACCACTAATCCAGATGTACAAAACTATTTGGTGAATATTCTTTTTATGAATAAAGAAAATAAGATGCTTTGAAGCTTCTCCAAGTCATCTTTTTGTGTAACTGTTCATGAAATTCTCAAGCACCCAGTAGTTTCTACAAAAATCACAGGGAGTTATTTGGTGCTTAGTAGAGCTGTGTGAAAGAGCAGCATTCTGCTTTGACATTCATTTCAACAGAACAATGTTTTGTTTCATTTTGAAAACACTGTTCTGTTCTGTTTAGTCGAAATGGTTTCACTGTCTTGATACTTTTTTGACATTTCGATCGAGCTGTGTTCCCTTCCCTAGCGCCGTGATTGGGCCACCCTCATTTTATACTCCTTTGGGAGAATTCTGGCTAGAGAGAACAAGACTACTTTCAGAATAAAGATATAGGCATGTCCACACTTACTTTTTTTCTAAACAGCAGGGAAAACCTCCATGCTACTGCAGTCTGACCAGCTACATGGCTGCTAACAACAGAGCTAGCCTGAGTAACAAGTGGTACATAAACTGCACTACCCAAAAAAGTAGCTCTGGGAAATAATGATCACAAGTTACTTCTTAGGACAGCTGGCTAGTACCAGGTTTTTGATTCACTGACTATTTTGTGTGTTCATTTATTTGTCATTAGACTAATTTAATTGAGAAGCTCTTTGGCAGTGAGCAGCTGTAATGTACTGACACCATCCTTGGACACAGGGATGATTCACCAGGTGCATCTCTCCTGGGTGCTGTGTAGCTTCCATCACGCCCAGCTTAGTGACACAGTTGCCCTGTGGGGTCAGGCCAATGCTCAGGATCTCAATATTGCACTGTTAGACTAGAGGGCATGGTGTACAATTGCACATATACACACACAAAAAACAATTAGGCGCATACACACACACACTCTACCAACTCAGGCACTTATACATCCAATACACATACATGGATCAATCATTCATATATCATGAACACAATGATATATATATCTCAATGCCAGTTCATGCATATACCACCCACCTACACATACACACAAGTATGTTCCTGACTTAGATGGTGTGAGGTGTATGTGTGTGCTTAGGGTATTTGGGATACCTAGGGTCCTTGGTGACCATGAGAGGGGGAATCAAGGGTCAAAGATCTCCAGAAGGAGGGGAAGGAGGGAGATGGATGAGGGTTAAAATGAGATTGTGAAAGTGCCAGAAGCGAAAGTTGCTGGGGCCAGGATTAGAACTGACAGACTGGAGGGAAACTGGGGTTACTTAAGGTCAAGTTGCTCCAGGGTTACTCAAGGTCACTGGTGCAAGGGAAAAAGCCTGGTGGCAGGGAGGAAACAGTCAGGAAACTGAAAGACAGAAAGCTGGGAGATTGGGGCTGGAAACTAAGGCAGAAAGCTGGGAGATCAAGCAGCATATAAGTGATGGCAAAAAAAGGAAACAGTCAGGAAATGGACAAAAACCTAACTCAGGGTTTCAAAATAACAGGTTTATTAAATGGACAACACAAGACACAACCCCTTGAAATTATTGGTTCCTATACACACACACATGCACTCACACACGCACACAAACACTCACAATGGTAGCAGGAGAAAGAGACTCTGTAGAAAGGGTTGGAGTCCAGGTAAGGAAGAGAAACAGAGTCCAAGTCCTTGGTTGAAGAGAGGTTGGGGGTGATGAATAACCTATCCAGGCTGGGAGGGGGTCCTTGATGGCCAGTCAGGGTCTTTCTCCAGCAGGTGTTATCCAGAGGGGGTCACTGGCAGGGCCCCTATGGGGAGGATATGTCCAGACAAGGTAAGTTCTGTTCCAGATGTTCATACTGAGCATGTGCAGCCTTGGCACAATGGTGGGTTGCTTCATCTTTTGTTTCTTGAATGCTGAGAGTAGTTCCAATGGCTGGGTCATTGGTCCAGGTATTGGTTTTGATTTAGTAGGGGGTTCTGCTATCACTGTGTTTCACTCATCCATTCACTCTTTTGTTCAGGCATTCAAGGAAAACCAATTTACATAGGAGAGATTACAGAATTGCAACATATACAACAGGGCATGGGAACAAGATGGGAATGGATACTTGACATCACTTTACAAACACAGGCCTAACCCATACAATATTAATATGAAACAATAACAATCAATGCACAAATGATAGGAATACAATATAATACAATATAAAACAGTAAAAATCACCACAAATATAAGAGAACACTATTTACAATATGTAAAAAGGGGGCTTATTACAAGGATAGGATACAATAATTTATCTTAGCTTACCTAGTACTATTTGTAATCAATTATAAGGGATAGAGAGGGCAGAGATAAAATCAGAAATGATTGGGGAAGGGGAGGAAATGTATTTTTAAACAAAAAAAAAGTAACTGGGGGTTTTGCTAGAGCATCATGAATTCAAGCAGAATTCCACTGAAAAACCAACATTAAAAAAGCTCATTAAACCAAGATACTTTAAAACATTTTGGGCCCAACCAACTTGGATTTTTCAATGAAATTTTATTTCAGTGGAAGATTTCCAACCAGTTCTACATCTGAGTGACAATTACTTCTTTACTACATACTTGCTTCAGTGTGGAGAACAGTCATTTACCTCTGGCCTGTAACTGAGACAGAAAAGGAGAGCAGGACAATAGCTCAGTTTAAGCTTAAGTTCTGGCTAACCCAAATTCTAGTTGGTTTATGTAGAGGTGTAATGGTGTGCCAACTTCTTTCTTACTTTCTGGAACAGATCTGTAGTTAGTTTCAATCTAGTCATTATTTGTATGTCTAAGTTTAGGCAACTATGTAAAATAAAAAAATGCACTGTCTACATAAGGATAGAAGGGTTTTTCACTCACATTTACTGCAGTCCAGAAGCCTCAACTATTCCATTAAATTTTCATCAATTTTTTCTTGTTGGTCTTCAAAGACATGCTACAGTAAATAAGCATCCTATAAGTTCCCATAATATTGCCCATAATAATATATTATTAAATGAAAATAAGTAGTATATAAGCTTTGGGTGAAGGGCAAAAAAGTGTCCATTAAAGCAGTGATAGAAATTCTTACAAGTAATGGAATTTGGACAGGAAAATGGAAAATGGAAAGGCAGACTCTCTCCACAAAGAGGTGGAGAGAGTTTGCCTTTCATATTAGACTGTGGACACCCCAATTTCAAGGTTTACAGGTTTCACTTCACACTAGATTTAAGAAAAATGTTTTCATTATATCCAGTTCAGGAGGTTCCACATTCTTTGTGATTTGCCTAAAGTTTCAGGTTTTAACAATTCCAAAGACTAAAAGTAAAACTCAAACAAGACTTCAAGTTTCTGGGTGGATGTGAAAATAATTTTTCCTCTTCTGTTTTTTGTAGGAGCCTTTCCTGGAAGATTCTTTGAGACTCTGTCTACCTTTTTTCTGTATTGTTTTGGAGTAATTTCCAAGAATCCTTTCTAATCTATGAACAGTTTAGGGGCTGCCTGGCTATACTCATCCCACCAAAATCAACAATGAACAGCTAACAACGCCTCCCTTAGAAATGGGGAGCAGTAGGGGAAAGAATAGCACATGTTTTTTTCCTTTTAGTTATGGTTTAGTTCTTGTCCTTACCTCAACACCTCAAATCAACTTTTTTTGTTTAAAAGGCATACATTTTTCTTCTGCTCACTTTGATAGGAACATAAAAATAGCAATTCAGAAAAAAACCCAGATAAATAAAAAAAAATCATGCTATTTCCTTCATTTTTATTCACTAGTGACTACTGGAGAGATGGATACCAAATTTGGTCATTGCTCAAATACACTTAGCTAGACTTTGTTGTTGTTTTTTAAACACACGCCACAGTGCAAGTGCCTGCTCTAAGTGTCATCTAATTTTTCTGTTAAGTACAGTATTCTGCACAGTACAATATTTGTAGGATTACCATACGTCCGGGTTTTCCCTGATGCCCTCTTTTTTAGCCCCCCTGTGCTGCGTCTGGGTGGGTTTTTAAAATAAGAGCAAATCTCCAGGTTTTTTGCTCTTTGCTCTTCCTTTGCTCTCCCAGGCTGGCTGCTTGGGACTGCAAGCAGCAGGCAAGGTGACTGACTGTTGGGGGTCCTGTGCTCCCCATGTAGGCCTTGGCAAGCCAGATAAAGAGACATGTATGGGGGGAGGGCTGGAGGGGCAGAGGTTTGTGGGTCAGAAGTGAGAGGCACCATCAGAGCTGGGGGACAGGTACTGTGGTCCAAAGTGCAGGACACTGGCAGGACTGGGAGGCAGGGAGCCCGAGCGAGGGGCACTGCAGGGGTGAGGGGGCAGGAGGGACAGTGGCTTAAGGGTGAGGGGCAGAGGTAGGACATGAGCATATCACTGCCCCCCACAAGCATATGCGCCTCTGCCCCCTCCCAGGTGTCCTCTTTTTTGATGCTGGAAATATGGTATCCCTAGAATTTCTGCACAATATTCAACTAGGTCTTCATTTGGTATATTAATGATATAAATCTATTTATGTTAATAAGACTATATCAACTTACACCGACTACAGATATCCAGCCCATTGTTCTTATTTTTTTCCTATTGGAATGAAGTTAAAGAATCCCAAACATGGCTGAGGTATTTCAAATCCAGGCCTAGTTCTTTCAAACTGTATTTAAACTATAGTTCTGCTTCAAGTAGCAGATATAGAAACCACTTGTATAAAAGTACAATTTGATTTACAATATTCCTTATGCTCCATGATATAGCAGACAGAGGACCAGATGGGAGTAACAAAACTGATTTGGGAAAAAGTTACAAAAATAAGATAAATATGAGAATAAGGGCCTGGTAGATGTTATAATGCAATTAATGTGACAAACTGTAACCCTGCCCCTCAGGTAATTTAAAGCATGAAAAAATGAGAAACCACCTATAAAAATGCTGTGTATATGTGGAATATTTTTGTAGCTGGTTTCCATTGTATTTTAAAAACTGAACACATGGCAGGATAAAGCCCCTATATTAGAAGAGATTGAAGAAAATTTAGTTTCTCTATCCCTATTTTCTTTTTTCTTCCCTCACATCTCTTCTTGTTATAAAAGAGAAGCCACCTTTTCCTGATACCTGAATTTCATACACGACACTGCTTTTTGCTTTCCATTGATTTTGCCCAATTAAACATTGATAGGAATTTTGGTTTTCTATCAACTTAGCTGGGAGCATGGTAATATCAAGAAATCCCACGTGAACATGTATTAGTGGCCACAGCAGCAAAATGCTTCCCCCTGTTTTACATCGCATAATATGCCAGGAATTTATACAGTGAGGGCTAATTTTCATTGCTACCAAGCAAACATTTTGAAGGATCCCAGAAGAATTTTTATTCTTTTGGTATGTCTCTCTCTCTCAGCCCCATATCATAGACTATTAAGCTGCAATGAAGGACAAATACCGCCTGACAGCAGCATTTCATTCATTTGCTCTCTCTTTTTAATCTCTCCCTGGGATTAAAAAAATGCTGTGCTGCCTCCTTAGAAGCCTTTAAATTTGGTTTGCATTTGCCACTATACTTTTCCCTGCAACTAAACTTCCTCAAACTTTCCTCAGTAAAAATCCAGGCATATTTAATCAAGGATTAAACTAAATAAATGAAGGAATAAAATTGAGGTCGGGGTAATGGTTTGTTCACTTTAAAGCAAACTTTAACATAACTATTTATGTGGAAGATTTAACATGCAACACCTATCAGTATAGCTCTTGGCTGAATTCATGGTTTTGCTTAATGAAAAAAACACACCAAAATGAGACAACTCCACAGCTGTCTGAGGGTGACTCTCACTAAAACACTTCTAAAATTATTTTAGTCTTGCTAAGGTTGAGTGAAGAAGTATAAATGTCCACAGGCACCCATTGTACACATTAAAATTTTTATTCTGAAGTTGCAGTTGATCAGATCACAATATATCCTGCACCCACACAAGGCATTCAAAACACATCCCTGTACAGCTGTGCTTTTATTACCACTTCCAGAGCAAAGCCACTGTGTCCATGCATTGCATAAGAGTCTTCACTCCACCTCTCTGCTCTTAGTGCCATCGTTACATTAGCATGTTAGAGTGTTTACTTGTTGCAGTATTTAATGTTGAACAGGAGTGGATGTTATATTTCACTCTCTCCCTATACCAGTGAGGAAACAAGAGAGAGGTTTTCACTCCCTAAATCACAGTCTGACTTTCAAAAGCATAATATACCAACTGCTCAGAGGACATTTACTCCCACTGAGGAGCATCTCACTATTGAAGTAGCCCAATTATTTTTAACGGGCCTACTTGTGAGGTACTATTCAAAATAAGCAAGATCCATCCCAAACTTGTAATCTATTGATGAACTTCCTCTGAATATTTGCTCTTTAAAAAAATATAATATATGGCTACAATGAAACAAGGTGAAGCTTTATATACAAGCATCCTCACTGCTTTGAATAATAAGCTAATTGGAAAGAATTCAACCATTTAAAAAATGAGAATGAAACTGTACAGAATCAATTAATACACTACAAGGACATTAGCAGAAAAAGTCTAAGGAGTTCAAGTACATGAAAAAGTTGGTGTGAATCCCTGAAATGCCCTTCACCTCGCTATCTGGCTGTGTCTGAATACCAAATGCTACACAGCTTTTAAAAGACTATTTATTTGAAGCACTTAGCAACTATATTTTCCTTCATTACTTTAAATCACGTTTTAATTTTTCTCCAGATCTGTTGCTGATTTTAATGCTTCTAAAAAAAAAAATTCTTTACTTTGGTGAATTGAATAGTTTTTATTGAGTGGCAGACTGAGTTGAAGTTGAGCAGCAAATTTTGTTTAAAGCAAAATGCAACTTACTTCATTTTGAGGTAACAACTGAAGTGAAGCATCTAGAAAGCTTATACATTTTAACAAGCAAAAAGACAGAAGCACTCACAATGACAGACTCCTCCAATATTCATCACAGTGACACATCTTTTGTACCACCACATAAGAACATCCTCGGATTATGCCAATATCTCAGAAAAACAAAGTCAATGGTAAATGAAGAATTACTCTATTTTATATGTTACTCTATATGTTATACTATCTAAATATGAAATTAAACAGTGTAAAAAGACAAAAACAAAAAATTCCTCGAGGATTCTGTGTTGTTCCCACCCAATCCAAACAGAGCGTGAGGCCAGAGATACCACTTCATAGAAGAAACCCACTCTGTCTGGCAAAGTTTTCCTTCTAGTCTCAAATCCAAAATGCTGGATTTGGCATAGTAACATTTCCTTTTTTCAGCCATTTTCTAGTCTTCATAAAATAATAATGTTTGCATTACAGATGATCAGTTCATCCCTCTTCTCCTTTTTCTACTTCCTTGCTTTCTGTCCTTCAAAATTTATTTTTTTATAATGAAAGCTTGCAGGTCAAAATTTGTCAAATCAAGTCACACCACATAAAGGACAGAGATATAAACAAAAGTAAGCACAAGATGTTGTTCTTGGATCTCCCTCAAAGACTTACAGCAATGTACTCTTAGGGTGTACTCTTTACTCTTAGGGTAAAAAGCCTATGGCCATTGACTTCAGAGTCATTAAAATTGCTCCCTTCATTCTTTGTTGCCCCATATCTTACATAAACTTCATTGGAGTATGTGAGTTTGCAAATGTGCTTTGAACAAATGATATTCAACAATGACAAATAAGATTCCAAAACAAAGCTATGATAAAACAAATAGCTCCTCCAAAGTGATGAGGCCAAGGGTTCTTGTTACTGAAAGTGAGGGAGCAAGTATCAATGGCAATAATTTGTATTCCTTTTATTACTTCTGCTGTATTATTACTCAGATGTCTCAGAATACTTCCAAATGAATCCTCATCACAAGAAATAAATGAAATGTGGCTCTGACTTGAGTTGGAGGCAGGTGCAGTACATTTAGAGTAGTCACTACTTGCACAACATCAATATGCATCACTCTCTGTTAATGTCAATTTCCCCTAATTTAGCTTAAAGTGTTGAATAATGTCAGAGCACTATGGGAGTAAGAAGGTAAGCATGTCATATTACCTCCTAATCTTTAATGCCTTTTGGCACTTCATTTTTCAACCTATACTGAAATTAACTTTACCTGCCATCTAGTATGAGCGTGGATGCATGAAAGGAAACAAACATGCAGATATGACTTTTTATATATTATTCATCATTCTGAAAAAAAAGGCATTCCAGGGATAGAAGAACATCAGTGCAACAGATAAAAGAATTTTCCAGTGAATTTAAAGTTACTATATGCATTTCTTTTTCAGTGTTATGTCTCTCAATGGATAAGGTACACACTGTAAAATAAGCCATGTTGAACACTCTTGAAAGCTTCTCTTTCAAGACCAAGGTCCATGCCAACCTGGAAATGAAGCATTTTTCTGACAGTCATCCTAATGCAGCATTGAGATACACTGTGGGGAAGTTTAGGAGAGCAAGAAGAACTTCTTCCCCAAAATTTATTTTCTGGAAAAAGAAAGGAATTTGGTTTCCCAAGTACCATTCAGGGGAGTGTTCAAATATTTTAAGAAATGAAAGATGAGGCAAAAAATTAGAAATATCAGGCTGCTTAAACTCCTACTTGTATTTGGGAAATGAAGAAAATATGATACATAGCTTAAGAAAATCCTTTTCCACTAAGCAAAAATCAGCCAGGGAAAGGTGACTTATAAAATACAGGCAGACAGCTCAAAATAGCCATACCAAATATTCCACAAAAGTGAGTTAGGCTGATGAGAACAATTTCCGCTCTGGCTTACTAGTGCTATGCAGGACAGAAATGAAGAAAGCAGTGGGTATAGGGTTACCATACATCCAGGTTTTCCTGGACAAGTCTTCTTCTTGGGTTGTCCCATCTCCATCTGGGTAGTTTTTTTAAATATCAATAAATGTCCAGGATTCTGTTCTGCTCAGCAGTGAAGTTTTTCCTGGCACTTCCCAGCTTGCCCTAGCAAGGAGCTCTTTGGAGTGGGGGAAGGCAATTGGAAACATGGGCATCATGTCCATCTGCACACATAGCCCAGCAGCTATAGGCAGCTAAGTCTGTGCATGTGCGAGTGCATGAGCGTGTGCATGCATGTGCACGCATGGGACAGATGCCTGCTAGTACTGGGGGAATCTGTTTGGGCACTGAGGCTGCAGTAGGATGGGGAGGTGGGAGAGGTGCCTGCTTCTCCAATGCAGGAAGGGGTTGGAGGTGTTCTTCAGGGGCAGCAAGGAGTTATGTGGGCAGCAAGGCTGGGGGGATATTTTATTGAAATTTGTACTCCCCCTTGGCTCCCCCACAGTGTATGCAGCAGTGGGAAACACCCCTAGCTGAGATTCTTGGCTCCAATTGTCCCAAGACCCAGCCTAGCCAGGGCCCTATTCATGGTGAATGGGGCCCTGGCCAGGCTGGGTCATAGGACAATTCCCACAGTGCAGCAGGGAATAGGGCAGGGGTGAATGATTTGCCCCTGCCCCACTCCCTCATGCACTGTGAGGGTCTCGATCTTGGAATAACTAAAACCTGGTGGGACCCTACTCAGGATTGGACACTAGGTATTGAGAGTTACAAGTTGTAAAGATGGGATAGAATGGGGAGAAAAGGGGTGGGGGTGGTGTTGCTTTCTATGTTAAGGAACAATATACATCCCCTATAATCAAAAGGGGATCAGAGGAGGGCCAAACTGAGGTGCTGTGGGTCAGGATACAAGGGTGTCAAGGGGAAAGGGACATGGTAGTGGGGGGTCTACTATAGACCACCACACCAGGAGGATGAGCTAGACCTGGAATTCTCCAGAAATCTCTCAGAGGCCATACAGTTAAGAGAGATGGTTGTCATGGGTGACCTAAACTGCCCTGACATCTTCTGGAAGGAAGAGTCAGTCAAATCTAACCACTCACATAGGTTCTTAACCTGCATAAAGGACCTCCACCTAATGCAAGAGGTATACAATCCCACTAGGGGAAATGCCTTGCTGGACTTGGTGTTAGCTACAGGGGAAGAACTGGTGGGGAATCTGCAGGTACAAGGTAACCTAGGGGATAGTGACCATCGAGTGATTGAATTCACTATCCAGCAAAGGGTGGGTAAACTAACCAGGAGGGCTGAAGTGCTAAACTTTAAAAAGGCTAATTTCAGTGTGCTCAGGAGATTAGTTAGTGAGGCATTAAAGCTCAAGAGCATTGGTGAAATGGGGGACCAAGAAGGGTGGTCATTCTTCATGGGAGTGATTCTACGGCACAGAAGGAGACAATACCATTCAACAAAAAAGGGGGCAAAGGGGCCAGGAAGCCTCCTTAGCTGAACAAGGAAGTCCAGGAAATCCTAAGGGCAAAGAAAGAGGTATACAGGCTGTGGAAACAGGGTAGTTACCAAGGAGGAGTATACCTCCCTGGCTTGCACTGGCAGGGAATCAGTTAGGAAGGCCAAAGCAGGATTATAATTTATGATGGTGACAAAATTAAGGACAATAAAAAGTCCTTCTTCAGGTATACAGGGAGTAAAAGGAAGGTGCATGGTAGCATTGGTGACAGAGAGGGGGGACAACACTAAGCTCTTCAATGAGTTCTTTCTGTCAGTATTCCTAGACACAGACCAAGACAAATCTCCCAATTGGATCATAGATAGACACAGGAGGGACACCAGCCCACCAACTGTTAGCACAGACTTAGTGAAGGGGCACTAGGAGGTACTGGATGTGTTCAAATCAGTGGGCCCAGATAAATTTCATCCAAGTGTGCTGAAGAAATTGGCCAGTGTCATAGCAGAGCTGCTGGCACAGCTGTTCAAGCATTCATGGTGCTTCAGTCAGGTCCCAGATGACTGGAAAAGGGCCAATATGGTCCCTATTTTCAAAAAGGGGAGGAGGAAGGAACTGAAACTATAGACCAGTTAGTCTCGCCTCTATCCTGTTGTATATGAATCTTGTAGGGTTAAAGCAAGGCTTTGTAAAGTTAAAAGCGAGGCCATTGCTTTCTCCTTTCGCCTCCATTTCATAAAAGCGGACACAGCACTTACAAGACGGCGGGGAAGGAAAAGGGGTACTGTGTGAGGGCTACTGTGTAAGGGTTACTGATAAGATATAAAACTAGCTGAATCCAGTCAACAGGGGAGTCTCGTCAACAGGAGAACCTTGAAAGTCAGGCATGATTTGTTTTTATTAGATAAAGAAACATCTTGAGACAAAATATAGGGGGCATGTAATTCACGAGAGTTAAACTTCGGTGTTCACGCCCGCAGTGCTGCTTGATTAGATAGAATAGTGATTTAGTTAATAGATGATTGGGTATTTTTACGAGCATGAGCTAATCACGAACTAACGCTTTTGCTTTTAGAAAGTATAAAAAAGTATTAGAACTAGTAGGCGGGGTCCCTCTCTGTAGAGGCACCTCATTCAAGCAAATAAAGATTCTGTATTTGACTTTGAATACTTGCTCTGCGTGATCATTGCCCCAGCCTAGAGCGAACTGCACGTGGCTTTAAGAGCGTAATTCATAACAATCCTTGGGAAAACTCTGGAAAAAAATTATTAAGGATCACATTTGTGGGAGCCCAGCAGGGGGTAATAATGCTGAAATGAAATCAGCATGGGTTCACTGCAAGTAGAACCTGCCTGACTAAACTTTTTTCTTTTTATGACCAGGTCACAAAATGGTTAGACATAGGAGTTGAGGTAGATGTCATATACCTAGATTTTGAGAAGGCCTTTGATACAGTATCTCATTCTGTTCTCATAAATAAACTGACAGGCTGTGATGTAGATGATTACACAATCAGGTAGGTGGCAACTTGGCCTAGGGGTCATACCCAGAGAGTGGTGGTGGATGGGTCAATATCAACCTGGAAAGATATGGGCAGTGAAGTCCCACAAGGCTTGGTCCTTGGACTAGTGCTATTCAATGTCTTCATCAGTGACTTAAATAAGGATGTGGAGAGCAACCTGTCCAAGTTTGCAGATGATACCAAATTATGGGGAAAAGTTAACACACCAGAGGGTAGGGAACAGATCCAGGTGGATCTAGACAGGTTGGAAAAATGGGCAGAATGAAATAGGATGCAGTTCAAAGATAAGTGCAACGTGCTGCACTTGGGCAAAAAGAACTACCAACACAGTTACAGGCTGGGGGATGACCTTCTCAGCAGCGGAAAGGGATGTTAGAGTCATAGTTGACCCCAAGATGAACATGAGTCATCAATGTGACACAGTGATCAACAAGGCTAACCACACATTATCATGCATTAGCAGATGCATGACAAACAGGTCCAGAGAGGTGATACTTCCCCTCTATGTGGCACTGGTCAGGCCACAGTTGGAGTACTGTGTCCAGTTTTGGGCACTGGACTTCAAGAGGGATATGAAGAATCTTGAGAGTGTTCAAAGGAGGACAACTCATATGATCAGATGCAGGCAAGGCCCTACAAGGGGAGACTGTGAGACCTAGATCTCTTCAGCCTTCACAAGAGAAGGCCAATAGGAGATCTTGTGGTTACCTATAAATTCATCAGGGGAGGGAAGCAGGGAAGCAGAGATGCACTATTTAATAGGGCACCCCCTGGAGAAATGAGAAACAATGGCCACAAATTGACAGAGATCAGATTTAGGTTGGACATTAGAAAGAATTTATTCACAGTAAGAGTTGCCAGAATCTGGAATGGGCTTCCAAGGGAGGTGGTGCTCTCCCCTACCCTGGGGTTCTTCAAGAGGATACTGGACAAGCATCTAGCTAGGGTTGTCTGACCCCAGTGGTCTTTCCTGCCCAGGGCAGGGAGCTGGACTTGACCTGCTGAGGTCCCTTCTGACCCTAACATCTATGAATCTGCCTTCCCCCACCAACAAGCCCAGTCACAAAGGAAGTGAGGGAGGGAGTGATGAGGTGACGGAGGGAGTGGAGGTGGGGATGAGACTGGGGCTGGGGCAGGCACTGCACAACTGGAGCAGGGCATTGGAATGTGCTGCATGGGTGGGGGTGGTGGCTCCTGCCACTATGTGCACCCCTGGGAGGGCATGGGGGCTGTGTGTGCCTCTGCACCTGCGCAGGGACTGGGTTTTGGCTGTGGGCTAGGACCAGAGCTTGTCCTGGTGTGAGCTGGGTCAGGCTGTGCTCAGGGAGGGGAGCAGTGGCACTGGAAGCAGGGCTACAGGAGGGGCTGCAGCCACCCCAAAATTCACTGTAGTCTCCTCAACCACCCCTCAGCACAACCAAGCCCAACTCACCCACCAGGAACAGCCCAACACTGCCCCAGCCCCAGGCCACAGTGGCCCACAGCCTCCCCTGCCCTATGTGCTGTGCCAGGGGCACGCACCCTGCCATGCCCTCCCAGAGAGGGGTGGGGGCTAAACTGGACAGGGCTTGCACGCAGCAGCCACCACCACCACCGCCGCCACCCCGCTTGGCCACATGCCACACTGCTTTCCCATGGCTGGTCATGGCTCTCAGGGTTGTTGACGGGCCTCGCACCCTGCCATTCACAAGCTGCTAGAGGCAGACACAAAACACCTTGCCCCCCCCACCTCTGTTCAAACCCTTGCAGCTCTGCTGTATTACAGTTAGCTGCCAATCAGAACAATGACCTGGGGTGGTGGTGGGGGAGGCTTCACAGTGGGATATGTGGGGATGGCGGTGCCCGGCATGTCCCTCCTCTTCTCCCTCCCCCTCCCCAAGGTAACAGGCAAAAAGTGTGGAAATGCACCGGGGAGATGTCACTACTGTGCCTCGGGACATGCTCTGTCCCTGCCTGTATGCACCCCCTACAACCTTTCTAAGTACCTCTGTGAGTATTGACAACCCCTGGTCTAGGGGATAAGATATTGTGGGTCAGGAGTGAGGAGCAGAAGCAGGGCTGTGTCTTGGAAGTAAAAGGCAGGAGCAGGGAATGGGCATATCACTGCCTCGTCCCCACAATCACATTATCCCTCCCCCCCTTGTGACAGGTGTCATAGTTTCATAGTTGGCAGGGTCAGAAGGTACCTAAGTAGATCATCAAGTTTGACCCCCTGCCATGGGCAAGAAAGAATGCTGGGACCAAATGACCCCAGCTAGGTGCCTCCTTTTGAAGACCCCCAGGGTAGGAGTGAGTACCACTTCCCTTGGAAGTTGGTTCCAGATCCTAGCCACCCTGACTGTGAAGTAGTGCCACCTGATATCTAGCCTGAATCTACTCTCAGTCAATTTATGGCCATTATTCCTTGTTACTCCCGGTAGTGCTTGTGGGAACACGGACTCTTCCATAGTGTGCTGGTCCCCCTTGGCCAGTTTGTAGACGGCCACCAGATCCCCTCCCAGCCTTCTTTTGTGGAAGCTGAACAGGTTCAGGTCCTGTAGCCTCCACTTGTAGGGCCTGCCTTGCTTTCCCCTGATCATGCGAGTGGCCCTCCTCTGGACCCACATCCAGAGGAGGGCCCCATCAATGCTGGCAACATCCCTCCTGAACTGCAGTGCCCAGAACTGGATACAGTACTCCAACTGTGGCCTGACCAGTGTTGCAAAGAGAGGGAGGATCACCTCCTTGGACCTGTTCATCATGCATCTGTGGATGCATGACAAGGTGTGGTTAGCCTTCCTGACCGCGTCCCCACATTGGCGGCCCATGTTCATTTTGGAATCAATAATGACACCAAGATCCTTTTCTGCCTCTGTGCTGACTATAAGGGAGTTCCCCAGCCTGTAGGTATGCTGCTGGTTCTTCCTCCCCAGGTGCAGTACCTTGCACATGTCAGTATTGAAACTCATCCTCTTCTCATCCGCCCATCCCTGTAACCTGTCCAGATCTAGTTGCAGCCTGTCCCTGTCCTTCAGTATGCCCACTTTTCCCTACATCTTAGTGTCATCCACAGATTTCAACAAGGTACTTTTCACCCCCTCATCCAAGTCACTGATGAAGATATTGAACAGTACAGGCCCAAGGACTGGGCCCTGGGGGACCCCACTGCCTACATCTCTCCAGGTCGAATAAAACCCATCCACCACCACTCTCTAGGTGTCCTTTTTTTTAAACTGAAAATATGGTAAACCTAAACAGGTAGTCAGTACAGCTGTATGAAACAGCACCATTCTGCTTTGACTTCCATTTTGATGGAACTGTGTTTTGTTTTGATTTGATTTTCAGTTTGAAATCAATGTTCCATTTTGTTCCATTGAAACTATTCCATTGTTTTGACATTTGCCCACAGGCTAAGACGGGGAAGCACAAAACTTCCTATAACTTTGTCATTTCTAGATTGACTCAGATGAAACTTGCAGGGGTGGTAGACCCCTCTGAGGGTATGAAGCATGCCAAATGTCTAGGAGATAGGTGTAGAGGGTTCTGGGAAACTGCACCTCAAGGTCCTGACAAGCAAAACTGTCACTTGCCAGTAGAGGCAACCTCCTGTCATCTGGCAGGCAGATCCAGAGGCCCAAACCCCCAGGAAGGCTGTGGGGCTATGCCAAACTCCTCCAGGGGATGTAAACCCCATTCTGCCTGTGGGATGACAGGTGGCTGCTGCTGCCACCTGCACATTTTGATTTCATTGTTTCAAGCTTGAAATGCATCAAAACAGCTTTGAAATGAAATACCCGGTGAAATTTTGCGCAGCCCTAGTAGTCAGCAGCATTTTAAAATCACAAGATCTTTTATATGGATGAATCATGTGGCATGAGGGCAACAGATACAAGCAGACAGTTTGGTTTCTGGATCCAACTAGATTTGTGCTGAGGAATTAGCATCTCTGATGCTTATAACAATTCTGTCTCTTGTGAGTTCTTTCAAAACTCTGTAACTTCAAGAGCTTGAACTGCAGTATTGCTTACGCAGGGAAGTAAAACAATAAAAGATTCACGTATTTCCTCTGGTTCCTGGTATCTCATTAAAAGTTGGCCCTTTTATGTATAACTTTTTTTTTTACCCCTATGAAATGGATATCAAATTCCTCTCTCACTTTTTTTTATAGGCTTTATTTTAATCCTCAAAGAGGAGAAGGGCAAATAGAACTTAATCTTCTGCCTCTCTCATAGCAAAAATGAGGGCATTTACCTGATAGTCCTCTGTACTCCTTCTTTATGATAACCACCCACAACCACTCCATCCTTCTGATCCACAAAACCAACTCCCTGAATTCCCACAATCACACTTCTCTAGTAGAGACACCTGTATTACAGCTTCCATAGATGCACTGGGCTTTTAGCCTGCCTCCTCCCTGCTAAAGTGCACACGGTCTCTCCATGACTGTCTTTACTCTGGAAGTCTGGGACTCCTCTTTCTCCCTCTTTTTTTTTTTCTTTTCCTAAATAGAAGGATCAAGGCCATATCTGACATGATGTGGTGTGAGGGACAAAAGAGATGCATTCAGCTATAGTGTGGGTTCTGGATCTAACTGCGGTTCTGTTAAGAAACAGGCATCTCTGATGCCTACAAATCATAGCATCTAAAATTATTTTCTAGGGTGCCCTGGACTTTAGTTTTTATTGATGAGATAAGGTATACACCTTTGCTTGTTTTACTTCCTTACTTAAGCAACACTACCCAATACATTCCTGATTTATTTTCCTAGCTTTGTCACGGGATTGCTGGATGACCTTGGACAATTCATTTGGGTTAAAGTCACTTAAGTTAAGCAGATGCATGCCTAAATTCCCTTCAAGGGCTTTGGAAATCTCACTCTTCTGTCTCAGGCAAATGCAAAACTACTTTAAATATATTTGCATTTCCACTGGATTTAGAGTAATTTTCTTCACTTGTACCAACTAAGACTTGGCCTTCTTCATCTCAGTCTGTACTTAACACAGGAAAATAAAATCATTCCCTAATTATGCAAGGAAAAAAGCACAATTACTAATTGTTAGTATTCTCACAACCCTGGGAAACACTTACACTAATATAACTGCTTATTAGGGGATAATTTGTCTACCACCAACACAGGAAGGAACAAATAGTGAATTACATAATTAGAAATATAACTGATGAAACTTGCATATTGCTTTTTTATTGGAACTTGTACATTATTAAGGGATGAAACCAGGAAATGAAATCAGGAAGGCCAGAGCACAATTGGAGTTGCGGCTAGCAAGAAATATGAAGGGTAACAAGAAGGGATTCTACAAGTATGTTAGCAACAAGAGGGAGGTCACAAAACATGTGGGTCCCTTACTGAATGGTTGAGAACCTAGTCATCTATGAGGATGAAAAGGCTGAAGTACTCAATGCCTTTTTACCTGAGTCTTCAAAACAAGGTTAACTCCGAGACAACTGCACTGGGCAGCACAGTTTGGAAAAAAAGTGAGCAGCTATCAGTGGTGAAAGAACAGGTTAGTGACTATTTACAAAACCTGGACATTTACAAGTCCATGGGACTGGATGCAATGCATTCAAGGGTGCTGAGAGAGTTCACTGATATGATTGCAAAGCTGCTGGCATTATCTTTCTTTGAAAACTAGTGACAATCAGGGGAGGTCTCAGATGATTGGAAAAGGGCAAATATATTGCCCGTGTTGAAAAAAAGGAAAGAAGGAGGATCCAGGGAACTACAGACCAGTCAATCTTACCTCAGTTCCCAGAAAAAATCATGGAGCAGGTCTGCAAGGGATCCATTTCTAAGCACTTGGAAGAAAAGAACATGATCAGGAAGTCAGCATGGATTCACCAAAGACAAGTCATGCCTGACCAATCTGATGCCTTCTATGATGACATGACCAGCTCAGTGGATACAGGGGGAGCAGTGGACATGATGTACCTTGACTTTAGCAAGGCTTTTGATATAGTCTCTCACAGCATTCTTACAAGAAGCTGAAGAAGGAAAGGTTGGATGAATGGACTATACGATAGGTAGAAAGCTAACTAGATGGCAGGGTTCAATGGACAGTGATCAATGGCTCAAAGTCTAGATGGCAGCTGGTGTCAAGTTGAATGCCCAAGGGATCAGTCCTGGGGCTGATGTCCTTGTCCAATATCTTCATTAATGATCTGGAAGATGGGATGGATTGCACCCTAAGCAAGTTGACAGATGACACCAAACTTGTGGGTATAGTAGATATGCTGGAGGATAGGGCTAGGGTTCAGTGTGACCTTGACAAATTGGAGGATTGGGCCAAAAGAAATCATGTGTGGTTCAACAAGTAAAAGTGCTAAGTCCTGCACTTAGGATGAAAGAATTCCATACATTGGACCAACTGGCTAAGCAACAGCTCTGCAGAAAAGGACCGTGGGTTTACAGTTGGCAATAAAATGGATGAGTCAATAATGTGCCCTTGTTGCCAGGAAGGCTAATGGTATACTGGGCTGCATTAGTAGAAGCATTGCTGGCAGATCAAGGGAAGTAATTATTCCCCTCTACTCAACACTAGTAAAGCCATATCTGAAGTAGTGTATCCAATTTTGGGAACCCCACTACAGAAAGGATGTTGAAAAGTTGGAGAGAGTCCAATGGAGAGCAATAAAAATGGTTCAGGGGCTAGGGAACATAACTTATGAGGAGAGGCTGAGGAAATGGCGCACTTAGTCTTCAGAAGAGAAGACTGGGGCAGGATTTGGTATCAGCCTTCAACTACCTGAAGGTTGGTTACAAAGAGGATGGAGCTTGTTTTTAGTGGTGACAGATGATAGAACAAGGAGTAACGGCTTCAAGTTGCAGCAAGGAAGGTATAGATTGAATATTAGGAAGAAATTCCTCACTAGGAGGGTAGTTCAGCACTGGAATAAGTTACCTAGAGAGCTGGTGCAATCTCCATCCTTAAATATTTTAAAGGCCTGGCTCAAGAAATCCCTGGCTGAAATGAACTAGTTGGGGATGGTCCTGCTTTGAGCAGAGGGCTGAATTAGATAACCTCCTGAGGTCTCTTCCAACCATAAACTTCTATGATTCTATGAAAGCATACTTGCACTTAAAAACACTGTGTAGCCCCATTTCTTTCAGAAAGACAGCATAGGATAAGGAGTGGGATGGAGTTGGATCTTATTTTTGTTTATGATCCAAATCTTAAATATATGGTTGCATCTCAGTAGTGAATTGGACCCAAAAGGTGAATTAATTTCTATTATAATTCCACTGAAGCCAGAAAATTGCACTAGTGACTAATTTGTACTCCCCCAACATTTCCTACCTGAACAATTCTAATGAGTCACTGAAATTAACAGAGCTGAAAAACAAGCTATAATAAGACTATGTATCTTCACAGATTTTTAACTTTTGAGTCCCTAAAATCCTTCTATAATTAATATTGGGTTACTAAATGAGCTGTATGCTTTCAAAATAAATTTGGATGCTTATCTTGCTGGGATCCTATGACCCCAGCTGACTTCTTGCCCCTCGTGCAGGGGGCTGGACTCAATGATATTCCAAGGTCTCTTCCAGCGCTAATGCCTATGAAATCCTTCTCCTGCTCTTTAGCAATTTGTTTTATCTGTGTTTTCTGTGATGTATTAATGCATAGAAACTATCTATCTAAGAAGAAATAACAAAGGATAAGTAGTTATAGTACTTGAACAAATGAGGGGAAAGGAAAAAGTCACATACTTCCTAGATGTATTCTTACTGAAATATTTTTGTAGCCTTAGTTGATATCAGGATCACTTTTCAGTTTAAGCTGTAGATTTCATGATTAAAAATGTCTGACCAGTAGTGTAACTTACAGAGAGAGGGAGGGAGGAAGACTGTGTGTGTGT
>NW_017729032.1:226781702-226787196 GCF_001723915.1 Gavialis gangeticus
CCCCTTCCCTAACCATTTCTAACTTTCTTTCTGACCTCTCTATCCCTTATAAGTAGTTATCAGTAGTATTAGGTAAGGTAAGTTCATATATGACAAGCCCCTCCTTTTTTAATATTGTAAATAGTGTTTGCTAGTTTTGTATTGATTTTTACTGTTGTATATTGTATTATTATCATTTTCATATTGATTTCTATTGTTTCATACGGATATTGTATGGTTTAGGCCTGTGTTTATAAGTAAACCAAGGTAATGTCAAGTTTCCATTATGTATGTCAAGCCTCCATCTTGTGTCCTCTGCCCAGGCATCCCCTGTGTTGTAACTGTGACTCATGTCTACCCCTCCTATGTAAATTGGTTCCTGGATGAACGCGAGTGATTGGGAATAATTGATGGTAGCAGGCCTTTACTGAATGGCCTGTAATGACCAGGCCATCACCTCACATTGACTCATCCAGGAACCACGGACCTCACCCAGGAAACCAGCATTTGAAAGACAAAAGACCCTGCAGAACCAGCAACTCTACCATTGTACCCCACCATTGCAGACACCCAAAACTGCACATCCCTGCATTGAGCACACATGCTCAGTATGCCAGGGGCTGACCCTTGCCTGGGCATGCCTCCTGTCACTAGGGTCACACAAGGTCTGCCCCTATAAAAAGGGGCACTGAAGGCAGACCCAGTGGGAACGCCATTTCTATCTGAACCAGAACAGTTCCATGTCACACTGCCTATCCACCCCAGAGGCCCTGCCGGCGACCCCCCTCTGGACAACACTGAGCTGAAGGAGAGACCCCAACTGGCCATCGAGGACCCACTTTCAGCCTGGGATAGGTAGATATCACCTGCACATTTCCTCCTCCAATTTGGACTCTCTTCTCCCAGACTTTAGCCCCTGCACCAAGCCTCTTTAACCCCTGCTGCCAGTGTGTGTGCGTGCATACACAAAGGAGCCAATAAGATATTGTATCACCATCTCCCCTGTTCAGTAAAACCACTGTCATTTGTAACCCCGAGTTGGGTTGTATTTTACTGAGCCCCGGTCCTTTCCCCATCTTAAAATGCGGTCTCTCTCTCTCTTAGCTCCCCCACCACTTTTCCTGCCACCCCTCAGCTCCTCTCTGCCCCTTCTCTGTTCCCCTGCTGCAGCCTCTTGGCCCTGTTGCTTTCTGCCATCTCAGTCCCATTCCTGCCATCCACCGCCTTCTTCCCGTGTCCTTCTACAGCCCATCCCACCATTTCTGCCACTTCTAGCCTCCTGGCCCCCGTTTCTCCTTCCTGTGTCTGTCTGAGGGTCTTTCTGCCACTTTTGGCCTCTCAGCCCCACTTATTTCTGCCTCCTGCTGCCTCTCCCTGCTCCCTATCTCTCTCTTTCTCTGCCTTCTGTCCCCAACTTTTCTTTCCCCCCCTTCCCTCTGTGTTCTCCAGCTTTTCCCTACACCCTCTCTAGCTGCCCCTTCTCCCCCCACAGTCCTCTGGCCTGCCACCAACTTCCCCACAGCTCCTTCAGGCTGCCCCACAGGTTTTCTGGCAGCCAGAGCCCTTCTCCAACTCCCGGCCCTGGTAGCCCCTCTCCCTGTAGCTTCCCAAGCTCCCCGGCAGTCCCTCTCTAGCACCCCAGGTTCCCAGAGACAGCCCCCAGTTTCCTCCACACTCGCTCTAGCTCCCCTGCACCGTGTCCCAGTTTCCCTCTCTCCACTTACCTTTTGGCTCCCCCATAGCTCTGGCTTCAGTCCCAGCCTCTGTGCCGGCTTCTCTCCGGCATCACTCCCCTGTTCTGCAGGCTTTGAGTGTTGTCCTTTAATCAATTAAGGTCAATTATCCCAAAGTAACCCCCAAGCCTCAGTTCTTCATCCCAGCTCTCCCTAGTCTACCAGTTCTAATTCTGGTCCCAGCAAACTTTCACTCCCTACACTTCTACTTTCTTACCTCAACCTTTCCCCAGGTATCCCAAGTACACCAAGCACATACATACATACACATCACAACACCCAAGTTAGGAACTCACCTGTGTGTATGTGCAGGTGAGTGGTATGTATGTGAATTGGTATAAATATATGTCACTGTGTGCATGATATATGAATTAGTGATCTGTGTATATGTATTGGGTGTGCAGGTATTGATAATTGATTCTGGTCTAATTTTTGGTCTGTATGGTGTGTATAGGTGTTTGAACTGGTGACAGGTGTGCATATGCCTAGGCTGGTAATTGACTCTGTGTGTGTGTGTGTGTGTGTGTGTGTGTGTGTGTGTGTGTGTGTACACCTAATTGATTTCTGTGTTTGTGTATGTGCAACTGTACACTGCGCCCTCCTGCCTAGCAACACAATTTTGAGATCCTGGGAGTTGGCCTGACCCCACAGGGCAACACATGTATGTCATGTCACAACCACTAGCTGAACATTAGGCAGTGCTATCCCAAGTGGTGAAGTGGTGTTACTCTCCAGTGCAAAGCTGACCTATTAATCCCTCTAGGTCTGACCATATCTTAAGGATTTTGTCACCAAAATTGGGTGCCACCACATTTTGATAGTACCAGTAGAGTGTATCAATCAAATTGGATACCTGCCCCCCATTCTCTTGATATTTGCTAAAAGATAAAGAGATAGGTAGGAGGTGAAGGGGGCACTAAAGGACTTTAAATGAACTTAGCTTCAAATCATTTTCCTGTTTTTTCCCACATATTCTTCCTATCCTCTATCATCTCTTGTGGACTTTATTTTCTGCTTATTCAAAATAGTATAGTTCCATCTAATCTCCCCCACACTTTTATTTTTCCTGCTCAGTCTGCCTTTGTCTTGTACCTCTTTGCTAATGTTTCCCTTACAAGTACAGATTTAAAAAAAAAACTTGACAAAAATATTATATTCAACTACTCTAAGAAAGCTACATGCAGCATTTAGGCAAAGCTTCCCCAGGATATGGAAAGCAAACTGTCTGTCTTTACTAATAATTATGGATAACTGATTTGTGCAACCCTATTTTGGTCAGCAGGGGTAGTACAGGTATGAACTACTAGTGAAATTTATCTTGATTATCATATTCAAACAAAAAGCAGCAAGTCAATAGTTTCCTAAGCAAGCTGTCCCAATGGACACAATTTCTCTCACATATTATTAAAATAATAAAATCCTTCAGGAGCTTAGTGGGTAAGGGTGTGGAGAAGCATTTGCAGGACCTGGTCTAGGTGTATGTGGCTTTAAGCTGTCTACACTTATTCTGGGAGTAAATATGTGCAGATATTCATTGCTCCCGGGAGTGGTGTGTACAGGCATTCACCACTTCAGGGTGATGTGTGGAGCAAACAGTGCAAGTAACTTGGGGGGTATGTGGGATCAGTGTTGCCCAGGTTAGTCAGGGAGCTAAAAAGAGCCCAGTCAGAGTCAGGGAGAATGCTGGGGAGACAGCACAGCCCTTAGGCAGAGGCAAGTGGTTGGGCTGTGAAGCATGTAGAGACATATGTTAGATTGGGTTAACCCTTTCCTGGGTTAGGTTAGCTTGATCTTAATCTAAATTAGTGCACCTTCTCATATGAAGTAACATAGATTGGGTGCATCATTTTTTGCCAGATTGATGCAACACCTCTGAATGCCTTCACAGATGAGCATGGGCATTGACCTAACCTTAAGCAGACTGACCTAAAATGTAATGCCTGTACATATCCATAGTAGGTGAGTATGTATGTCTTCAGGAGGTTAGTAAGTTAGTCCACCCAATTCAGAGGCTAATGATATTGAACAAAACTCCATTTCAGTTAAAAAATGATTATAAACGTACAAAAGCAATAAGGGTCAAAAAACAAGTTTGCTTATGAAATAAAATTTTCCATGTTGTAGAAGGACAGTGAAACTATAACTTAAGTGGCACATTTCTGTCATTGCTTTACAAAGGGGACAGTGAAATGATATGGAACAAATGGAGCGATTTCCATGAAAGGAAAAAAACAAACAGATTTAGATGTGGTAAATCAGTATTTATGTAGGTCACCAAGTGAACTGTGTGAAATAGTCCATTTTGATGTTTCTGTTGGTATTGTTTTGTTTTTTTTTAAATCAGCTTCATTGATAAATGTATTACCTATTTCTCTACAAATAATTTTGGTATGTAGTTTCTATAATCTGAAAAGGGTGGGTGCCAATTCATCCACAGTTTAACTCAATTAACTTTATTGGCTTTCAGATGGGTGTAGATTTAATTCTTATATTTTGGCTCATTGTTTCCTCAAGGTTGAATGCCAATTTTCTTTTTTTAAGAAACAAGATTCCCAATTCTTTTTAACAGTAGCAATTGTCATTCATTCCCTATAATTCATGCTGGCCTTAACTTAAAAGTTTAACTCTATTCCAGTTGTGATCCCATTCTTCTCAGTAGGAAGGACAGAAAATGGTAACAGCAGAACACATGAAACAAATATTCCCCTTGTTTAACCTCCACCCCCTGCCTTAATTTGACATGAGGGGTCTTCTTGACAATAATCCAAAAGACATTTTGCACATTGCTAAATACTTGTCTGCCATAAAAATAAATTTACTGATTCATCCATCATGCCCATGGTATAATGAAAGAAATTGCTCTCCTTGCGCAGATAATGTAGCTCAGTGAATTTGTTACCTCACTCAAAATCTGTTCCTAAAAAGGATGACGATCACTTTGTAACCTCCACTTCAAACAGTTAATACTGGTAATAGAGTTCACTACTCAGCTGAATTCCCACCAACATGTTCAGCTCCCTCTTAATTCACATCACTGTTACTGGCCAAGACCTTCCTTGCACAGAATCACCCTCAGTTGAAGGTGGCTTGTTCTCAGTGTGCATAAACTGGCGTAATTCCAGAAGTGTGGCACATGCAGAGAAGATAATTTTCTCTCAATTGCTTTTTGCAGTTAGTGTGCAAATACAACAACAGTGCAGTGTCATATCAGCTATAATTAATATCAATCACTATTTGCCATTTTGGAGGTCTGCAGTACACCGGTCTAATAAGCATTATCAGAGAAGCAACAGATGGGGAAAAAATAATGAAGTAAAATGTCTTCTTCATAACACTGCACAAAGAATAAAAAGACTGGGGTCACGAACCCCATCAAATTTTAGTGGGTCATGGAATGTTATACAGATTTTCCTGCTTTTTTGTACTAATATTGCATATGAGGTCTTCCTAGAAAAACCCATGTTATTCTGTATCACTTTGTTTCTTTTATCTTTGTATAGATTATGTTACACTGTCTGCATACAGCTTTATGATTTTGAACATGATTTAGCCAAAGAAAATGAGAAATGTATACTTATGGAAAAGAGAATATGTAAAACTGCTAAATCTCCTGCCATTGTGTTCTGGTGCAAGGGCATCTGGCAATCCCAAATAACAGAGAGAAGGTACCACTTGTCATCTGCTTGCAGTGAGGAAAAACAAGTGCCCAATAGTAAAGGCAGTAAAATGTCCCATTAGCCAGAGGAAAGCCACCTGAACTTGGCAAAAAAAAAAAAAAAAAA
>NW_017729032.1:226787244-226793052 GCF_001723915.1 Gavialis gangeticus
AAATTGAAAAAAAAAAAAAAAAAAAAACCATGGAAAAGGGAGGAACTCATGAGGAAAACTCATGAAGAAAAGGGATTATTCTGAGGAGAATACAAGTTAAATCGATTGATGATAGAGGACCTCCAAATATGTGCAATGGCTCCCAAAAATGTTTATAGGGATGGAACAAGCAGCAAGGTATGCATCCAATGAATTACTCTCTGATGGAAAGAGACCTGTAGAGCAATGCACCTAAAAGCACAGAAAACCAAGTTTGATGAATTGTTTTGATTAAACTAATGAAATTGCATTTAAATATTTTAATAAAAATAATAAGATCTGCTGAAAGGACCTGATCCAAAGTTGTTGTCATCAATAAAAGTCATGTCTACACCTGCCAATTAACAGCACTTTAGCCCAATTTAAGGCAAATTAAGGGACGGCATCTACACATGCATACCCTTAATTCACCTTAAAATGGCAATTTTAGACTATTCACAGCTAAATTTGCTACCTGCAAAAGCAGGTATCAAATTTAGGTGTGAATAGCTAAAGCACATTAATGTACATATAGACACATTAAGGCATATTAACGCTGTGTATGGACTGACGTGGGACTAAAGTTAGTCCCACATCAGTCCACACACACCATGTTAACGCGCTTTAATGTGTGCACGTGTAGATATAAGCCTAAATCACGTTAATGTGCATTAAGCAAATGCACATTATGTTTATGTGCACCTAAATGCATGTGTAGACATGGCCAAAGTCATCTTTCTATTGTACTTTGGACCATATACCTACTGACAATGTGTCTTCCAGTGGTCTGACGCTTCTGTTGATCTAAATATAAAACATCCCTACTGACTGAGATGAGTTTTAGCTGCAAGAAGAATTAGAATCAAATCAATCGAAATAATATTGAAAACCCACTTTTTAGACAATCTGTAGTCATCTCATTGGTTTTATTTTTAGCGTTATCTTCTTTGACACATATGAAATATGTGTAATTGCATTTAACCTAGAGTAAACCAAACCTCCAATATGAAGATTTAAAAGCAATTTATTTACCATTTAAAAGTAACAGCGAGTTTGGATTAAATATATGTGGGTTGTACCCACAAGAGATTTTCCCTATTTCCAGGTAGCATCTATATGAGCCACTAACTGTGCAGTAGCCTAATAACACTGTGCAGTAGTGTGCCGGGCAAAACCAGTGCTTATGCATTACTGTAGAGAAGTCATAAAGCTGCACAACAGCAAGCAGCATGTATTCTTAAAAAGGTAGTAGGAGATAAAAGCAAAGATGACACTCATTTTACAAAGTCATTTTGTTGATATAATCAACATGTGCACATGGATATCTGTATACTTCAATAATTATTGGATTCCATTGGCAACAGACCCCAATACAAATTCTCAAGATACAATTCTTGTCAGATTTTAAAAAAAAATTGTTCTTGACCATCGGCCTCTTTAAATATTGTTTTTTTTTTAATATAATGAAGAGCAAAGTACTGTTCTAAACAATGAATCCATAAGATAGTTACCTTTCTTCTTACATCTAACTTATCTGCTGAGATCAGCTAGCTCATTAGTTTCTATTCTGCTGAATCCTCAAAGAAAAGAGCAAGATTTTATGAAGCCTAACTACATGCTCCTAATCTTGCTTTCTTGTGGCAGCAACAGCTAACATCTGGACCTTTCATTCAAGTAGTTTCCATGTAATATAGTGTATCAATTCTCTGAAATGGGGATGTAGGTAAACACCATTACTTCCTTTCTATATAACAGCCGTTTTCCACCATTGCTAAAATGAGCTCAGCTACATTACATAATCCTACTTTGCACTGCAAAGTCCTGGTGGCAGGTTATGGTGGCTAGAAGTGCAAAGAGTCTCCTTCCTGTAGGCAGCATAGCCACACCAGCTAAAGACTTAATGTGGATGCAACTTGAACAGCAGAAGGCACTTTCTATCAGCATATAGTTTCCATTTTCAGGGGAAAATAGTTTAGGTCTTGTGACAAGAAAACCCTAATGCTAATGTTGCCACTGAAGTTCCTGAGAAATAACATCCATAGCATAAACTAAGACAGAGGTCATCAACCTTCTATGAGCAGTGGGCCAAATTAATACAGCTCACCATGAAGGCAGGTCACTGCTTGGGATTCAGCTACTGCTACTTTCTTTGCTGTGCTTCTGTGACCACCACTTTCCCTGCCACCATTACATTTCTAATCTAACACTGCTTACCCTGACATCATTAAATTGTTGCCAGTGTCCCAGGTCAGTGGGCTGGATCAAATCACTTGGCAACCCAGATCTGGTCAACACCTGGACTAAACCTTGAGTTAGGTCTACACTACAGGGACTGCTGATTCAGCTATGGTGGCTTACTCTGGCACAGATGCAATCTGTAGAAGGTTTTCTTCTTCAGAATTCTACCAGGTCCTCTGAATGAAAGGAGCTCTGCCAGCAGAAAATGCCCTCTGTCATCAGAGTTGTGTCCATCCCAACAGTTTTACCAGCAGAGCTATGTCAGCTATGATGCTAGATCTTTCTAGCCTGTATGTGTCAGTTTTGCCAGAAAAAAAATTGTAGCATAGACAAGGCCATAGGGTTAGACAAGTTACCAACTGTAATCGCAATTTTAATCAAGGTTTTCATATGATCTACTAGGAACAATGACAATAGCAACAGCTGGTTTACCCAAAGATCTCCAGATGTTTTTCTGTGGCCCATGCAGAACTAAATGTTATTTTTCACATAGAAATGTATACATCTACTTGGAGCTAGCAGGTTTCTAGTTTATGAAAAGTGGGCATTTTCACATGTATTTCTTTCAAATTGTTTTTTCTTTTAATTTCTCATCAGTTAAAAATGCTAAACATATTAAACAAATTGCTTTTGGAGTTCTTCTGGAATAGGGTATGCTTCTTTCAAGACTAAAACTTTTGGCTGAAAGTTACATTGTAAATTTCATTAAGATAAAAAGGACAAGATTATCAGGTACATTAAACAGCTATCCAGGGCTTTGCATTCTGGAAAAAACAAGTTCCTTCATAGGCCACAAATAATCCAGGAATTCAAGAAGACTTCTCATGGAGCCTTACTTATGATGCTTTGAAAGACTGACAAACCCAGGATGTTGTAGCTGACATACTGTAAACCTTATCAAGTATAACTAGGGATTCAAGATTGGTAACTTTTTGTTTAACATACCAACCTTGAATGAGCCAGTAGAACTTTAACTACGTCTTAATTAGGGCCCTGTGTTAAATGGTTGGAAAATGCAATACACCTTCCTAAGAAATAAAATATAAATTACCATTTTCTGATAGCTTAGATAAATAACAGATTTTTTTAAGTTTCCTAGTTGAAAATTTATATAGTCATAGCAGTTTTGTGCATAGAATCAACAAGGAAAGGTGTTATTTTAGAGTTAGTTTTGGTAAGGAGCAACAACTTTACATGAAAACTTTTCATGAAATAAAACCTATGCCAAATGCTCACAAGTTGATCCACTTTAAGCAGAAAGAAAACAAAAGTATAGGTGTAACTAAAATTATTTACACTAACTTGACTGAAATTATGACCACTGAAGTGGGTGAGCAGGCTGGGTTTACCCCTCACTTCCTTTTGCTGGAATGTCATGACACTGAACCTATAATAATGAAGATGAATAAACACCCAATAGAGATGAATAGGGATTCCAAACTGTTCCTATATTCTAAAGTTGTCTGAAAGTTGTTTGGCTTGCATTGTGAGGCTCTCTTTCAGCCAGATGAGCTAAAAACACCTTGTTCTTCTCCAAGTGCTGAGAAATAGACTCCTTGATGACCTACATCATAATTTTCCCAGTAATTGAGGTCAGAAATACTGCTGTGCAATTCCCCAGATCATCTTTCTTGACCTTCTTTAAAGATGAGCACTATATTTAACCTTTTCCAGTCATCTCAAACCTCTCCTGGAAGGTGGGATATGTAGGTTCTAACCCTTGCAGGAAGAAATGGAAACAGAATGCTTCTCTAGCCATATCAAAGGTGAACTATGTAACAACAGAGAGAATCAATAAAAAAGACACAACCACCAAATCTAGACCCTGATTTTTTATAGCTGAAACTATTTGGCAAATCAGCTTCGGAAGGTCAATCAAAAAAGTGCAATTTTGAGGCGAATAAAGTACTTCACAAAATGAAATTCACCCAACTCTCTTTCCATTACACAAGTCTGGCCTTGATTGCCAGAAGCCTCTGAGAACAGAAGTTATAAGCCAACTAAAATGTTAAGGGTGTTCAGAAAAGTACTACTACATTAATATGAATACAACTGAATATAAAACATGACATTTTTAAAAATTGTCTGTAGAGTATTCAGTAGTACACATTTAAGCAAATTATAGTTTCACAAAAAATAGTCTACATGGCTCATACTGAGAATTATAATCAAATGAAACTGAAGATACAGTTAAAAGTCCATGGTAATCTAATTTGTAAAGAATCCTCAGAGGACATTTTGCTTTAATTTACGTTCACAAATATGACCTAATATGTTGCCTGAGACAAAGTCCATGGGATGAATAAAACTGACTTAACATAAAACACTTCCCTTTTTACACTTAGAGTCTCCACACTACTGAATCTGACATTACAAAGACGCAGTAGAACACGTTTAATACTAATTCTAAAGAATGTCTAACTGATTAAGACTATGATCTAGTAGTGACACAAAGGTGTAACATTACCCAGCCCATAGGCATTGACACTGAAGTCTATAGAGTCGCTGAGATCTCAGTACTTAGGAAAACAGACAATTTATTGGGTATCTAATGATGCAGACAGATGGCAAGCTTCCATTGGCTTTGTACACTGATGCAAGTTATGATGGGTTCCATAATGGACAAATAGATAGCTGTCCCCAGAATAGCTCCACTCAGAAGGTGCTATTGAGCACACAAATCTAACTGGTGAGGAACATTTAGTAGCCTGTTTAATTTGAGCAAAAAGCTACACTGGGATGAAAGCAGACAGATGACATATCTACTGGGGAGTTTTACCATGATTCTTTTAAATCAGCATCATATACCAGATGGGGTAATATTACCCTAGTGTAGGAGTTCACATAAGGGCATGGATAAGTCTATCATACAATCATAGAAGCAGGGTTGGAAGGGACCTTGTAGATCTTCAAGTTCGGCCCCCTGCCTGGGCAGGAGTAAAAACTGGGCTCAAATGATCCCAGCTAGGTAGGCATCAAGCCTCCTCTTAAAGACCCCCAGGGTAGGAGCCAGCACCACTTCCCTTTGGAAGTTGGTTCCAAATCCTAGCCACCCTAACTGTGAAGTAGTTCTTACAGATGTCTGATCTAAACCTCCTCTCCAACAACTTGTGGCCGTTATTCCTTGTTATACCAGGGGGTGCTAGGGGAAACCAGGTCTCTCCTAAACCCTTCTGCCCCCCCTAGTGAGTTTATAGACTAGTCACCAGGTCCCCCTTCAGCCTTCCCTTGTGAAGGCTGAACAGGTTCAGGTCCTGCAGTCTCTTATTGTACCGTCTGCCCTGTTGTCCCTGGATCATGCGGGTGGCCCTCCTCTGAACCCTCTCCATGTTGTCCATATCCCTCCTGAAGTGGGGCACACAGAACTGGACACAGTACTCCAGCTGTGGCCTGACCAGTGTTGCATAGAGGGGGAGGATCACCTCCTTGTCCCTGCTAGAGATGCACCTGTGGATGCACAACAAGGTGCGGTTAGCCCTTCCAACCGTGACCTCGCATTGTCGGCCCATGTTCATCTTGGAGTCAATAATGACTCCAAGATCCCTTTCTGCC
>NW_017729032.1:226793229-226794059 GCF_001723915.1 Gavialis gangeticus
TGCTAGCCCACCCCTGTAACCTATCCAAGTCTTGCTGCAGTCTTTCCCTCCCTACTAGCGTGCTCACCTCACCCCAAATTTTGGTATCATCATCAATATATTTGGAGCACTTGCTTCAGTTAGGGTTAAAGTTGCTACATTTGCATCACTCTAGGTGTGACAGCTGAAAATTACATCTGTGTGATAAAGGTACTTGCTGAGAGCTCTATGATAAATAGACTAAGTGTTTTTCTGTCATTTGTTTAAATATTAAGCTATATGTTGTTGCTAAGAGCCTAATTAAAGTTTAAGATGTAGTAAGGACTTGTATAAAGTAAGGCCTAGTAAATTTAGCAAAGCCTTGAAGTAATAAGGCCCTGTAGCGTAGTTAAAATTAACCTTATCAAAGGAATACAAGGCTTATACTGCTATTGGTCAGTCTAAGGACAGTTGAAGTAAAAAGAATCTGAATGGCTGTAAGTTATCAGCACAGTTCAGAAGTTATAAATTGGCTGAAACATCCACAAATCATTCAGGAGGAAGATACAGCTCTGTGAAAGGGATTAATTAGTTGTTGACCTGGATCAGTGGGCCCGTGGATCTTGAGGAGCCCAAGGACTGAATACCAAGGTCCTTCCCAGTACCTCTTGGACAGCGCTAACTTTGCTGAACTTTGTGGAAAGAGAAACTTATCGGGCATCAGAGGTGACTGCTGATAAGTTGCCAACACAAATTATTCTGGTCTGTTATCATTTGTCTTGTTACTACTCGTAGTTCTGTTTTTGTTAAGTCAAGAAACCTTTCTTACCTTTCTACCCCCCGACCACACTCTCAGTCAATCCTCCACTGGT
>NW_017729032.1:226799059-226799417 GCF_001723915.1 Gavialis gangeticus
AAGACCCCCAGGGTAGGAGCCAGCACCACTTCCCTTTGGAAGTTGGTTCCAAATCCTAGCCACCCTAACTGTGAAGTAGTTCTTACAGATGTCTGATCTAAACCTCCTCTCCAACAACTTGTGGCCGTTATTCCTTGTTATACCAGGGGGTGCTAGGGGAAACCAGGTCTCTCCTAAACCCTTCTGCCCCCCCTAGTGAGTTTATAGACTAGTCACCAGGTCCCCCTTCAGCCTTCCCTTGTGAAGGCTGAACAGGTTCAGGTCCTGCAGTCTCTTATTGTACCGTCTGCCCTGTTGTCCCTGGATCATGCGGGTGGCCCTCCTCTGAACCCTCTCCATGTTGTCCATATCCCTCCTG
>NW_017729032.1:226799689-226810335 GCF_001723915.1 Gavialis gangeticus
AATCATTCAGGAGGAAGATACAGCTCTGTGAAAGGGATTAATTAGTTGTTGACCTGGATCAGTGGGCCCGTGGATCTTGAGGAGCCCAAGGACTGAATACCAAGGTCCTTCCCAGTACCTCTTGGACAGCGCTAACTTTGCTGAACTTTGTGGAAAGAGAAACTTATCGGGCATCAGAGGTGACTGCTGATAAGTTGCCAACACAAATTATTCTGGTCTGTTATCATTTGTCTTGTTACTACTCGTAGTTCTGTTTTTGTTAAGTCAAGAAACCTTTCTTACCTTTCTACCCCCCGACCACACTCTCAGTCAATCCTCCACTGGTAGCTGGGACATAAATTGGCATCACGAACAGGATTGAGAGGCTCTGGTCCAGAGAGAAAGGTCAGAACAGAGGGAGTTGCATGGGCCCCGTTGGTGGCTTTGCTTAAGGAAGTGACAGGGATAGAGAATCCTGGGTGGGATAAAGATAGGTTGAGATCTGCCTGGAGTCACCCGGGAACTGTGCCCAATCATTGGGCTACGTTTGCTACTGCTGCCCGGGGTAAGCCCAAGAAGGGATGCCTGTCATGGCTGCTGGCCACACGCCTGTGGTTAGGGGCTGAAGAGAATGCCCAGCTCAGGGAAAAGGTCACCTGACTGAGTAAGGAGTTAGAAAACATGAGAGATTCCAACAGCGTGGTGTGCGAGGCAGTGTGAGCTGATTAAAGATTCTTGGAGACTTTAGGACAGAGGGAAGGATCAATTATGATCATGCGCATGGCCCCTTCCCTGCAGAACAGGGCGTAGTTAGCACAGGCTACGGAGCCATCCTTCCACAAGATACAGCAGTGTCTTTATGGGGAGAAACCAGAAGTTGAGCTCTGAGAAGATCAAGAGGAGGAGATTGATGGAGAGGAAGAGATTGATGATGAGCCTGGTGCTGAACCAACCCTGTATGTCCCTGCCCAGAGGGAGGAACCTAGCCAGGTCTTCCCTGTGGTAGAAGATTCAGGGCTGCAAGGAAGGAATCCCTGAACAGAGCTACATTCCTTTACCCATGTGAAAATTCAAGATATGCAGGAACAGCATAAGTCCAAGCTGGGAAAGCCAGTGATAGACTGGCTATTTTGAATGTATAGTGAAGAAGCTTCTGCAATTTCAGTGAGTAGGGCGGAAGCTGCGCAAATCATTTTGCACCCCGAGCTTTGCAGCTTATTTGTTGAAAGAGAAACTTGTTGTACATTAGGCATCAGAGGGGACTGCCGATAAGTTGCCGACGTGAATTATTCTCGTCTGTTATCGTTTGTCTTCTTACTATGCATAGCTGTGTTTTTGTCAAGTCAATAAACCTTTCTTACCTTTCTAACCCCTGACCACACTCTCAGTCAATCCTGAACCCTCTGCTGGTGGCTGGGACACTAGGATTGTACACATGTAATTGTAACAGCATAATACTAGCTGTGCACTCCTGAGCAACAGCTTTTCTACATTCCAAGTGTATGTTTGTCCATGCCCTCTGATGCATACACCTTTTTTGCACTGGTATAAACACATCAGATAGCTAGGCCATTTGATCAGATATGGAACCTAACTTTATGCATTGTGTATACCAGCTTTTTCCCAAAATGTATTTATATCTAATACTCCAAACATATTGCTAGGTGTGGAACCTATTACCAAACACAGTCAATAGGAAATCTTCCAACAGTAATCACTACACTAGGTAATAAGCAAGTTTGAATCTCTAACCAGCTTCTAGGTCAGGAACAGGCAAAGTCTGACCCGTGGGTCAGATCAGGCTCCATTTCCTAGCAGCCCCTTCCCACCAAACTGCAGTCAGTTTCCATGGAAATCCCAGGAGCAATAGGGCCACGACAGCATTGAGCCAGGGTTTCCATGTAGCCTGACCTGATCTGAGCTGGCAGGGTACACAGCTGGGGGGCGGGGGGGAAGGAAGTGGATCATGGTTCTGCCCGCACTCTGGACCACACTGTCACCACTGCAAAATCCCAGCCCTAGCACTGTCACAGCCCCACCACTCCTACAGTCTCCATGGACATCAGCCAGAGCAATGCAGACAGGGGCTGCTTGGTAAAGGAGTCCAGCCAGATCCACCATTTTTGCCAACCCCTGTTAGGTATTATTTACTGAACAATCAGCAGCACCTTGGGTGTAATTAAGGTGAGATACATTACCTATAGAGCTGCTGCCTAGGGAAAAGAATAGGTGTCTTCTAAGCATGTTAGTAAAATATGAGTATTACGTTGGTGTTCTATTCTAGTGGTGCTCAGTCCTTTGGATCCACAGGCCAAATGAGTGATTCAGGGGCAATCCATGGGATAGATCAGACCCAATGCTGCCTCTTCACATTGAGATCAGACCCTGGGTGTCTACGCTACCTCTGCCTGGCCCTGTGTACTGAAATCAGGTGCTGTGGCTTCAAGCCAGCCCCACACACTGGGATTGGGCTCTGTGGCCCCATGCCACACCCACCTGGTCTTGCACACCGGGATTGGTCCCTGCATCACAGTGAAAACCTGATCTAGTATGCAGGGCCACAGCTCCCATGGACTGAGGGAACCCTACTTCCTGGATTACATGGCTCTGAGGCTGTATCTGGCCTTTGGGCCACGGGCTAAGCATTAGGACTGTGTGAATTCAGATTCAGTTTCAGCTGATATGGAAGACAGTGACTGGAACTGGAAATTCAGATCACTATCCTGAATCAGTTTGGCCGAATCAGCTTCAGAACATTCGGTGATTCGGATTGGCTATGGAGAGGCAGGCATGGCTGGGGGGCTGCAGGTTCTCCTGCAGCTCTTCCAGGTATGCCTGCCCCTCCCTGAGTGGGGGGAGCCACAGAAGAAGCCCCTATGGCTGCCCTGCCCAGTCCCATCCCCCACCTGGCCCCAGCCTAATCTTGACACTAAAAAAAAAACGGGCCTGCACTCACTGTCTGCAGGAGTAGCAATTGGGTTCTCTGGATGCTCATGGTAGAGCTCCTCCTGTGCAGTGCAGGGCAGCTGGGGGGAAGCAAAGATAACTCCTCCTCCCTCTGCTTGGCACCTGCATGGCAGCTACCCCATGGCATGGGTGCAGTGCCTCTCAGCAGGGTGCTGCACACTGCCTGGGAGCTGGGGCCACTGGGGCTGAGCACTGCTGCTGCCCCCACTGCCCCACACTGCACAGGGGGACTATTCCACTAGTGCCCAGAGGCCTTAATTGCTGCTCCTGCAGCCAGCGAGTACAGGGCTTTTGTGATGGCCAAAACCAGAGGAATTAATAAGCAATAAATATGTGCTTCTTGGAAGCATTTGGTATGTTACCTAAACAGGTAATATTAGTTAATAGAAAGCTTGTAAGTTTATAAACTGCAAATGTAACTTGTCTGTCATAAGTTTAACCAAAATGATAAATTAACTGTTCATGGAATTGACTGGGCCCCATAGGCAAAGCTGTAGCTGCGAGATTAGGAGACCTAACAGTTTTTTGCTCAGGGTTCAGCCTTGATGATAAAACTGGATCCAACTGCCTGGCACACCCAACACATTCCAGGAAAGCACATCCCAAGAAAACATATTCAAATGAAACCTAAAAGGGGTTGGGTCTTAGGCGGAGCAATGTCAATTTCAAACCTAAAGATGCTGCATCATAATTTACTTATTGGATAAACCCAAGTCTGGGTTTACTTTTTATGATAATTTTAACACCTTTCAATCCCATAGAGTAACAGCTATAGGGTAACATTGTGAGTGGCTCTAAAGCCAACATATTAGCATAAAACTAGGTATAAAAAGCACATGCATCAGGTAATCAGCAGGAAGAAGGGAACAGAACAGTCATTTCTCTTCCATGCCCGGACTCCCCGTGTGAGTGAGGATTGGAGCTTTGTTTTCGCCTTTTTTTTTTTTTTTTTTTTTAATTGCCAAGAGGCTGGGCTGGGCTGGGCTGGGCTGGGCTAGGCTGCCAGGGGGACTTCTCCAACCACTCTTCCAGCTATGCCTGCCTCAGCCCCAGTGGGGGAGCCACAGGGGCTATGCCCTGATGCTGCTTGCCAAGACAGAATGAGCTGTGCCTACATCGTACCCCCCCACCATGCTGAGTGGCAGCAGGGCAGAGACCCTGCTCCCAGTGCTGCTGCACCTGCATCAGCATTGGGAGCAGGGGCTCTGCCCTGCTGCCACTTGCCAGCTGGAAGGGGGGGGGGAGTGAGGGATTCAGGCATGGCAGCAGTGGGAGCGGGGGTATGCTCTGCTGCCACTTGCCTCCTTTCACCTGAAGTGAGCCTCTCATCCCCCCCTCCCCCCAAACTGGGCAAGTGGCAGCAGGGCAGAGCCCCTGCTGCTAGTGCTGTCGGACCCACATCCCTCACCCCCTCCACAAGTAATGTGTGTCCTGCCCCAGCTTGCCAGCTTTTCCCAGCCCCAATCCCTCCCCTCCCCCAACCCCAACAAACTTACCATCTGGAGGCAGCTGTCAGCTGCCTGTTTAGTCTATGGCTGAATATCCAAATTGGCTCAATCTTTTCTGAATTGATTTGGATGCTTTGAATAGATTCAGAGCTTTTATTTAGTCTCTCAGTTCGATTCAGAGATTTGGTCCCTGAATCAAGCCAAATCTCCTCTGAATTGAATCAGCTACTCAGCTTCACACAGTCCTACTGAGCATCCCTGTATTATTCCATCTGCAGTAATTAGTTTAAAATTCAGTTTACTATATTTTTGTAAAAATGGCCTTCTTATGTTTTATGCACGACTCAAACATTTAGTATTACAAGAAGCTGCATATACATGCCTAAAATTAGATTTTTTTCATTAATTGGTATTACTTGATAAATGATGCGTCTATGTGACCACATTTTTTTTCATTTATACGCACAAGAAAATAAGCAAAGCCTCAAATAGGTCACTTCCTCACTGTTGGGGGCTTAATTATGCAGCTGTAAATATTTTCCCCCTTAATTTAAAGGGCCTTTATGGACTTTTCTAGAAGAAAAGAAATTCCCCACTGCTTAACTATTATTTAAGAAGCCATTCGAACACCAAAACCCAAACACATTACAGAGCCCAGAAGAAGGAGCCTCTGAACTCCTTTAGCATTTCTCTATCAAGCCAAGGAAATGCACAAAAGAGGTGGGATGCACAAAAGAAGTTGGAGCTGATTCCACTTCTTGTACCTCTTGTACAGTAGAAGCAGTGGAGCTTCTTCATTGCTCAACTTTGGTTCAATTTTTCACTGCTAATCATGCACCCAAGTGCAGTGTACCCTTCTGTCATCATAGTCATTATCATATGAATAGTGTTGGCAATAAGAACTTCATGGTGCACATGCATAGTAAGCTTTTTCAAAGCTCATAACTCACCCTGAAGTGCTACTCAGGCTACTTTCAGTGCTAAATCAAGGTTACTTATGTCCAATGTCAATTTTCTGCTCCTAATCAGTTCTGTGGGATCTCTCTTAAAATGATAGGACACTATCTTGCTTTTGCAAGGTTTCTGTTGTGCTAGATTAACTTGGCCATACAATCAAGGTACATTCTATTTCTTTCTCTCTGTAAATTATGGAATATATGGCTAGGAATAGATTATACTTATGTTGTATGTCCTTCCCCTGCCCCTGCTCCCCATTATTTCTGGTGTTACAGTTTGAAATATTTGCTTTTATTTTGGTAATTATAGAGAATTGCCAGGAACTCAGGCATAGGACCCCTACCAAGCAACACAGTGTACAGAAAAACCCACCCATGCTTCCTACCCTAGGTTGCAGACCAGGAAGACAGCCGGGTCAGGCTGGAACAGATGGAGGAAATACAACATGCAACACCCTGAGGCAGTCACAGGGGACAGACAGAATGCCCAGACTGGCTGGCAGAGCTGCACACAGCAAATTTGAAGCAGCATGCAGGGGGGGAGCACTGAGGAAGCTCTGGCAGATTAGAGCTACACCCAAATTTCCCTCACCACCAACCCCCACCCCCCACTTCCAATGGGACAGGAGATGTGGCAACTGGCAGATGGTAATCAACCAGCAGGACTGAAATCCTCGACTTCAGGAATGCTGACTTCAACAGGCTTAGAGCATTTATAGGGGAGGCATTAAGGGACCTGGAAGGCAAATGGGGTGTGCAAATAGTGGTTGTAGCTTAAGGACACAATCTTTGAAGCACAAGAGAACACTGTTCCTGCAAAGAAGAAAGGTAGCAGGAGGGCTGGAAAGACCTCTTGGCTTAATAAGGATATTGTAGTCCTCTTAAAAATGAAAAAAAGAGGTATACACACAGTGGAAGCTAGGGATAGTCTTCAGGAAGGATTATACTTTAGTGACCAGCCTTGTAGGGAAATGATTAGGAAAGCCAAGGCAGCAACTGAGTTTAGATTAGCCACAGGAGTCAAGGACAATAAAAAGTCCTTCTTTAGGTATGTAGGCAATTGAAGGAAAACAAATGGAAGTGTGGGACCCCTGCTTAACACCTTGGGACAGCTGGTAACTGACATTCAGGAAAAAACTGAACTCCTGAATGCCCACTTTGCTTCAGTATTTCAATGGATCAAGGGGAAAGTCAAGTGAGATAAGGCTCATAGGGGACATGCCAGGACTGACAGCCTCCCCACAGTGGATGCTGAGTGGGTGCAATACCAACTAGAAAAGCTAGACATGTACAAGTCAGCAGGACCAGATGGACTCCATCCAGGAGTGCTGAAGGAGCTGGCTGAGGTCATCATGAAACCCCAGGCAAAACTCTTTCAGAATTCATGGTGCACAGGGGAGATCCCCAAGGATTGGAACAGAGCCCATCTTCAAGAAGGGGAAGAGGGAGGACCCGGGCAACTATAGGCCAATCAGCCTAACTTTTATCCCAGGGAAAATCCTGGAAAAGCAAGGTACAAGGTAGACATTATATACCTAGACTTCCAAAAGGCTTTTGATTTAGTATCCCACTAGATATCCGTGTGAGAAAACTGGAAGATTGTGGGCTCAGCTGCTCAACGGTTCAGTGGGTGGGAAACTAGCTACAGGGTAGGACCCAGAGTGTTCTCACGAACAGATCCATGTCATCCTGGTGCAAAGTGGCCAGTGGAGCCTCTCAGGGGTCCATGCTTGAACTGGTCCTTTTCAACATCTTTATCAATGATTTGGATAGTGGAGTGAAAAGCTTCCTGGCCAAGTTTGCAATTGACACCAAGTAATGGGGCAGTGTGGCCATGCCAGAAGATAGGATGCTGATGCAGGTGGAACTGGACAGACTAGGGAGTTGGGCAGACTGGAATCAAATGAAATTTAACACTTCCAAGTGTAAGATGCTCCATCTGGGAGCAAATAACCCTCAACATGCATACAGGCTCAGAGGCGACAGCCTGATTTGCACTACAGCTGAAAGGGACCTAGGGACAATGATTGACCATTGCATGAACATGAGCCATTAGTGTGATGTGGTGGCAAGCAAAGCAAACAACACACTGGCATGCATCAAGTGATGCACCTCATGTAAAACTAAGGAAGTGATACTCCTGCTGTACATAGCACTGGTGAGACCGCAGTTGGAGTACTACATCCAGTTCTGGGCACATTTCAATAAGGATGTGGAAAAACTTGAGAGGGTCCAGAGAAGAACACCCATATGACCACGGACAAGACAAGCCATATGAGGAAAGGCTGAGGGACCTGGGCCTCTTTAGCCTAAAGTAAAAAAGGTTAGAGGGGACTTGATAGCAGCTTACTACTATATCAGAGGAGTGCATCAGGAGCTCAGTGAACAACTGTTCACTAAGGCACCCATGGGAAAGACCAGGACCAATGGATATAAACTCCTGGAAGGCCACTTCAGGCTTAATACCAGGAAAAACTCCTTCACAGTCAGTGTCCAGACTGTGGAATAAACTCCCTCCAGAGATGGTGCAGTCACCTACCCTGGAGGTTTTCAATAGGAGACTTGACCCCAGTTGTCTTCCTGCCTAGAGCGGGGGGGGGGAGGGGCTGGATCCAATGATCTGTGAAGTTCATTCGAGCCCCTAACAATCTATGAATCTAGGAGCATACCCAGGATTGAGGGATGTGAGTAGAAGGGTTAGCCCAGCCTGGCAGCCAGGAAGCACTCAGGAACCCAGTGAGGGGCTGAGAGTGGGATCTGAAGGTCCAGAACCACTGAGAGTGGGGCCAGCAGGGTCTGGGAGTCCAAAGGCTATTCTCCGGTGGGGATGGACTCACCAAGGCAAGCCCAAGTACAGAGTTTATTGTTTCGACCCGTGATTCTAAAAGAAAAAATGCCTCAGAGTGGGATTGCACTGGAAGAAAGAAGCGGGACCAGAGAGACCATCTTGAAAGGAGTTGTCAACATCTGCAATGGCACAACTCTTTGAGAGAGGTGTAGGCAGGGTATAGGAAAGGAGGAGCCCTGTGAAGACATCCAACGGGACTCTAACCCTTGTGACGAGCTACTGTGGAGACAATTCACCCTGTTCTACCTCTTAAAACCAAGTCATGGTGGGTATATCCAGGAGTGATGGGAACAGAGAGTGGGGCTGGCAGTTAATACATCTACCACCAGACAGCCCTCGCCCTTGCTCCTGATATAATTACCATGTTCACAAACAGAAATGGTTCAAATGCCTCTAGTGACATTTTCCTTATAAATAGACCCAAATAACTCAGAGAAAAACTAAACTCCAGAAATATACACTGATGATTGTATAACCATTTTATTCTGCATTTCTTTTACTAGAAATCTCTATAAAAATAGAAATATAAACATACCAACATTTATATTTGTAAATACATGGGTAAGAGTCTTAGTATTTGTTCTTTTATCTTCATTTTGTATAATGCTTACCTCCTGAATATGTAGTGTGTTCATTCTGCGGACTCTGACAAGATAAATATACCCTTGTTCCACTAGAATCTCGAACAGTGCATTTGACTTACATAGGGGAGGACAACTGGTTTTCACTGATATTCAAAGGTAATTTCCAACCAAATTCAAAAGGGAATGTATCCAAAAAGCTTTGACTACTTGATGCTCAAAAAATGAAAAAGTCCCAGTACTGGAGCCACAGAATTGTATTTACTTTAGCATTATATTCCTTTGGAGAACATTTTACATCTAAGGATGTATATGTATGAGAGGGTGTGTGTGTGTGTGTGTGTGTGTGTGTAAAATATATATTACACACACACGCTGCAATAAAACTAACAGAATATATAATCCTATCTTTTATATATAAACCAGTTACTTAGATTTTTTTAATTTAAAAAATTCCCTATGATTACTTGCTTTTCACTCACTATTAAAACAAGTCACTTTTTCTTCTTTTAAAATAAATAAGGATAATATAAAGTGATATATTCACAAATCTACAATCCTTTGAAAAAAAGAGTTAAAAATCCAAAGAAATATAAAAATTATTAGCAAGAAAATTTGGACTATCATTCCTAGGTCACTGTTTAAATCCATTCCAGGTCACAAGTTAATGGAAATTATTATGGATGTGATTTTTTTTTTTTTGTTTCCCCCATGATCTATACTAAAAGGGTTCTTGCTCTCAGGCCAGCTTCTGGTGGACAGCTGTCCACATCATAAAAGCTACTATTATTACTCTACCATTATTGCACTAATTGCTCTTCCACCCTTATACTGAGAAACTTTGAGTTCTAGCAATGAAGTAACATTGGCAATCTTGCACTCATGCTGCTTGTTCTGTACTCAGTTATCGAACTTGCTTGAAAATACTCCCGGTACAGTGAAAAAAGAACATCAGGATTTGGGCTCAGAGGATAAAGAGAAGTTATGTTACTATGGCTATTATTCTGGGATTATTCATGAATGGTAGATTAAATTTAGAAAGAAAACTTACCACTATAATACTTGAAAAAATTATTTCTTAAACTTTTTCTACCTTTTACCCATGAAGTTAAAGTCAAAAAATAAGCTAAGCATATTTGCTTTATCTGCCAGCAGTTGGGACAGGAGGTAGGGAGTAGAGGGAGAGGAAATAAAGCCAGTGATTTAATAAGATTTTGACAGATGAGAAATTAACAAAGAGAAACTCATGTAATTTCAATAAATATGTTAAGGAGTGCATGCATAAAAATAAAAAGGAGTAATAAGCCAGTGCAGAAAGATATAAACGGTTGCTGTTCACTACCCTCTTCTCTGCAAACTTGTTACTGTGGCACAGATAGAAAACCAGCTTTACCATCACCTTGAGACCATTGCATTGATTTACCAATAAGTTCATCCTTTGATTGATTAGGTTATAACATTCAAAATGAGCTACCAAAGTATGTAGTAATTTGGAAGTTACTTGGATCATACTAAGACTGATCCAGATATAGGTCACCTCTATTTAAATTAGGGCTGATCTAAATACCTCAGCGAGTCTGCAGTTTCACTGATTTCGATAGGTGTTGGATCCTGCTCCCACTAGAATCAATGGTAAAACTCTCTCAAACAGAAATCCACTTGGCAAAAAAGTGCAGATAGTCACATTAATGAGTGGATTTCAGTCCCTAACTCTGAGGGCTCAGTAACCCTTACCTCAGACCTCAGTAACCCTGAAAGTTTTTACTTCCAAAAGAGCTACAGGAAAATCTCCAGGTATGTCTGGGTCAGCAAGCAAATGCATTACCTCTGGAAGTCTACTCTTGGAAGGGGAAACAGCTTTTTTTTT
>NW_017729032.1:226815335-226829218 GCF_001723915.1 Gavialis gangeticus
GACAGGGACAGACCTCCTTCAGAAAAAGAAGTGTATTCTGATCATAAACAGGAAAGGGCAACACAGGACTCTTAACTAGACTAAGGACTGAGTGCTGTGTTGTACAGCAGAGAAGCTAATGTTTAATGACTCTTGACTGCAGGTTATCATTTTTTTTTTTTTTCATTCTATGACACTTTTCAAGGTTCTAAAAGGTTTCCCATTCTGGATTGGGAATGAAACACCTTTCAGCATTTTCACCCCAGAACAGTACAATGGGTTGAGAAACAAACACATTCCCCTAGCTTTTATGATACAGATTAAAGTCTGATAGCCTGATTCAAGTACATGAGGGAACTGAACCTCCCACACAAGCCTGGATGATGTTTGCCCAGACCATCAGACTATTTGCTAACTGGATGATTAGGTGTATGTCCAATTTTGATCCAAAATATAACACTTTTCCAACACAATATTCCCCGTGGCGTACATTTCTGAGACATTTTAGCTGAAACAAAACAGCATTTTCTAACAAATATGAGATGTTTTAGTGAGGTAAGTTAAGCCATATGAAATAGTTCAGAGGCAACATTTTACTTGAATATTTGACTTTCCAACTTAATGTTGGGATGTAGTTGACTGTATATTATTCATAAAATATTTATTGTAAACAATTGAGACACAGTCTTATATATGAGATATCCCTTCTCATACATTAATATTTCCTTGATTTTGTTACTAAATTCTTCTGCTTAATTTGTTAAAGAAAAATGGCTACTTTTCTCTAATTTTCCCCTCTTGCTCCTCCAAAGTGATATGAATTTAAATAAAAACCTTCATTATTAAATTAATTAAAATGTTGTCTTTTTGCCTTCCTATTCCTCACCATTTATTGATGATACAGCAGTGATTGACTTTTTATCCTTATCCTCTCTCATTAATCAGTTTATGAAGCTTAGGGCTCATGCAATGAAGTGACACAGCTGTTATAATTCTAACATTACCAGCCCTGAACTCATCATTTATTAGCCTTTTAAATTAGTTTGATCTCCTTATTCCCCCTTCCTTTTTCTAAAACTACCTGCAGTTTGCTTTGCTATTTATGGCTTTTGTAGCATTCCTTACTAAGTTCTATATTTTCGACTAAGTACTCATTGCCAATTTGGAACACTTGTTATAAAGTTCTAGGTGAAAAGACAGGATTTGGGGGTTTATTTTAATTGCTATACATTTTCTATTTGTATCTTAAAGCACTTATTTCAACAAAGCTATTACAGCTTCCTGATAAAAGGTACAGGTCGCCATTAGCATTGCCACAAAACTTCATATTGAACAGAATGGCAATTTGTTTTTATCACTCAGTTCTCACTATTCATATTTTATGATCTATGCTCGACTTTTTGACTGTACTTAATCTCTTATCATTAATGGGACACACTTGACTGTTATCCTTCTTTTAAAGATTCATTATTGATCCACATTAATGTAACTGATGTATCTTCCTCCCTCTATTAGCCATGCCTTTTCAAGCATAAAATTTAACTGAATTCCGTCCTCTTATTATAATAGTTCCTCTATCCATTTCTGACTAGCACAGCACTTGCTTTTGTTTCTCACCCTTTGTATTTCAGTTTTTTCACACCAACATACAATTATTTTATATTCATTTTATATTATACATTGGCAGTAGCTGTAGAAATGGAACTTCATCAACAATGGTTGTTTTAAATAAAATGGTTATAAAATTAAATACTTATAAAAAAATAAACTAGCATGGTAGCACTGGCTGGAGCCAGACATAATGTATATATCTGTAGTCTCTTAGTACATATTGTACTCATGCCTGACAACCTTGTTAACTCTTTCCTTAGAATCTTAGTCAGGAACTGAATGTATGCATGACAAATATGAACAATACCAAGCCCTCGGTTGCTTGGGCTCAACTCCAGACACATTGGCTATGGGTCCATAGAACCACTGTGGCAACAGAATAGCTTTAGACATGGCAGAAATCATAGAATCATAGAAAATTAGGGATGGCAGGGAACTCAGGAGGTCATTAAGTCCAACTCCATGCTCAAAGCAAGGCCATCCCCAACTAAAACATCTCAGCCCAGGATTTGTCTGGTCTGCTCTTAAAAAACTCCAAGGATGGAGATGCAACAACTTCTCTGGGAACCTGTTTCAGTGCTTCACTACTCTTGTGGTGAGACTTTTTTTTCTAATATCTAAACTAATCTTTCCTTGCTGCAACTTGAGACCATTGCTCCATGTTCTGTCATCTGCCACCCCTGGGTGCATCGACACATTCATTAATGCACTGTAGTTACTGCACATTAAGCTTAGCACTTGCATAACCAAGTACTAAATCAAGAAACAGAAACTGGTGCTAGCTCACAGTAGCACTGGATCATGGGTTTTTACAGAACCTAACTGCACAGTAGCCTACTACTATTGTGCAGTAGAGCATAACATGGATTTAGCCTGGCATACTACTGCATAGTGTTATTAGAATACTGTACAGTTAGCATCTCATGGAAACGTACCCACTAAAAACAGTCTAGTTCCATCCTCTTTGTAATTACCCTACAGGTAGTTGAAGGCTGCTATTAAATCCCCACTCAGTCTTCTCTTCTCAAACTAAATAAACCCCGCTTCCTTAGCCTCTCCTCAGAAGTCATGTGTTCCAACCCCTGAACCATTTTTGATGGCCTCCTCTGGACTCTCTCTAATTTGCCAACATCCTTTCTGTAGCTGGGAGCAAAACTGGAGACAATACTCCAGCTGTGGCTTTACCAGTGCTGACTAGAGGATATTCATTACTTCTCTCGATCTGATGGCAATTTCCCTACTAATGCAGCCCAGCAAGCCACTAGGCTTCTTCACAACAAGGACACACTGTTGCCTCATGTTCAACTTTTCCATTGTAACCCACAGGTTATTTTCCTGCAGAACTTCTGCTTAGCCAGTCAGTCTCCAGCCTGTAGTGATGCATAGGATGGGTCTGTCCTAAGGGCAGAACTTTGTACTTGTCCTTATGGAACTTCATGAGATTTCTTTTAGTTCAATCCTCCAATTTGCCAAGGTCTCTCAGAAGCCTATCCCTACCCTAGTAGCCAGAATATCTACCACTCCCCCCAGCTTGGTGTCATCTACGAACTATCTGTGGGTACACTTCAATCCCATCTTCCAGGTCGTTGATGAAGATGTTGAACAAAACTGGTTCCAGGACTTACCGCTCGGCCACTTTACCCAAATGCTCTGGCCATAACGTTCCTCACAAAGGTGCTTCAACTGTGGGTGTAAAGCTGGAAGAGTATCACATCATCACTTTCCTGTACCAGAGGACATTTAATTTGATAAATTTGATTTATTTTGAACAAAACATAGACCCATAGGTAGTCATTTATGGCTGATGTACTTTACAGTAATCCCCAAGGATATTGCAAGCCACACAGAGTAAAGCAGCCATGATCCAGGCCAAGAATTCACAGGATACAAAACTACTTTTGCCTGAGTGCATCTCCCCACTGGCTGAAAGCTGAACACCTGCCACAACTGGGGAAGAGGCAAAGGGGTGGAAGGAAGAAGTAGTGGTAATAAAGGCAGAGATGAAAGATACCCAGCTTGGTGCAGCTCCCCACTGCTTAGCTCCAGCACGGGTACAGGCATGAGTATGAGAATACAGGCATAGGCAAAGCCCTCTTATCTGCAAGCTGGATCTGGCCCATGGGCCATATGTTGCCAGCTCTTGATTTAGACCAGTGGTCTAACAAGTACAAGCTATGCATATGCGCCCCTGTTGAACAAGAACTATACATCAGGTGACAAAACCTATATTTTTTCATAAAATCCATGTGCATAAAAGCCACTGAAAAAAATGGTTTCTGAGAGTCACAATTTTGGATGGAATCATGAGGGGGGGAAAAAACCCAAACAAACCCAAAAACTTACTACAAATAGGATGCTGCCTCCCCAGTGGGAGCCAGCAGTCCTGACGATTGCTAGGGTAGGGGGAAGCTGAAGGCATAAGGGAGAAAAGCAAAGATGGCAGCTGCCCCCTTACTGCTAATTGGCCAAGGGCTGCCCATCATATACTCCTGCCACTCTCTTCCATTGCGCAGCAGGAAGTGGAGCTGCATAATGGACTGCCCATCTTGGCCAATAAGCAGTGAGGGACAGGGCTGCTGGGGCACCTCAGCCAATCTGTGGTGGGGTTCTGCCATGAAAAACCATGAAAATTCCACATGCTGTGAGTGGCCCACAATTTTTATTTCACCTTGATGCAATTTAGGTACCTTCCTTACATTAAGCCATTAGCCATTTATTCAAGTGAAACATTCTGATAGAGGAAGCTCTGGAATGCCTGCCAACTAAAGGTCTAGGAACAATATGCTTAGCAATTAGGCTATGAAAGGAATATAATTTTTGGGAGCAGATTTACACATGACAAAGATCAATTATAAGGATGAGACAGAAGAGCAGAAAAATGAGAAATCCTGGAAGTTATTGGGGAAGTGTTTAGAGTAGGATTGGAATATTATCAGTATTGGTCATATGGTTATAGATGATATACTGGAGTTTCAGCTTGAAAGGTTGGGATACTTAAGGGGCCTTTGGTACTGCACTTTTGGACACTTAATATACATAACTTAACCAAAATCACCTGTCTCATTTGATTGGTGATGAGCACAAGATTGGAACAGCACAGACTGCAATTCCACACTATGGATCAGATCCTTTGTTCTAAAACTGCTGACCATAAGTCTGGCTGCATATAGAAATAATAGTGACCAGAAATTTCTATAGCGTATGAGAATTCTAAATTGTTACCATTTTCTTCAGCCACATACCCTACACTGCAGGCTGTATTAAGGGTAGCATACAGAGAGATCGAAAACTCTATTGGAGAAGATTTCCCTACATAAGACTCATCAGCTGCATATTTAAGAAACCTTTTGAGTCTCCTTTGCACTGTTGAAGTGAACTCAGTAAGACCAAGGATCTGGTTCACGGATTCTGGGCATGTCTGCACAAGACACTTTACTTGAGATTAAAGCAAATACTGCACAGTAAGTATCACTGTCTACACATGCAGATGCTTACTGGACAGTATTTTGCTCCTATTGTGACTAAATTTGCTACCTGAAAATACAAGTAGCGAATTTACTTGGGAGTAATTACTGCACAGTACAGTGTGTGTAACTGGCTAACCAGGAACAAATGTGCTCCCAGTCAGCTAAGCAGGAGGCAGCAGGAGATTGCTCCCTGCCCCTGGGAAGTGCCTGCTGCTGGGGCATGCTCAATGCCTCCCTGCCCCAGCAGCAGGGAGCTTCTAGCCCTGGTTCCACAACTGCAGCATGGAGCTTGGGAGCTCCCTGCTGCTGGCAGAGGGGGACATTGTCTCCACTGGGGATTTGGTGGTAGAGCTCACTCCAGCAGCAGGCAGATCCTGGAGGCAGGGAGCAATCTGTTTCCTGGCCCCATGCTACCTGCCAGTCCCTATATTACTCTAGAGTCAGCCTACTCCAGAGCATTTGCACATGTACATGCACCCTCTGGCTCACAAAAATAAATAATTAAATAATATTGCGGTAGTGCTCTGTCAGACTAGGACTCCATTGCTTGTGTCTCCATGCAATCATGGAAAAAACATAGGCTCTGCCCTTGAAAGCCTATAATAGAAGCAATTGCCAGCAGCCCTCAACCACTTTTGGAACAACCCTAAAAGGGTTTGTATAGCAAACAACTGAACTACACATTTTCCTGAGCTTATTCTTTGTTCCAGTCCTTGCAATAAACTTTAAACAAAAGATCTTTGCCAGCATATTGACATCACAAACCCTGCTTCACAAGAAATCATAGAGATTAAAAGTAAAAGTTATTAAAGCTGCATAATTTATTCTGGAACAAAGATGTTCTAAAGGGTTATTTACTAGTCATTAGGAATAATAGAGAGCCATTATTAACATTAACAGACTACCATTCTGAACACCTTTACAACTGGGTTGGTTCTAGAATGTCAAGTATCAAGACAGAAAAGTCATGCTGTCCAACAGTATATAACATACACAAATAATAAATCAGTGATGTGTGGCATTATTTAACCTCACATGAAGGAAAAAACTACAGAGTTGCACAAAGGAAAAGAAAGAATGAAATGGACTGAAACCTGATTGATCAGGTAATTAGCAAAAATCCAGGTTTTACAATTGTTTCTAGATGCAGGGAATGGAGTAATCGAAATTTTCCACATAGATTTCACCTTTTTTCATCAAGAAAAACTATTGGCTATTCCTGTGAGTTTATGTTCCGCCTAGCTAAAATTATCCCCACTATGAGATTTGACTTGTAGGTTTTGGAATGGGATCAGAGAGGAAGTATTTGAAAGCCATGATTGTTCCTTTTTTCTGATGCCTTATGGTAATTCCACAAGTGTTTGCAATAATATTAAGCGTTTCCAAGAAGTCTTATTAAAGCCACTTTTTAATGAAAGTATACTTCATCTCAAAATTTCTGGACACCATTTTAAACATTATGGCACCTCCAAAGGTACCACCATTCTAGTTTCCCCTCCTCCATAATTGCTATTTTTATTAAAGTTTCAGAAATTCAAAAAATTTCAAGTAAGGCTTTACCAACATTTTTTCATGATAAAAAGATCACCCACCACTTCAGCCTTTCCCTACAGTCATAAGACCCAATTCTCCTCTGACATCAGAAAGAATCAGTAACTCAAGAAAAATCTCATTCTCATAACCATTTCAGTTCCTGCTTCTTTTATTCCACTTTGTCAAGCTAGGAAATCACTTTGACAACATAACCACTTCTTCCACAGTCACCTTATTGCCTCCAAAAACAAATTCCAACATCTCTTCAAATATAGGTGTTTTATGGTGTGGTCTCCGAGTTGTATTCTCATTTTTGTGATGTCTTAATGACTATGTTTCTCCAAGATAATGCTTTTGGGTAGAAGTCTCAAATAGAAATATACTGAATCTCCTTTAAAGATATGGGATTCTTAGGATCCTTATAAATTATTATTATTTTCTTTTTAGCATTTATTGTGGAAAGCTAAAGCTTATTACTCAAAGTTAAATACACTCTTTTCTCTAGTTTAACTGAAATCAAGGTCATGATAGGAGTCAGCGTATATACAAAATACTGATAAACGTTTGGTTGCAATAATAATTTGCCTTAAGCACAGTACTTAGCACCTAATTTAAGGTAACTGTACTGTGAGTAAATCAAGCATTGGGATCTTTACACTTTAGCATTAAATTATGTGAAGAGAAACAACATCCCATTATAATGCCCTCTATACAAACATGTTTTCTGATAGGAAATCAATGGGGAGGTGACCAGGATATTTATCTTGTTTATTTTTGTCACACATTTTTGAAGTACACAAAGGAATCAGTGAGTGAAACTAAAATTAAGTGCAAATTCAGACTAATCATTTAGGCAATAACGTCTTCGTGGTGGGATGCAGAGCACAAAATGATGCTCATGCTGCTGTAGTGGAATGGACAGACAAGGTGTGTCAAACATATGGCCTGCTGAGCCCTATAATCAAGTCCCAAAGTTCTTCCCTATTAATCCTGCTGCTGTGCCAGACTGGCCCTTTGTTGCCTGCAATGCTTGCTCAGGCTGACATCCTAAGCTGGCCCAGGTGGGTGCCACCTGTTCTAGATAAGGAATGTGGGTGGTGAGGTATACAGACCTGATCTGGCCCATGGACTGGCTCCACTCCACCCAAGAGGGCCTAATTACCTAATTAGGGCCTATTACCTAAATGTAAAGTATTAAAAATTTGCCCAAGCTTCAATAACTGGATTTTTATTTGGTCATCCTTACCCCTTTTTAAGAGCTGATGCTGCTTGAATATTAAGCTTTGGTTCAATCCATTAGACTACAGGCACTAGATGACAAAAACAGAATAGAATCATAGAAAATGAGAGTTGGAATCAGGAGGTCATCTAGTCCAACCTTCTGCTTAAAGCAGAACTATCCCTAACTATATCATCCCAGCCATGAGTTTATCTAGCGAGGTCTTAAAAAAATCTCCAAGGATGGAGATTAAAAACCTTTCTGGGTAACCTGTTCCAATGATTTAGTATCCTCTTAAAACTTTACCTAAACTTCCCTTGCTGCAGCTTGAGACCACTGCTCCTTGTTCTGTCATTTGTCACCACAGAGAAGAGTCTAGCTCCAACCTCTTTGAAACAACCCTTTAGGTAGTTGAAAGCTGCTATTAAAATGCTCCCGCAGTCTTCTATTCTCTATACTGGATAAATCTTGGTTCCTCAGCCTCTCCTCATAAGTCCTCCTCATGTGCCCCAGACCCTTAGCCAATTTCATTGCCCTCTGCTGGACTCTCTCCAACTTAACCACATCCTTTCTATAGTGGGGGGCCCAAAACTGGACACAGTACTCCAGATGTGGCTTCACCGGTGCTGAATAGAAGGCAAAATCACTTCCCTACATCTGCTGGCAACACTCCTACTAATGCAGCCCAGTATGCCTTTAGCCTTCTTCTCAACAAGGGTGCACTGTTGGCTCATATTCAGCTTAATGTCCATTGTAAACTCCAGTTCATTTTCTGCAGAGCTGCTTGTTAGCTAGTTGGTTGCCAGCCTGTACCAATGCATGGGATCATTCCAATCTCAGAGCAGAACTTTGCACATGTTCTTACTGAGCCTCATGAGTAGGGATCTCCTTAATTCTTGTTGAGGCAAGTGAAAAATCATTGGCCACTTGCAGCAGTCCATGCTAGTTTCACACTCGTCGCCGCACCCTCCCCTCCATCCATTAATTAGCTGAAGAGCTCCAGCGGCACTTCCCCTTGCCACTGATTAACCAGGGAGCCAAAACCACGACATAATACATACAGAACCCATAGAAACAATTCACTCATTAATCTAAGGACTTAAATGTACATTGAAATACCTTACAAAAATTAATTTATACACAAAATGAATTGAAACTAACATCATCTTATTTATTTGCATTCTTCAACAGGTTTAGGGATCAATTTTAGGAAATACATGTTTAATCACAAACAGTATTGGTAGTAGCTGAATGTTTGAAAATATTAAATATATATTTAATATTTTTATTATATTTATATTCATTAGAGTGGTGCTGGCTCCTGCCCTGGGGGTCTTTAAAAGGAGGCTGGATGAACACCTTTCTGGGGTCATTTGACCCTAGTACTCTTTCCTGCCATGACAGGGGGTCAGACTTGATGATCTGTTCAGGTCCCTTCTGACACTACCAAGTATGAAACTATGAGACTATATTTGTGAGCATGGGTGGAAAAAAAGAATCTAAAAGGTGTCCATTTTACTGAATGTTAAGAAGATCTCACAATTAAGCAACTAACATTTTTATGAATAAAATTAATCATGTATTAATTCTGCAGCTCAATATATCTGAATGTCAAGTGTTGCACAGCTTTTCCCCAAACCCAAGGATTTTGGATGCAGTATTAAATTGAACCACATCAAACTAAATAATACTAACCTTGATAGAAAGAATTCATCATGTTACTTGTTAAACACTAGAACGCAGCATCCACCAGCAGTTGCAGCTGACATCCTCCATCTCTGCCATGTGAACACTTGTCTATACATTGAGATTGTATACTCTGCATCCACTAAATCGGTTGTAATGGTAAGGCAGCATCTTGCCAGGTTTTACAGATGTGGAAACCAGTCACAAACAGATTCCCCAAAGCACAGTCAGTCACAGGCACTCTTTGACAAAGTTCATATAAGCAGCACATCCATTGTCATTCTCTTTCCCCCATCCAGGGATTGATTTCACGATCTGAGCATCACAACTCAGAACCTGGTTGGTCTCCAAAATGCAAACAGCAATAAAAAAAAGGGTCATCCAGTTGTTTAAACCATGAGGGATGCGACTGATCATTCTTGTAGCACCAATTCAACTTTGTAGCGATTGTCTGGAACAGTTCTTGTCTCCACTGGTTTTCACGTTGACAGTTTGAAAGCTGTTGTGATGACATATCTTTGACTCAGCTTATCAAATCCATCAGCCTGTTGTGTGTGTGGTGGATCATAGCTTGCCAGCCATCAAACCAAATTAGAAGCTCCATGAACCGGATTACATTTTCAGACACAAATATCACTTAATCATCAACATCTCCCTGTCTTAAGAGATCATGTAGCTTAAGCACATGCTGTTTGTTGGGTGTGATTTCTAGCTGCTTGTTCATAAATTACTGATAGGACCTCAAATTCGTGGTGTGGTAACAAACCACGTTAAACCACAAATTCCACCTAGTAGGAGCAGGCTTTTGTGGAAATGGCACAGTTGCCTATAGATCCCCACTTTGATTGGTGATGGACTCCCTGTACCAGAGCTTACAGCCTGGACGACGTCTGAAGCCTTTTTTAAAGGAGGAAACTACACTATCCATATCAGGAAGCTACATGTACCAGATGTCACTTACTAAAGGCAGAATGCATGCATTTCAGGTGACATGAATTGCATTGGGCAGCATTTCTTGGAGCACATCAGAGACCAATTTTCACATATACATGGCATTGTCAAACAGAAATGCTGAGCTCTTGTTAAAATTTAAGCTGGAGTTTACAACAGCTTTCACTGGAGCTCATGCCATGGTAGAAAAATTGTGAGGTGAATTGGCTCTGCTTGAAAAACAGGCAGATTGTGGTCTGCTCAGCTCCCAGGTACAAATAAAATGTGCAGGACAGTTATTTTGAGGATCTGTAGCTTCATCTGCTACTGCAGAGATGGATTCATATTCTGTAGCTTTTGTAGACTGTACATAAGCAATCATAGTTGGTAGATAATCCTGGCAAAAAGCTTTTTTTGCATGTGTAAAACATCCACCATGTTTGTCTTCAAGTACTCCCTTCATTTAAGGTTGTGAATTTTCTGTAGAGGGATGTTCATGTCCATGAATGCTTCAACTAGTGCAAATGTAGCTTCTTTTCTTGTCACACTGCTTTCAGTGGTCCTTATAAACAGCCAAAGCATGGTCATGTATCTCTTGCTCTATCCTTAAGCCCCTGGAGTACTCTTTTGTTTCATGTGCAATTCAAATGCTAAATGATGATCAACGCTGTTTTTTCTTGCCATATCCAGAGTAACACTGCATGATGAAGAGAACAATTTGCCAACATTTGCATGCAAGATTCCTGAAGGGTAATACCTGACGTGATCTATAGCTGGAATGTTCTTAGCTTTATGGCAGTTCCTTTCACTCAACATCTTCAGAAAGCATTACCTGCACTGTTTGAAAGTTGGCCACAAAACCCTCTCACTTCCCTGACTGATGCCTTTACTAAGCCTATATCACTGGCTCAGCCTCTCACTAGCTCTCTCAGTGAAATCACATGATCTGGATGCAGAGATTTCCATGCTTTCCTTTGTGCTCTGGAACATTTTTTTCCCCTGGCAATTCTGCACCAAAATTATGGGGATTGCCATTTCACAGGATTCGTGGAACTCTCTTTTTTTCAGTTTCTGCAAGAAACATGAAGTCTTGAATAGGATAGATACCTGTTCATGAGATTTCTTTTGGTCCAATTCTCCACTTTGTCTTGATCTCTCTGAATCCTAGCCATACCCTCCAGCATATCAACTACTCCTCCAACTTGGGGTCATCCACAAACTTGATGAGGGTGCACTCCATCCCATCTTCCAGATCATAGATGAAGACATTGAACAAAACCAACCCCAGAACTGACTCTGGGGGCCCTTCACTTGGTACTGTCTGACAAGTATATATCAAACCATTGATTATTACCCTCTGAGCCTGACAATCCAGCCACTTTTTTATATCTACCTTACAGTCCATTCATCCAACCAGTACTTCCTTAGCTTGCCTACAAGAATGTTGTGTGAGGCTTATCAAAAACCTTGCTGAATTCAAGGTACATCACATGCACTGCTCTTCCCACATCCATAGAGCCAGTCATCTCATCATAGAAGGCAAAGAGGTTGGCCAGACATGACTTCCCCTGGTGAATCCAGGCTGCCTGTTCCTAACCACCTTCTCCTCCAAGTGCTTAGAAATGGATTCCTTGAGGACCTGCTTCACATTTTTTCCAGGGACTGAGATAAGGCTGACTGGTCTGTAGTTCCTCAGATCCTCTTCCTTCCCTTTCTTAAATATGGGCACTATATTTGCCTGTTTCTGATTATCCAGGACCTCTGCCAATTACCCCAAGTTTTCAAATAAAATGGCCAGCAGACCTGCAATTACATTGGCTAATTCCCTCAGCATCCTCAGGTGCATCACATCCGTTCCCACAGAACTGCACATCCCCAACTTTTCTAAATTGTCTCACCTCCTCCCCAAACTGTGCTGCCAGGTGCAGTAGTTTAGGAGCTGGCCTTGCCCATGAAGACTAAGGTAAACATACTCTTAATCTAATTCCAACCCCTCCCCAAATATTAAAGAGTGAGTTTAGAAGACTGAAATTTTGTCCTGGCCTATCTTACTTTTATATTCAATAACTTTACTCACCTATAGGCTTACAATAATAAGCTAATGAACTATGAAACTAACTCTGTAAATGGGTATGTGTAGGCAAAATTTTATGCCCATGAGAAGCCCAATGTACACCTGCATATATCTTATGTCAGGACTATTCTAATAATATCTATAGTGACTAATCTGAGCTAATACTGATAGCCTCAGACTGACCAGTATTGATAGCCTTTAGCTATTTGCTGGCATCATATCATCTGATTTTAGGAGAACAGTGGGCAAACATGGAGAACAGATGAAGTGGACCAAGAATATAAGGCATCTGCTACACCATCTTATGCCTGTTGCCAAGTAATTTAATTCACGTGTGAGGTTCTTTGCATGTTTGGACCTCTCCCATAAAAAACTCAACTGCTGAATATGAAAGGGCAGTGCAATTGAGTGTGTGAATGCAGCCAACTCACATTTAGAACTGGCTAGTTTCTTTTTGATAACACATAGTGAACTAACTTTTGCCATGATTCTCTTGATATGGACCCGAGTGAAACAGACGGAAGTGGTTGGCCAGTCATTCAACTATTTCCATGTGAAGTTTTGGTGAAATGTATACTCCTGACCAGTGCTGAAATTGGTTAGTAGTTGACTTTTAATAAAAGTCGTTGCCCTGAGCTGTCACCCACAGAGATTGTTAACATAAGCAAAACTTCTGCTACTCAGGCATATAGACTGATCATTATGTATATGTTAAACAGGAGGGCTGTGCGAAATGGCACTGTTCCGTTTTGACTTGCATTTTTACGTTTTGATGGAATGGTGTTTTGTTTCAAATTTCATTTCAATTTGAAACAGCTCTTCCATTTTGTTTCATCAAAATGGTTTCACTGTTTCAATGTTTCACCCATAGGCTATAATGGGGAAGCTCAAAACAGCCTATAACTTTGTCATTTCTGGCCTGATTTGAAAGAAACTTGCAGTAATTGTAGCCCCTTGTGAGTATATGAAGCCTGCCAGGTTTTGAGGAGATAGGTGCAGAAGTTTCAGGGAAACTGTGCCTCAATGTCTTGAAAGCAGAAAATTCATTTCACGTGTATGTGTTAAGCCACAGCAGGGTCAAAACTGCAGGCTTGCTATCCCCTGCTGAAGCCACAAAGCCTGCCAGCTTTCAAGGAGAGAGGTGCAGGGGTTTTGGGGAAACAGGTTGCCCTCCCCAGCACTATCTTTCTGGTCATCTGCGCCATACATGAGGTGCCCTTGAAGCCTTCTTTGGAATTCTTTTGTCCCACCATAATCTCTCCTGCCATGTCTTGATGTAAATTATTATGTGAGTGGGAGACTGCCTATTATATTGGAGTTTGTTGGGGTCTCTCCTAGAATGGTCTGACCCCTGCTTTTTTCTCTAGCTAGGCCTCCCCGCCCC
>NW_017729032.1:226834218-226838531 GCF_001723915.1 Gavialis gangeticus
CTAGAATGGTCTGACCCCTGCTTTTTTCTCTAGCTAGGCCTGCCCGCCCAAACCCACTACACCGGGGTTTGACTCCAAGGTTCTGAAAATTTCAAAACATTTTGACTTGCCCCATTTTGTTTTGAGGCTGTTTTGAAGCTCTGTGTTTCATTTCAATTCAGCTGTTTCAAGCTCAAAACAAGTCGAAACAGCGTTGAAATGAAACTGTCAGCGAAATTTCACACAGCCCTATTAAACAGTAATGGTAGCTAAATTCTGCCTCGTGGGAGACTGCTGTTGGTGCCATAATTTTTGCTTTACTACTTATTTCACAAAGAACTGTTCATTGAAGTCAAGGGAAACAGTTCTATTTAATTTCACTGACCATTAGATTCTGGTTTTAAATCAAGTTATTCTTAATCAAAATCCAAGCAAGTCAAAGGAGTTCACCAGCATAGTGAGGTGAAGTGATTTAAGGGGCAGTAAGTGTATTGTTTTGGCCTTTAATGATAAGCCTATTATAGTGAAAAATTATAATGTCAGCAGTCATGTCCATAATCTGTCTCACATATGCCAAAATATGTCAGTTATTTCTTGTCAAAATCTGGCTGGTTATTGAGTACAAGTCCTAAATTTGTATGCCAATTATGCACAGTAGTATATTTTCCATTGCTGTTCCATCTGCACAAGCTACGCCAGATGCAGTTGAGCTGGAAGAAGTCTCCACTGAAGAGAAACAATGGGAGAGGTCCATACAAGAAACAACATTCCACTCTGTAAACTACTATTTTTTTTTTGTCATAATTAAGTTGTTTCTAGACTCTAACTAAGCTGTGTCTAATTTCCTAAAGCCTATGCACCAGCTGGGATTTATCAGAATTTCCAACATCTGGTTCAAATGGGAAACTGAGGAATAAGAAATCATTCACAGACTGGATTGTGTTAAGTATGGTTTAAATAAGAACTAAAGATTCTTATCCCATTATATGGCTTAGCTTTTGTGGCCTCTTTATTCCTTTCAGTTCTTCTCTTGTTTGCCAGAACTGCCCCCACCTTGCTTTTCTCTTCTTCCTTCCCACTTCTTATATTCAAATCACTCACTCTACTTTAAGACAAACAAAAAACTAGAACTCTTATTTCCAAAATGATACCTTTTATTAGCCCAGCTGGGAAATCACAAGAAAATTGTCCTTTTCTGTAACTTTTTGGAATCAAAGTCCCTTTTTGTCAGGCTCTGGGAATTGTATAGATAGTACAAGATGGTAAAAAGGAAGGGACTTTGATCCCAAAAGCTTGCAGAAAAAGACAACTTTCTTGTGATTTCCCAGTCAGTCTAATAAAAGGTATCATTTTGGAACCAAGAGTTCTAGTTTTTGTTTGTCTTCCTCTCTCAGACCAACACAGCTACCAAATACACCCCTCACTCCACTTATATACTACTCTATGCTTGCCCTTTTAAAACATCTGATGACATGAACTTGAGTTCACAAAAGCTTATTTTCTCTCTCTCTTATTTAGTTAGTGTATGAAGTGCATGTCAACCCTGCCTTCTGTCCTCTTTGGCTTTGCCATATAAGATGATAAACATTCAGGCTTTTATTTTCATATATATATAAGCAAGTATATATCTTGTCTTTTTTTCCCCAAAAGCACCTTCTATACAAGTCTATTATGCAAGGAAGCAATTTAGACTCTTTTATACAATTAAAGAATGAGAATGTTTTAAATTCAAATTGTTATATACATGAAACACAGCCTGTATAGTACTTATTTATCACCAATGTGTAACTACTTCTATAAATATATTAATTTCTGAACACAGATGTAAGCCTGAAATACATAGAGGGGGTTTCCTCTCCAGTCTTCCTAATAGGTTGCTGGAAATCTCTTCCTCATAAAAATCTTGGAATGGAACCTGTATAGAATCATAACATTAAGATTCCCTTGTCTAGTATAAAGAGATTTTTCTTATCTTGCAATATCCAGCAGGTAACCGATTCAAGATGATTTGCATTTCAAATACTAGGGTATAATTGGGTGAAGTGTTCACAGTAACAGTTTAACAGATGAATCCTAAAGACTATTCTCTTTCTGTTTGCAAATTATCCACAAACAAATATGAGCTGTATAGCATATGTATAGTATGTTAAACCTATAGATTTCTCAAAAGCAAGACTAAGAGTAACTGAAAAGAATGGGAAAACATTACTTTCTGTTATGGTCCAGCTAACCAAAACTATACTTACAGTATGATGGTCTCTACACTAGCTGTTACCATAGAGGAAAGATCTGAGGGTCATTGTGGACATTTCACTAAAAACATCATCTCAGTGCTCAGAAGCTATCAAAAAAAGCAAACAAAATGTGATGGATTGTTAAAAAGGGAATTGTAACCAAAAAGAGAGGTATCATCATGCCCCTTTATAAATCCATGGAATGTCCAAACCTGGTATACTGTGCCCAGTTCTGGTCCTCACACCTCAGAAAGGATACAAAAGTATTAGACAAAAGAATGTACAGAGAAAGGCAACAAGGATGCTTAGTCTCTCCTTTTATGGAAGCCCCTCCATACGACTAAGAGGCTAAGCTGGTTCAGTTTAGAAAATGATGCTTGGCGGGGGCCATGATAAGTGTTTACAAAGCACTAATGGTGAAGAGGAAGTATATAGGAATTTATTATTTTCTATCATAATACAAGAACTAGAGGTCACATAATGAAACTAGTAGGTAGCAAGTTAAAAACCTAACAAAAATAACTTCTTACCTGATAGAAGAGACATTCAGTTCAAATTAGGCCTCTAAGTCACTCAAGAACTTAGAATGTTACCCCAGTCTTTCAAGTGTACATCCTCTGGTATCCAACTGTATGATAAAATTATTTTTGGCTATTTCAGAAATCTACATTTTTCCCTACGTGGAATCAGGTCATTACTGTACCTTGGGGGGATGGCTCAAAATAGTGCATTAGAATTCAGGCATCCTCATAAAAAAGCTGCCACAAGATAATTAAACATAGGCAATCTTAAGCATGATTCCCTAACTCAGACATGTCTTGGGTAGCCCTGCTTAGATTCTTCTTAGGAATTTTCTTAATTGTGTGACGAATAGTTTGATGCAAATACATTAATCTCTTACAAGCACTTTCCTTTTTCCTGCTTAAAGAATATCCCCCTACACACATTTCAGAGACCTTATTTCAGCATGACTAATATTTAATTGCGTTGCTTTAAGGGAGCAATCAGTTAAAATATTTAAAACCAGACAGAGAATTGATAATGCTTGCTGTTTTAATTTACCATTTTGGTGCAAAACTAACATGAGAAAGTTTTCAAATCCTCTATAAATTAGACAGGTATAGGACAGAGTTGGGGGGGGTGCAGAAACTAAACCCCATCTGAAAGATACTTGGCACAATTGTTTGGTATATAATGTTTCAAAAATCAGGAAACTGCTCTGTGGTTGGGCCTTTCAGATCTGAAGCACTGTTTGGCCTGTTTCAAAACACTCATTAGTGAAAAGTCATTTGCAGCTAAGCGCTGCACCCTAGAATGAAATGAGTTGGCTATTGCTTGTAACCAAGGTGGTATTTTCAAAACAATTTTAAAACGTTAGCGGTTTCATAAATGCAAATGTGTACATGCCTGTCAAAAAAAAATCATGTTGGTTTTCAGGTAAAATTTGTGAAGTGGGTGGAAATGAGAAAGGGAGGCATTGACTGCTGAAAAACAAAATGCTCTACAAGAGTCAACATTTTTGGTAGACTATATTTGACAAAAACTAACCACTACTTTTGTTGTACCATAGATACTATCAAAAAGACTAGTATTGCTAACTCTGTTAGTTTTTGTCATGTGGACACCAGCTAATTGTATCATATAAATAATATGTATAGCTCAAGGCATCATCACTGAACAGGAATTAGTTCTTTAGTAGAGAAGTGCTATTAGGAAGTGACAGTGCAATACTACTACTACTACTAATAATAATAATAAAGGTGCCAACCCTGAAGAGCAGGAAGTGTATTAACTTTACTCAACTGAAGAGTCTCATTGGAGGTGTACATATTGATATTTGAAAGATTGGGACCCAAAATCATAGTCTGCCAATTCAGAATAAATCTATTCAGATGGACTGACAATTAAAAAGTGCCAGGAGATTTTAATGCAATAATTACCTATTTGTAGAATTAAATTAATAACTACAAAATTATTATTGTTCCCCATTGCTAATTTTCATGAATATTCAGCAAATGAATGAATATGAGTTGCAAATCATGAGAACAATAGTTTCCTCATAATAATTAATGAAGAATGATGACAATTTAAAAATATTTG
>NW_017729032.1:226843531-226863515 GCF_001723915.1 Gavialis gangeticus
AATTTTCATGAATATTCAGCAAATGAATGAATATGAGTTGCAAATCATGAAAACAATAGTTTCCTCATAATAATTAATGAAGAATGATGACAATTTAAAAATAATTGAAATAAAAATAAAATATGTACTGGCAAAAAAGAAGGAGCTTTTATAAAACATAACTGTTCATCAGGTATGGGTATTTTTCCCCCCTAGGAACTATTGAATAATTCATCTCTAAAGGCAAAATGATCTAATTAGAACATGAACAGCATGTGTATAGGCAGTCTATAACTGCATTCAGTCAGTCTTATAAGCAAACTCTTCAAGAAGCCCCTATTGATTTTTCTATGGTTAAGAGCCACTGCTTATCTGTCTCTCTTAATAGCTCTTATAATATATAATACAATAAAAACATTATTATACATTATAATAGTGATGGATGAGGCTGAGTTTTAAGAGTGTTACTTGAAACTGGGTAGGCAAAGGGAATTAAACAATTCTTCCAGCAGCCTGAGTCCAATCCCTGCCAAAATTAGTGTGGCCTCAAAGTGACAGTAACATACACAGCAGTAGGACACCTTAAAAGGAGAATTTGTGAAGATGTCATTGCTCTACTCAGCCATACTGCTTTTTCTCAGTAATGCCCCATGTAGTAGCAGCCAGTTGGGGCAATACAAGTGGCAATATTAGAACTCTGCACCATCCAGAACTCCCCAATAGATAGAACTTGTCCAGTACCAGAAAAGCTTGCTGCAGTATGAATATGCACCAATGGCAGTGTAGGTTTCAAAGAATTAGCCATATGTTTCTACTCTGAATTTGCAACCCATGTCACTAACCCATTCTATGACTTTATGGTGTCATTCCATTAACATAAATAATGATCTGCCTGCATAAAACCTGGAGCATGGCAACAGTGAACCATATGTTGAATTCTAACATGCTAGTCCCTGTGATATCTGGGAATCTGAACATGTAAGGGTTCAACACTTTGGCTACAAAAGTTTATTGTCTACTGAAGAAAACTGATGTACCACATTTTGTAGAAATTCAAACATATGGCATAGAACTTTGGGGGTTACTCAGTTTTAAAAGTATCTGGAACTTTTTTTCCCTTTAGATGCAGCTATAATTTCGGATGCAAGGAATAAATATAATAGATTATACTGCGTATTTTAATTCTCCATAAGGAAAAATAGTACCTTAGTATAGAACAAAAACCACATTTGTTCATTTTTTAAATTAATTTCTTTTATTTGAAGTTACATAGTTATAACATTAATTTATTTAGGTCAAATATTTTTAAAGCTGAACTCAGTATAAAACAGAGTGCCATTAACCATAAGCATAAATATTTGGAAGCCGAGGTTTTTAAACTGCATCTATGCTATTATTCTACTTAATAATAGCTTTTTCACTGTAATTTAAAAAGGCAGTTTATCTTGCAGTTAAAGTGATAAAATGTAACTGTGTATAATAAAAAAACCCTTTTACAAACCACTGATTTAATTATTCTCTGAGAAATTGTTGAGAACTATTTTTATAAATTTATTTTTTCATTTTTTCCTGAAATACATGTGTATGGTATTTTAATGATTTATTCAGCTTGCATTTCTCTGAAATGTAAATTAACATTTGCAGCATGCTCTATTTGGAATGTTACAAATACTTTATAAATGCTTAGAATTCCCTTCAGAAATAGGTTATATAAAATATATGTAACAAATAAGATTTGGTCCATAGCTTGTTTGTAGCTGATATACACAAAACTTAGGAACCAATTCCCAAGATCATGCTCCCAAATGTCATTTTGTGACCTTTATCTAGGTTGTCCTTTTCACAGGGAAGGAGGAGATATGTGTACATGCATTTATGCGTATTCACTCCAGTTTCCACTATTTTTGTGCCGATTTGCTACTGCTAGGAAGGCTGTATAGAACTACCAATCTAGTTCTTAGTGATGAAAAAGAACTACCAACTTCAGTTTTCACTGCTAAGCTTCCCATCTACTGGAGGGATCTTTTTTTAACTGGGTGCCAAGATGGAAGCAATCGAAAGAAACATATTAATTACAAATCAAGTCACTGCCTGGGAAACACATTCAGTATGGGTGTGAAAAAAGGGCCCTATTCAATTTGGATTCAGCCAAAATCAGGGACAACGATTCAGTTCATTGACGCAGATGACTGTTCCCAATTCGAATTAGCTGAATCTGAAGATTCCACGCTGACTTGGGAAAAATCAGCAATTCGGCCATAGACACAGCTTTAAATGTCTTTTCCACATACCTTGAGGTACCAGGCACAGCTCATGAATGCTGCGATGCTGGGGCAGATAGAGCATCCCACAGGAGCGTGCGAGAGCCTGCTAGGTGCTCAGCTGTTGTGTAAGTATGTTGTGACCTATGACTCATACCTACCCCTCCTATGTAAATTGGTTCCTGAATGAATGGGTATGAATCAAGGTGGTTGAGAGACAAAGGAAGTAGGTCTAAAAATAGCTCCATCTGAATGACCGAACCATCAACTCAATGAACCCACCATCACCCTGCATTGCCCCTCCCTGGCTCAAGATTTGGAAGACAAAGACTGTTGCAGAAATCAGTCAACCCACCATTACAGACACCTCAAACTGCATGTCCTTACCTAAGAGTGCATATGCTCACTACACCAGAGACTGACACTTGCCTGGGCATGCCCCTACCACCAGGGTCATAGAAGGTCTGCCCCTATAAATGGGGACAGTGAAGACAGACCCAGTGAGACGCCCTCTCTATTTGGACCAGCACCATGACACACCACCTATCCACCTAGAGGCCCTGGCAGTGACTCCCTCTGGACAACACCTGCTGGACAAAGACCCTGACTGGCCATTAAGGACCCCCTTCCAGCCTGGGTAGGTAGCTATCACCCCCACCCTCTCTTCAATCAAGGACTTGGACTCCATTTCTCTTCCCTACCTGCACTCGAATCCTTCCACTGAGTCTCTTTCTCCTGCTATTATTGTGTGTGTATGTGCATGTGCATATGCATGTTCATCTAATTGATTTGTCTATGTGTGCATCTGCAATTGTACACCACACTCTCCTGTCTAAACACACAATATTGAGATCCTAAGCATTGGTCTGACCCCACAGGGCAACAGCCTTATCTGAGGTACTGGGGGACTTCAGGAGCTGCAGCCATGGCAATCCTACATTAAGAAACCTGGCTAGCAGCCAGAGTGTGGCTCCAGCCACCCAAGGTCCAGTTTTGGGTGGTACATGCTACTACCACATGCACCACCCCACTTTCTTTTTTAGGCACAGGCTTTTTTTGACCCTGAGCAATCCTGGTGTCAAAAAACCCTCCCATGCTGCAACACCCCAATCATTAGCCAAGACCCCTTTATAGAGCCTCAATGGAAAAGCAACCTGCATACTGCATGGACTTGGTCAAATATTTCACTTGGATAAAGAATGAAAAGTGACCTGATAAAATCCAACAGATTCACGGATATTAAAATTCACCATATTAAAAACAAAATATCTGTGTCCACTTACATAACATTTTTACATATACAGTCAGTACCACGGTAGACCATATTGTAAAATGTGTGCAGTGAAATGTTTTAGGGATGGCAAGACTGCCAAGTGGACCAAAAATGAAAGAGCATGTGCCCCCTTAAACTGCTAAACCTTACTTTTTAATCAAATGTCTTTCTATTTTTTAAAAATTGGGCAACAACAAAGTGTCTAAGTGATAAAATGCTGGCTCTAGCTGGAAAATTTTAAGAAAATTAAATTTCAGTTGGAAAGGTTCTCCTAATGTTTCATATAGCTTATTTCCCCAGTGAGAAATTGCAGCAAACCCATACAGTCTGAACCAAATGTTTACAACATATTCATCTCAGGTATTTCCAGATTAAGCAGTAAAGCAAACAGGAGGAATCTGGCTAAAACCTAGCACAGAGAGGGAGCATGAATGATTGACATTAAGAAGAACATGAGTGATTGGCATTAAACATGAATTATGCAAAACTAAATCATATTTTTTATTGTTGGTACAGCAGCTTACACTATAGGCTTCAGAATACTGGAATATCCAAGATTTGTAGTATTCAACTTCACCATACCATACCGAAGTGCATTAATATATATATTTGATTTTTATATTTGTATAATAAAGGTCTAAAAAGTCACTCTCTCTCTCTCACACACACACAAATGTTAAAAGTGCAAAGGTTTATGGTCCTCCCAAGGACCGAACACAAAACACTTGTCAGTGAAAAATAAATGCCAAAAAACACCATGTCACAGAAAAAACCCTCTCCATGCCCCTCATGGGCATGTCCACACATGCAGGCATGTGCACTTGCAGCAGCTCAAATAGAAGTGGCACACATTTGAGCCGGGGATTTTTCCCTCACCGGACATGCCTAGACATGCACTTTGCTGTGAGGCAAGTTGTGTCACTTGGGGCAAAATAATCCCAGCTCCTCCTGGATCTTCAGCCAGGGGGAACTAGAGCCTGGGGCCAGTACCTGTGCTGGCCCCAGCAGTATAAAAGCCTGCCCTGTGCTGGTCACAGCAGTATAAAAAGCTACCCTGACAAGGAGCTCGGGGTTACTTGCCTTTAGGAGCTTCTAAAGCATGGCCACTTAGTATCTGGAGACACTACTCCTTGTGCCAGCTGGACTGCTGAAGCAGTCCTAACCTGGAGTGGTCCTTGTACCTTCTACCCATTGCAGCAGTCTGGCAGTAGAGGCAGCTGCCTGGCTGTCACCTGCAACAGCATGTGGTGCCAAGGCTGCATGCCTGCCAGACCCAGACGGGGTGCCCCCGCTCTGCCATCTGGGCAGCTATCACCCAGATGTTCTCTGTATGGTGGCCTGCTTTGAACTGTCAAGTGGCCAGGAGGTCAGCCACCTCCAGCTTTGTCCTTAGTGCCAGCCCTCAGCACGCACACACACAAGGGCTGCATGAGGCTTTGGTTTGTGATTTGATTCGGAGAAGGTCTGGCCTGATTTGGAGGCTGAATCTCCAAATCTGAATCGAATAGCCCAAAGCTTAAAACTTTCCAAATCTATTTGGAAAAGATTCAGAAGAGATTCAGCAATTCAGAAGGCAGTCTTTGAGGAGAAACAGAAATTTAGAAGAGGGAGGGGAAGTAGGGGGAGGAGGGGATGCCTGACATCTCTAGCTCACCAGTGAGTGTGATTTCTCCCTGACCCCTTCCAATCAGAGTGTCGGGGGGGGGGGCATAGAAACAGCATAAAAGCCTCTATCATCAGCCTTTTCTGTCCCTTTTCTGAGCTGTTTCTGCCCGAGCAACAGTGTGTCAAAGGTGCTGTGGCTACTGGACTGACTTCTTAGTCAGTGGTCTGCTTCTTTTTGCTCTTATAATGGATTGGATATAATATATAATATAGCTTATCTTAGCTTAGAATCCATCTAATTCCAATTCATATTTGTGGGGGTTTTTTCCCAATACTTCTCAAAGAGAAAGCTCAGTGTTTTTCCTGGTAGTGTTATCCATCCCTGGGCAGGGAAGCACACATTGCGCACACTCACACACATTATAGAAGAAGAGATTCAGATTATATATAGTAGTAATTACTCATTAATGTTATTATAGTTAATTTACATACAGACTAAAGACAACACAGAAGAAGTAGTCAGATAGAGATTCAGATGGAGATTAACATTAACACACACAACACAGAACTCAGAGTCTTAAGAAAATGAGATATTTTCTTATTCTCAACACAGAAAATAAGATATTTTAAGTACACTACACAGCACAGAACAGTACAGTGAAAAAACACAACCCTGAAGAACAAAAGTCATTCACCCATTCAGAGTCAGGGCAGACAACACATCACCAAAGAACACACGAACACACACACACACACACACACACACACACACACACACACACCATATCCTTATTAATTAGCAATAATCAAGCCGCAGTCCACTATACACAACACAAAGCAAAGCAAACAAATCATACAACGTAGAAGTCAGACACACACACACATACACATACACACACCCCTACCTTTTGCAGCATAGGAAAGATTAATATGAAGTGTGCTGGAAAGGCAGGTGCCAGGTCTTCTGGCAGGGGAGGCAGAGAGCTAGAGCAGCAAGTCCTCCCCTCCCCCCAAACTTGGATGCATCCTCTTCCTGAGCAGCCATGAGGCTTCGGCTGCCAGTGGAAGCAAGGAGGTGAGAGCAGTACCTGACATCCCTGTACCTGCACCACTTCCTTAACTCCAGAAATAGGCACCAGCAGCAGAATGACTGTCTCCTCCACCCCAATTTCATCTCCCAGCATGAGACTCCCACTGCCAGAGCTGGAGCTGGAGCCGGAGCCAGGGGACATAAGCTCCCTGTCTTGAGCAATTCTGGGAACCAAGGGGGAAATCAGAGTTTGTGCTCCACACCCCTCAAAGTTCTCCTAGAACCAGGTCTACTTCTCCAGAAAGCAGCACCTTGGAGGAGGTTGAGGAGGTTGTGGAGGCTCAGGCAAGTGGCTCAGCTGAGGCAGCTCCTCCTGCTGTTGTGCCTCAGCCTGCTGAGGAAAGGGATAAGGCAGGATCCCCACCCTCAACCCAGAAGTGGGCAAGTAGCATTGGAGGATTTTGAGCTGGCAAATGATCCCTGGTTTGCTATCTGCCAGCACTACTGAACGCAGAGCAACCAGGGCAAGGAGGTGAAACACTTCACCACCATGGCAATGCTGCTGCATCTCAGGAGACAGCACCCCCTTGCCCTTCTTCCTTCTCAGCCTGGCACCAATGCAAGTGTGCCCAAAAGGAAGTGCTCCGCTCACTCTAAAGCCCCCATCCCCCCAACGCAGAGGCAGGCCACCCTGGAGCAATAAAGGAAAGCTGCAGACAGAGGGAGGTGCGTTCCCAGGGTGAGCGAGATCACCCAGACCACTGGGGAGATGTTGCTCTGGATAGCTGTCCCTTCTCCTTAGTTGAGTGGCCAGGGTTCAGGCAGTTCATGGCACTCATCTTACCAAGTGCCTAGATGCACCTTTAGCAGGACGGTGGTGACCTCTCTGTATGAGGCATGCAGGAAGTACTTGAGGGAGGAGCTGTGCAAGGCATGGCTGCAGGTAGCTTTGCACTTCACCTCCAACATCTGGGGCAGCCAAGGTGGCGATCATGCCTACCTCTCCCTCACTGGTGTGATTGGTCACACCATCGGTGAGCTCTCATCCAAGCCAAAGTGCTGAATGAGTTCCACACAGCAAGGGAGATCATGGTGGCCATGAACTACATGGTACAGGGGTGGCTCATTGGGCAGGCCAAGCTCACCCGTGGGTTCATGGTCACCAATGGGGCCAATATGGTCAAAGATGTCTGTGATGCCAACTTCATTGGCATTTGCTGTGGGGCACACAGGCTGCGCCTTATGGTCAGAGACACCTTGGAGGGGCACAGGGTTGCCGGTGATGGCACCGCCACTACCACTATGAGCCAGCTCATTTCAAAATGCAGGAAGATGGCAGGCTACTTCCACCACAGCATCAAGGCAGGCAAGAAACTGTGGGAGAAAGAGGCAAAGCTCAGCATCCCATAGCACAAAATCATGCAGGGGGTGGAGTATCCTTACTTGTCTTCTGACAGTGGTGTACAGGCACGTGAGTGTCCCATTGTTGGCCTTAGTCTTCCCTACACATCATTCCATGGCTGGGGTAAGGGTGGGTTCCCTTAAGTGCCTTAGCCTGCTGGATTTGCAAAAGTTGCCCAGTGGGCTTGTTGTGGCAGTAGTCCACCCATTCCCCGGCAGGCTTCGTTTAAAGCCCAGTTGAGCAGGTCAGCGAGTCTGGCTAGCAGGTCAGCCAGTCTGGGGATGAAACTGATTGGGGGCAGAGGGGGATGACATTGTCACATTCATTTCCCAGTCTGGCCAATGTAGACAGAAGAGGGACGCTGTAAGTAATGGTATATATGACATTGGTGGAGTTGCAAGTGAATGAACCACAGATATTATAATCTGTTTTTTTCTGTCCAGTGATAATGTGGTCTGTATTGATGTACAGACCACAATACTACTACTACAGGATCCCTCTATACTACTTGGGTTGCCAGTAGGGCACTTCCCTTGACCTACTGGCAACACACCTACCGAAGCAGTCCAGTATGCCATTAGCCTTCTTGGCAACTAGGCACAGTGGCTCATATTCAGCTTCTTATCCACTGTAATGCCCTGGTCCCTTTCTGCAGAGCTTCTGCCCAGCCAGTCAGCCCCCAGCCTGTACTGGTGCATGGCATAGTTCTGTCCTAAGTGCAGGACTTTGCACTTGTCCTTGTTGAACCTCACGCAACTCCTTTTGGCTCAGTCCTCCAATATGTCTAGCTCAGTCTCTAAATCCTAGCCCTACCCTCCAGCATATCTACTACTTCCCCCAGCTTGGTGTCATCTGCAAACTGGTGACATCTACATTTAGTCTAGGGAAGAGGAAACAGGGATGATTTAATAACAGCATTCAACTACATGAAGGGGGTTTCAAAAGAGGATAGAGATAGACTGTTCTCAGTGGTGGCAGATGACAGAACAAGGAGCAATGGTTTCAAGCTGCAGCAAGGGATGTTTAGGTTAGATATTAGGAAGAATTTTCTCACTAGGAGAGTAGTAAAACACTATAAAAGGTTACCCAAAGAGATGGTGAAATCTCCATTCTTGGAGATTTTCAAGACCCAGATAGACAAAGCTTTGGCTGCAATGATCTAGTTGGAGATGGTCTTGCTTTGAGCAGGGGGTTGGACTAGATGACCTCCTCAGGTCCCTTCCAACCCTAATTTTCTATGATTTCTGTGACACAGGGGAAGACATCTCCAGAGAAGTTTCACCAAGTCTCTAATGACTTACACCCCTTTATCCTACTAATTCTGAAATACTTCACCTAATGAATTAATTTCTTAAACTCTACAGTAAAGGTTTACAATGACTACATTGACACCACATTGTATCAGAAACCAAATCAACCTCTACAGCTACCTTCATGTCACCAGCTTTTTTCCTAAGTGTACCTCTAAATCAATTGTCTAAAGCCAAGATCTACTTTACAAGTGCATTTGCTCAGATCCAGCTGACTGGGATACACAAATTAAGAATCTGGAGCAGGGGTTCCTACAATTACAATACAATGCCAAAACTGTAGTCACTCAAATCAAAGCTGGACTCAAACTCTGTTCTGACCTGCAATACCAGCCCCAGGACAAGAATAACAGAATCCCTCTGGTTGTCACCTACAACCCCTAGCCTGCATACTTTAGACATATTATTAATGCCCTCCAATCCCTTCTGGAAAAGGATGACCTTCTCAAAGTAGTCCCAGCTGACAAACTGATCCTAGCAATCCTCAGCCTTAAATGGCATCTCTCAAGCAACAGGTACCTAACTCCCATCCTCACTGAGAGACCAGGCCTTGAAACAGACCCAAATGCTTTCTGTGTCCAAGCATCAATACAGATCATATTATCGCTGGACAGAATAAAACAGTTTATATTTGCCGTTTACTCACTTGCAACTCCGTCAATGTCATATATACCATCACTTGCTTACAGCGTCCCTCTCCTGTCTACATTAGCCAGGCTGGGCAATGTATGTGGACAATGTATTCATTCTATGTGACAGAATGAATGAATACCACTCTGACATCAGATGTAGAAAGACATGTATGTCTGTGACAGAACACTTTAAGATCCCTGGACACTCCATCTGATGGTGGCTGTTCTCTGAAAGCAATCTTTTAAAACTGATTTGAGCAGGAAATTGTGGACAAGAAATCATCCACAGATGGGATTGTGTTAAGTATGGTTTAAACAGGGATTACAGATTCTTATCCCGTTACCTGGATTCGTTTTTGTGACTTCTGTTGCTGTGTGTTTACTGCTTGTTTGCTTCTTACTCCTAGCATTCCCGCCTCTCCCTTGTCTTTCATATTTCAGTTTCCTTCCCCTTATATTCGGTTTTCTGCACATCCTTTCACAGCATCTGATGAATTGAACTTCAGCTTACAAAAGCTTGTGCTGCAACTATATCTACTTTAGTTAGTCTATAAGGAACAAATCTACCCTGCCTTCTAATTGACTTCAGACTAACATGGCTAACTATCTCTCTCTATTTAACATAATCAGCAGAGCTTTATTGAAAGCTGTTTGCTTCCATCTTGCAATTTTTGCTTACAAAGCTGAAGTGATCAGAGTTAAGCATCCTTTACTGTTGATATGACCAATAAGCTTTATCACTATATTTGTTTTTTATTGTGTTAATTGTGGACCTATGCACACCATTTTTATAGATTCATGATCTGCTTTATCACCATATTTGTACATGATTATGTTAGTTCTAGGAGTGGGAATAATGCTTTTATAATGGCTGGCCTTGGCCCTATTATATTATTATATTTGCATTTCTGTTTTTTTTAAAAGTTTATATTATGGTTGTATGTCTGTTATGTTGTTTTTTGGAGCATGGCTTTCAGCCATAATCCTTAATAAACTGAATTGATATTGAAAACTGTTTGCATTTTTTTTTCTTTTTGGGAAGGGGGGTCATTGGACTGAGACAGTTGCTAAAGGTTTTTTTAACATGCAAATGCTTGTAATAGATTGAGTCAGGATTACCAGTGTCATTGTTGCTGTTTTCTTGGGTTGGGTGGTACTAATATGCTGTCAGTGTTAAAGTCTCAGGAACTGCAGTGCTACAAAAATTGCAGCCAAAATATTCCAACACCAGTCTTGTCTTAAAGAACAACCACAGGCTTGTGGCAAAGATTCAGCCACATTTATTGTGTACAAGCACAGCCTAACAAGTACATTCACCTAGATGTTAGCGCCTTTGTATCTGTGACAAGGTAGTCAGCAGAACACCACACAAGCTCCTCTTGGCTGCTACAAAATTCCCATACTTTTCAATCTGCCTTTTATACAGTGATCAAAACAAACTATGCATTACATTCTATTTATAACTTTGCTTTGTGGGCATCCTGCCCTGGACATTCCTCTGCCAGCTTTATCATCCCAGTACTAGACTATCCTACACCTCGTATAGCCATCTTCCTCTACAGTTTTCTGGCCGATCCGGCTAACATACCATGTTCTACTTAAGTAAAGAGTTCATGTACTCATCAGGTTTTCTGGTTAAGCCAATGCAAAGCTTTTGTGAGAGGAGTCTATCAATCAATATTCCAGCAAGGTCTAGAGTAGACTCTAAAGGCTTGTGTTGGGAGATATTTCTTTCATAATTATGCAACACAATTCTGGTTTTTGTTACTTCTTTGCCTATGCAATCTGTCTAGATTTTAGTAATTAAAAAAAAAAAGATGCATTTTAATTCTTTCACTACTAGCGAGTATGTTATTTGAGAAATTCAGTTTTTACTAGCCCTGCAAATATTAACTTTTCTTACCCCTTTATCTTAGGACCTTCAATCTGTTATAGAAATTACTTTGCTTCTCAAGTGTTTTTTTTCTTGAGCTGGAGCTTGGAAGTTCTACTTCTCTTCTGAATCCAACATAACACATTGGATAATCGTGCTTTTCCCGGGAAGCCAAAGCGGGACTTACCGGCAGAGTGGGATGACGAGTACACAGCGCCACTGGAAAGACCAGCGCGATGTGTCAGTCACTTTTTTATGCGAGTACGCCCGGATGATGACGTCATCTGAAGCAGCCGGCCGGCGAGGATAAAAGCAGCAGCAGAGGAGAGGAAGGGCCCCACGGGAGAACAGGTACCAGCTCCACCAGCAGGAGGGGCGGAGAGCCCCAGCACAGAACAATTAACAGCTCTGCCAGCGAGAGGGGCAGAGAGCCCCAGGGAGGGGCAACTACCGGCTCCACCAGGGAGAAAAGCGGCGGTGACGGCCGGCAGCGGGGCTCCAAATGAGCAGAGGCAGACAGCGTGGCTGGAGGCTGCTCCTGACGGAAGAGGAGCAGGAAGCACGGCCAAGGAGGGCCCAACGGGATATAAACCTGAAGACAACGTGACCCACAGGTGGAGTGCCGGGGCTGCGGTGCGGGGACTCTGCCGCACAAAGGGGGAGAAGACCTGGGAGAGCCCTGAGAGGGTGTAGCCAGGGTGGGGATCGCCACCGAGCCACCGTGCCAGGAAACTTGTAGGGGCACTAGGGAGATTAGGGGCCAGGGACAGCCCAGGAGGACAGAGGGAGGTCCGGATAGGATCCTCAGCCTGTAGAGGGGCCTAGGAGCTGGTCTTTAAGTTTGTTTGTGGATTTGTTTTCTGGGTGGTGGATACCTTAGGTGGGATAGCTGAGGGGGCATTTTCATAGAAATAGGGTCGAGGGTGCTTTAGGGAGTCCAAACCTGGGCTGCAGCCTCGTACAGGGTCAAACAGGGAGAAGGAAAGAGGGAACGTGGGTCAAGCTGGTCGGCGAGCACCCCAACAGAGACAGGCCAGGTGGAGCAGGACTATCACCCCACCACCAAGAAATTGCACCCACAGAAGAAGAACGCACTAGAGGTGGTGTGAGGCTGGGGTGCAGGGGTGGCAGAGCCCCGTGATGTGACTGCTGAGGGATCCTGGGCCGTGGAGCATACCACAAACCAACTTTGACACTGAACGTAACATCAAGTCATGGCGGGCGAGAACAAAGGCGGGGACTGGGCCAAAAGAGATCTGCTTCGATCCCAAAGTAATCCCAAGAGAGGAGCGCCACCCCTCTATAGAAAGGCGAACCACCCGAGGGTGAGAACTTGAAACCTGGTGGTCACAGTGCTCAACAAAAGTAGTCATCACTGGCTTAATGTTAATGGAGGTATCAAGTGGGCTTCAAGAAGGGTCTAATATTGTTTAATATCTTCATTAATTATTTGGATGATGGGAAGGAGTACACACTTAGCACATTTATGAATGACACCAAGCTGTATGGAGTTATGGAAACTCTGGAAGATGGGGCTAGGAGCTAGAGTAACTTAGACAGACTAAAAAAAAATGGTCTGCAGTCAACCAGATGAGGTCGAACAAGGACAAGTTCAAAGTCTTGCACTTGAGACAGAATAGCTGCTGGCATAAATACAGACTGGCAGGGCCATCCTTGGGGAGGGGGGTGGTGAATTGGGGCAACAACCCCAGGGCCCCATGGAGCGGCCACAATGATTCAGCACCACCGCTGCTGTCTTGACATCCAGCCACTTGGCACCTCCCTACCCCCGCAGCTGAATCCACTGCTGGCTTCTTCACATCTGCACAGGCTGATTTGGCCCCAGGCCCCACACCTTGCTCAGGTCATCTCTGCAGACTGGGGAATGACTGCCTAGGCTGGAGTTCTGCAGAGAAGGACCCTGGAGTTACAGCAGACCATAAGTTGAATACAAACCAACAGTGTGCTCTTGATGCACAAAAAACAACAGCATACTGGGTTATGTGAACAGGAGTGTCAATTGTAAATCAAGGGAAGTGATTCTTCTGTTCAATTCAGCACTGGAGAGGCCTCACCTGGAGTACAGTGTCCAGGTTTAGGCCCCAGACTTCAAGAATGATGTGAACAGACAAAAAAGAGTCCAGCACAGAGCAACAAGAAGAAGCAAGACTTACAAGGAAAGACTGGAAGAACAAGGGTTATTTAGTCTGGAGAAGAGAAAACTGAGGATTTGATAATGGCCTTAAACACCTGAAGGGTGATTACAAAGAGAATGGAGATGGGCTTTTCTCCACGACCATAAGGAATAGGAGTAGGAGCAATGGCATCAATCTCCAGGAGAGAAAATTTATATTGGAAATTAGGAGAAACTTTCTGATAATGAGGATGGCCAGGCACTAAAACAGGCTAGCTGGAGAAAATGTAGATTTTCCATCCTTGGAAGTTTTAAAGAACAGGTTGGACAGACACTTAGCTAAAACGGTTGCCAGGGATAACCCTTCCTTGTGCACGGGCTGGAGTAAGTGACCTTGTGAGGTCCCTTCCAGCCTTATTTTTCTATGATCCTAATGACATCTAATTGATTTACATATAAAGAGACATATAAAGAACGCTACTTTTGCTATCTGCAGTTGAATGCATGTTTATAAAAGACATCATCAATAAGTATATTTTGAAGGACACTATATTTTTGTACCTTTGGGCAAAAAATCCAACAGTCAGAATACACAAGACGTTTAGAAAACTACTTTTTATATCTAGTAAAACCTTGGTCATTTTGGTCAAATAGATTTCTGGTTAATTTATTTTGTTTGTGCTCCTTAGGAGCAGAAGGAAACCATTCTAGAAGTGTGTTTTGTTACCTGTTAAACTAATAGAATGTGCAGTAAACATTGCTTTGGTGATGCATATGACATAACTATAAGGAGCAACTTCTGAAATAAATGCCTGCCAACATTTTGTAAATATCTGGAATCTGAAAAGACAGACTCTTAGGGGCTGGTTGTGCCTTAGCTAATCTTTACGGGAGGGAAAGATCTATAAGATCCTAAGAAGGGTATTAAGATATATTTATTAAAGAATAGGATATATGCATAAAATTGTAAATTCCCCCAACTGTCAGGGCCTTCTATGGATGAAATGCAACTCTTTATATACAAGTAGCATATGGGTATTGTGCTGACTTAAGATCTTACTTTAACCTGGTTATTCATTACAGAACATAAATAAATTGCTTGAAATGAGTCTTCCCTTTACTTGTTAAATTAATGTGTATGGTATTATTTAGGTATCTATGATAGTAGGCAATGGTTTAAATGGAAGCTAGCTTGTTGACAAGCATCCCACATTGTATTGAAATCATTCAAAGAGTAATGAATGAAATTTCACAAGGTTATCGTTTTAAAGGAGATTTCTATTTGTTTTTTGAATTTTGAGTCTTTATAGGGCATGTGGATTACATATTCAAGATTTTTGTATTTTAATATGCAAGAAAAAGAGGATGGTCTCTTTTCTCAGTTAGTCCTGGAAGTAATTTCACAGGCATTCAACAAGATTTATCCAGATTATTCTTGGGACAATAACATTAAGAAATAGTCTGCTAAAATGTTTTCTACTTATTGTCATCACATTAGCTTGCTATTATAAATCTACAAATAGCAAGGAGCTATTTGTAAAAAATTATAAAAAACTTTAGAATTATATTGAAATTTCCAGTAGTATGGCACCATTATTGATAATCACTTTCATTTTCCCCAGCACTTGGTTGAATGTTACAGAAAATTTAGACCTTGAATCATTAAATGATAATGGTCTAGTGATTCCAAAGTTTTAAGCAATATTTCAAATGTTATTTTTTATTGTAGTGCTATAAAGATAAGAATAATGGAAATTAATATAATATAGGAACATAACCATCACACCCTTCATTCCTGCAACATATTTGAACCAGTGAATAAGTTTGGCAATTATGTTTGGTATGAGATTCATATAGATTCATAATTTAATTCCCAATGTCTTGATCACCTATTTTAATAGTTGATTTATTAATTAGTCTATTAAATACAATTGCTATCATTACTCAAGAATATAGAAAAGTATACAAAGAATTATAAAAAAAGACGTTGAATCTACAATTTCCAAACTACCCTAATTTCTGTTTTTAATGAGATGGTATTGTACAACTGTTGTAGTTAAAAGACAACAGTTTAAATATTTACCGAGCCACATCTATTTATCATCAGAAAGTATGGAGAATCTTGCTCCTATATTTAGGGGAGAATTTAGGTGGAATAAGTATCCTGTTGTAAAAATCATTCACAACATTTCATGTATGTCTTATGTGTCACACATCTTGCCTGCAGGAAAAAAAAAAAAAAAGTACTTTCAGTTCCCCTGTAAAGTCGTAGTAGATGTTAAGTCCTGGCAGTTAATTTCCTATGAAGGCTGGGTGGAATTAAATAAGTTGCATCAAATACATGGACTCTCTAAATACAGTTACTTTATGTATACCATACTAAATAGAGATAATCCCAAATGGGACACCATCTACTCCCTTTTTCAGGCAAAAAATCTCAGACTCCAAATAAATGTCCATTTACTAGAAAGCAACTTTAATTAGAGTCAAGTCCAGAGCTACAGAGGTAGAGGAGAAGATCTACGGGGCTCAAAGATCTAATTCCTAATGATACAATACATTTTAAATTAAATTGAACAGCCCTCAAATTTAAAGAAAAAGAACTTGCAAATCTTTACAGAACTATTTGATATCTGATATAATATTGAAACCAAGTAACTTGGAAGTTAGGGGTGCTTCTCCAGTGTGACAATCAGTGCACTTCAGCAGCCTCAGTGTCCTGTGCATCCAGCATCCCCGCACTTCAAAATGGTGGTGAGGGCTCTTTAACTAAAGCTTATTGAATGAGCTTTATATCGTGCCCTTGCCACCATATAAAGCGCTGTGGGTACTTTAATTATAGTAATTCTTGGAGCAGCTGGATGAAATCTAATTAAAGCAACCCCACACCCAGAGCATATATAAAGACACCCTAAACTCCCATAGCTTACAGATTCACAAAAGTTTAGGGCTGGAAGGGACCTCACGAGATCATCGGGTCCAGCCTCCCTGCTCTGGGAAGGAAAGACTGCTGGGGTCAAATAACCAGCAAGATGTGCATCCAGTCTCCTTTTGAAGATCTCCAGGCTAGGTGCCTGTACCACCCCTGTTGGGAGACTATTCCAGAGTTTGGTTATAAGGTAATTGTTACTCTTCGGCCTTCCAGAGGGCTTCTGTTTTATGTTAAAGAGCTTAGGGCATTATCTGGGGTACATTTTTTTCCACTTTTGTATTGTTATCTATGAGTTCTGTAAAACAGACCTACCTCACTATCAGACTCCATATATAATCTCTGACAAAGGAAATATTTTTGTTAAATGAACATTTAAGCTACCTTCCTACAATAGACACCTCAGACAGCTAACTATTTCTAGATATCAGGCTTCAATCATTCAAGTCATTGCCTCCCAAATGCTAGTTATATTTTAATGAAATATTACTTAAAAATTAAATTGATACTCAATTCTTCCAGGAAAGACCAGTTTCTCCCAATAATAAGAAAAACAGTGGCTTTTTCTTATAGCATGGTGTACTTTTTCAACATACAAAAACAGAATTGAGAATTTTAGTGGAGAAGGATCTACCCACTTGCTACATCTATAGAAATTATGATAACACTAAATGCTTCAGCAATATGCCCAACCTTTAGTATCCTCCACTGTGAGTTAGAGCTGGTCAGGCAAACTTGATGAAATCGTATTCCATTGGAACATATAAGCCGATCATAGTCAAAATGTTTCATGAAATTAGCTATTTTCCCTTCCATCTTCCAAAATGGAAGGCCCTGAAAATCTTTTTTTATTAATATTATTTTGAGAATGAAACATTTCTCTTTTACATTTTGAAACTATTTTTTTACATTTTGGCACAACTCACTGTTCTGATGTTTAGGACCCAGGAGAAAGAAAGTCATATTTAGAATAAATATCTTATGCACCAGAGAACAGCAAAAGTGACATTGCTAATGAAATTCTATTATAGAAATACAAGTATTTCACAATATGTTTCCAATTGTTTTCAAGTATAGTTAAGAAAACTGATGGCAAAGAGAGAGAAGAGAGGGAAAAAATTGGCAAAATTTTTCCAAGAAAAATTACCGTGTTCTAGAGCAGCAGGGAGGAAGGGGATAATTAGAGCAGCTCTTGGGAACTGCTGTAATTAAAATGTCCACAATGTCTTGTATATTCATCATCCTGCCTTTCAAAATGGTGGTGGGGGCTCTAACTAAAGGAGGAGCAGCTGGAAGGAATGTCACTGTCAAGTACAGTAGGAAAATATATCGTTAAAAAAGCCACACAAAAAAAATATTATGGGAATTTTTATAGGTACTCATTTTTGCGAGTATGGGTTCCATTACTAAGGTGTTCACTACAAGGCAAGCATTTGTTAAATAGCTTAAGGTAATGTAATGCTCACATTTAATTTCCCTATATGTAAGTATAAGAGACTGCCCTATTTTAATGAAATCCAGTCCTACTATACAAAGGCAGAAAAGTTAGGAGCCTGGGGGAAAGTGAATTTTAATGTCTAAGAGGACTAGATGAGGATGAGGGTATGCTCTTCAGCCTTCCCACATCACCCAGTTACTATTCTACAGACTGGAGCACCTCCACAATTACTGAAATAGTGGTTTGGGTCCCCTAAGTGATCTGCATAAAAATAAATTCCAGACTCCTTCCCCAGCTCGTTTCCAGCTAGCTCATATTGCAGCTACTCATGATGACCCACACCAGTGTTCCCTCTAAGCTGTGTGGCATGCGTGGCCACAGAGGTGCATTCATGCCACACTCCCATGTACACCTGCATGGCCATGCACACTGCGCAGCTTAGAGGGAACATGGGTCTACACATGCTTAGTACAAGAAGTTCATGAACAGAAATAATATTCACAGGTACCCCGAAAGCTGTTAGTCAAGACTAGCTAAGGACCCCATCAGAAAAAAGCACCTATACTGACCTTGAGCAATGTTTATGGTTTAACATCTTCTAATAAAATGTCTTATTTTCATATAAATCCAATGAAAACATCCTTTCTTAGTGGTAAATAAATAAAAATTCTGAAAGACGAGAGATGGACTAATAGACTCAAATATTTCTGTGCCTTTAAAATAACCACTATTTGCTTAATAATTTCAATCTTTGACATTCACATTTCAAGTTATGTCAGTTGGAATAATTGCCAGTCACTTAACAACTGAATTATGTGAACATCTACAAGATTGTTTGTTTTCAGCGAGATATAACAAAAGCTGGAGTCAAGGTGGACAAACTGCAAGATTCAATAAGCTTTCCCCACATGCAAGGTCGAATTTATTCAGAACTACACCTTAAATGATGCAAACATCTCAGGGATTTAAATAAAGTTCAAAAGAAAGCTGCCTAAGCTAGGTGACTTTACAAAATGTCATCTCTTTAACAGAAAAGAAAATACCTTCACCAGTGGTGGCCAGGTACAGCAAACTGCCGCCTACCTACAACTGCTAACTGACTCCTGCAGAACATCTGAATTTTCAGCTGGGAAATCTGTCCTCCTAAATAACTATGAATAACTGCAAACAGGGTAAAAAACCAGTATCTGCCTCTGTGTGGGGCAAGAGTTTTCACCTTTGATTTTGATCTTGTATATCCCCATATATCTCCCTCTTAAATATCATGTTACTTTGATTAATTATTGAAAGTTATCCACTTAAATATTGAACTACCAGAGACCATAGTATCCCCTCACTTAGTAATGACTATAACTGACAACATTAAATTTAATTCTGAAAATACATTTAATATGCACACCTCTGTCAACCAACAACACTTAGGAAAGGAAGCCAAGAAATCAATAGGATTCTCTGAGGAATAAACATTATTCTGGCACCAGAGCATTAGCAGGATCAGACCTAAGTTTCATCTATAATTAGAGTGATCATACATCTGGGTTTGGTCAGGGTAGTCGCAGGTTCCACAGCAAGGAAAGTAGGAACTTTAGATATGGCGTCTTAGATAGGGTAACCATACGTCCACCTGCCTTTCTCCTATAAAGCAGCACTGGTGCCTACCCACCAAGGCCATCCCTGGTATGGTGGGGGAGGCAAACGGGGGCAACCACCCTGGACCCCATGCTTTGGGGGACCCCACGGACCTGGGCAGAGTGGCGACTCTGCTCTGTCCCCAGCTTTATATCTGGCCACTCAGCACCCTCCCCTGCCCCTGCCCTCCCCCCCTCCCCGCTGAATCTGCCACCAGCTTCCTCATGTTTCAAGCAGGGCCCTGCACAGGCTGATTTGCCCCAGGCCCTGCACCCTGCTCAAGTCATCTCTGCTACCCACCCACCTGCCTGCCACACCATGTCACTCCACCTCCCCACCAGACTCCTGCCCTGGACTCCTGACCAAGTGGCTGGGACCAGCCCAAGGAATCTGGGATTTTCCCAGCCAGGATATATGGTCACCCTACTTATAATGAACTTTGATGTTAATCATCATTATAAAACACATGTATAAAGAACTGCAAAATGG
>NW_017729032.1:226868515-226895240 GCF_001723915.1 Gavialis gangeticus
CTTATTTAGTGCTTGGCTGCAGCTTAATTTTTTGTTAATACTGAGGCAAAGTATCTGTTGAGTAGGTCCACCTTCTTTGCATCTTCAATTAGGCATCCCCCTGGCTTGTTAACAGAGGACCCACAGCTTCCTTAGTCTTTCTTTCCTGGCCAACATACTTATAGAACCTCTTTTTGTTGTTAACTTTTTACTTTTTTAATTTTTTAAAATCATATAAAAGGATTCATAAACGGCATTTTTTCATAGTATGTTATTCGTTCTAGGTTGATCTGATAGCTTTCATTTTCAAGATATTTATTGGAATCAGAAATGGTACAAAAAGATGAAGAGATTGTTAATTAGAATGAAAAAAATGCAAACTAAAAATATACATTGTGGTCACTATGGCAAATCAAATTTGATAATTTAATAAAATATTAATGCATTTTCCACTTGTACTTCTTTAAATAAGCATCAACGCCACCAGAATCAATAAAGTTATACCAGTGGCTTTTGTTTTTATGATCCAATGGCTCTAAGAGCTATTTCAGTAAGAGTTATAATGCCTCTTAGCTACCCAAGCCAGACTGACCATAACATAGGAACTAGATTTAAAAAAGAAAGAAAAAAAGAAAAAAGAGAAGAGTCCACTGGTCCTCCACACTGGACACTAAATTCTGGCCTTGTAGAAAAGGTAATTTACAGAAACCCAATAAGCTAGCTCTTCCAGCAAACAAGAGCCCAGAACAGGGCAGATAATATGGCAGAAACATAAGTGATGCCAGACAGCATGAGAAGGATTACCATTTAGACTGTAATACTAACATGAATAAAAATAGAAATAAGTCTTTGAATTTAAGACAGAACAGATCCATTAGATGATCTAATCTATTCTTTACCTGTACAGGATACAATGTATTTTCTACTGTACTACCCAATTCAGAGGTCGAAAATCTTTACCAGCTGCAGACTGTAGCTTAAAACCTGACTGCTGTCATAGGCTGCTGATTCCCCCTACCTCCCTTCCCAGCCAAGCAATCAACCTCCCCTCCTCCAGTAAACACATCCCACCCACAGGGGCATTTTCTTTCCCCCATTTAATGGTCTGTCTGAAAAGGGCTCCATATGTATTTATAGCTTATCAAAGAAACCTAACAAAAAGATAGCACAAATGACATACTGGGTGCATCTACACTTGTGCTTTACTGCAGAGCTGACTAATTAGCTGTATAGTAAAGCATCACCATCTCTATATATGTATTAGGGTACAGTAAAGTAATTACCTCTGCTGTAGGATAGGACTATCTAAGTAGTATCCTACAGCAGAGTACTTAGGTAAACAAAAATGCACAGGTAGATGTTGACTGGGACTGCCTGCTGGAGTGGCTAGCCCCACACTGTAGCATCCTAGTGCCCCAGCAAGCCCCTCCATAGCACAATCAGCCAGGGCAGAGTACCACCAGGCTGGCAGCTTGTTCCCTGGGACCCCTGCTAGCCAGGGCTGCTCTGCCCTGGCTCAACGTCCTGCAATCCCAGACACACATGAAAATGGTGTGCCCAGGAGCAATAAACTCTGGCATGAACCATGCTGGAGTTCACCAGCACTTATCACTACCTGCTAATTGCATGTATAGATGCACCCACTGTTACATAGGTAAGTACTTCATTCTAAAATACTCACGCTACTCTATGCAGTATTTACATCCTGAACTGTTTTTCTGATAAACTGTTTCCTCCTATGCCTCTTCCTTAATCTAGATCATAGATGATGACAATTGTTTATGTGGGTATGTTAATTATTACAGAAGACTTTGCTGAACATGCCATCTATAACACTTGCAAAATTCAGACAATCTTTTAAGATTTTAAGCTTACTGCTTCTGCCACAGCCCTGCACTCCTATCTAGGCTCTTAAAAATGCCAGTGCTGGCAATATTTCTGCCCCAAACTATTTTAGATGAATTTACTAATTGCTGAATATTTATTTAAGCTACAACAGGACTACAATAGATAGATAGAAGAGGAAGAAGAGAGGTGAATGCTTGTTCATGTCACAGGGGAAGTCAACTCTGGAGCAAGACATTAGCATCAATGTCTTTTACTCATTATTACCCAAGAAAGATATATTTGAAGTGAAATAACCGATGTTGTACCACAGGGGAACTGGGTTACACAAAATGTATTCTGGTTTCTTTATAATAAATATTGAGAATTACATACTGAGAGGCTAATAGAAACTCATTTCCTATGGTGTGCGTTTAGAGTATTTTGCTGTTATCACAGAATTCCACGTACATCAAGATCTAATACAATGCAACAAAGCAGTCATATTTAAGAGCTGTTTTATATTGTTTTCATTTTGTTTAATATTACCAAATGTATCATATTGTTGTTTAAAAGAAAATGAAAAAAATAAATTGCATTGTCCATACTATTGCTTTTTTTGCCTCTCTCCCCTTTGTTTTCATTTTCTTTCTTTCCTTTTTTTTTTTTTTTAAAGGGAAAATTGTATACAAATTCATGTGTTTGCCACTGATTTCAATCAGAAGCTACATTCGTGTAGTCAAGAGAGAGATTTGAATCCGAACATTTAACTCTTTGAAGACATATACTGCAGTAACATAAGTAAGGGTGAGCAGCTCAACCCACTGAGAAAGCTTCAGTGGCTGAGAAAATTCCTGTAATAACGCTTAAAGCACTCCAGTTGCATATGTGAATTAGAGGGCACTTCTCAGCATACACAAAATCATGGCATTACCTAATATGATCCTTATATTTATAAGCATTAATATTGCTTATGAGCTAAAGTTTCTTCCTGCAGTAACTAAGCTCCTTTAGATTTTCCTTGCAATTGGACCTGATTGCAGTTGAGAGTGCTGGGGTATCTTACTTGTAAAATAGTGTGAAATAATTGCATGCAACATATTAAAGTGTGATATATTTCTTCTTCTTTATATACAAGTAACTTTAGGTGCTACATGTAAGTACAAAGTTGGAAATATTGTACATGGAATCCTTTTTATATACAAACAAAGTACATATCCACTAAAGGAAAAAAAGTAAGCAGTATTTTTTTTTAATTATACTGTACTTCTACAAGAACACCACCCGCAAGAACACATTCCTCTAGGATATGTTTAAAGTTTTAATTCCAATGTCATCATCTTCCTTTGTGTTCTAATAGTTTTATAGTTCCCGATGTGGAGGTGACTCAAATTACGCAAAGCTACCAGGTGGAAAAACTCAAAGGCTGGGCAAATGAAAGACACCCAAGTTTAACAGTTTCCCTATGGTTTTCATCAAATATGTGAAGATGTGGGAAAATAACATAATGCCCTGAACAAAAAAAGGACTTTTTTTACACAAAGCAAAATATAGTAAAAAAATAGCAAATATGCATATTACCAACCCTTATATTAACATGAATATTAATACATGCAGTAATTTGCTTTCAGTAAACCATTTTAATCCTTCTCTCTCATCTCATTTGACTTTTAACTAGGAGGAATATCATAATGTAGAATTTAAAATAGCCTGGAAACAAGAAAAGCAAATAAATAAGGAGATGAGAAAAGACAGAAATAATCTTATTATATCACTAAGTCATAAATCAGCATTATGATAGGAACCATGGGGTAGGAAGTTCCAACTCTAGAGAAGTTTGAAGAAGTAGCAAGATTCAGCCTAGGTGTGCAAGTTATGCCGGGAGACATGAGTTTCTCCCTGCCATCCCACTGCTTGACACAAGCCAGTCATGGCACTTCCAGTTCTAGCAAGTCAGTGAAGCCCTTAATACACAAACCAGAGCCACCCCACCATGTCACCTTCTTCCTGGGCACTGCCACTTTGCCCTTGGCATCCTCTCCCATCCTGTCATATGGCCTGGCAGTGCCTGCCACTATTGTCTCTCCCCCCAGGGGGCTTTTTTATCCCACTGCCCCAGCAGACTGGATAACATCAGCTCTGGGCACAGCAGGCTCCAGTGCCCAGCCCCCAGGATTAGTTGCTACCAAAGTCCCCCAATGGCTCCTGCCCTGCACAAGTGGCAGGGCAGGGCAGGGCAGGGCGTCCATGGCATCATGGGAGATTGCCCATACCAACCACTCTTAAGGCTAGATCTGGGTGCACCACAGAAAAATCATTTTAGGGTTGTACATAGCTAGCACAAAGTAATTTGCCTCTAGTTTACAGCTGGTCGTTAGTGTTTATTTGTGACATCTTTAGGTTTATTGGGGAGAGGTTGCAACGTGGGACACAGGGCTCTGACAAACATTATTTCTGTAGTCCTCCAAAATTGTAGCACTACTAAAAAAAATTAAATTAAACAAAAAAAAAGAGCACTATGGACAGCCACCTGTTCAAAGCCTAGCTGGCTGAAGAACAGCAAAGTTGCCACAAAACCACTCTCTCCATTCAGGGAGAGATAGGTTTCTCCTTGCTCCTTAGTTATCCCTATCCCTCTTCACACACACACCTGCTTCTCACTAATACTATAGATGTTCAGTAAGTAATCTAATTTTGCACTGGGAAAAGAATAAGCTTACAAACAAAGCTATAGCATGTTATCTGATTAACATAATAAATTGGGCTCTGAAAATGTATCTAGACACATATTAACAGCTGTATATTAATAAGGTCTTTTAGGCAATAGCTTCATTGTAAACTTGCAGTTTCTGTTAGCACCTTGTGTGAATTTAGGTTCAGCAAGGACTGAGAAAAAACATTGAACAGTAGCAATGAGAAGAAAGTATTCCTTGCTTTCGATAAGGTAAAGTTAAATTGTAAAGGAAGAGGGGCTTCAGACAGGTGAGCCTGGTTAAACCCTATATACAAACATCTTACCCTTACCATCCATTCTGTGCCACAGCGAGATCCAGGGTACTGGGTTAGATAGACAGGCCTTCAAGCCACTCCTGTATGTGGTTTGCAGATTGCCAGTTTAACAATGTGCCTCTTTAGGAAAGGCAGCTAGTTAGACTGAAGGGCCTTGAAGGTTAATGAGGGCCCCTGTTTTTAAGGAAAAGTAATGTTGCAAATAGGACTGAGGACCTCGCATCTGATATTTCTGAAAGGTTTCTCTTATACTAAATAATTAGAAAAGAAATAAATGCCTAACCTCTGTGACAGCACTATGTTCAATAACAAAAGAGGGGAAAATGTATGCGCATGTTCATGTATGTATACGTGTGTGTGTGTGTGTGTGTGTGTGTGTGTGTGTGTGTGTGTGTGTGTGTGTGTGTGTGTGTACACACACATTATATCTAGTGTGCCTGAGGGTGCCAAAATGCGTGCATCTCTCTATGTCTATAGACTTTTCGCTAGTAATCATTGCAGGACATGTATCATTTTGTTGGAGATGCAGCTCAGAAATTTAATCCTGGGGGAAAACAAATCCATTATCTAGAGCCTTGCCAATATTCTCCTTTGTTGCAAACCAAATCTTCCCGGCAACCATCGATCCTCTAGATCATGGCATATGCACAACAGCTCCATGCAATCATCACATAAAGACCTTTAACACATACACTTTGGTACAAGTATGGAGGAACAGAGGCTGCCCTAGACCTACCATCCCTGCTTTAGACCATTGAGGGAGAGCCCGGAGGCCGGATCAAGTCCAGACATTCAGTGCTACTATGGCAATAGCTTCTACCAGAGAGCAACAGATTAGAGCTGTTGCTGGCTGCCTAACACCTCAGCGAGGATGTGTTTCTGTCAGGGTGATGTCCCTTAGCTTTTTTCCAACCAAGGAGTACCTACATGCCCCTGCACTGCATACCCTTGTGATGAGCATGGGGTCCCTGCACTGAACTTTCATAATCATGGAGGGTTTGAAGCAATATACTTAGCTAGCCTGGGTGTCATCAACTGTCCATGAAACCTCAACATACGACTTTAATTAACCAGCACCTTTTCAGCCATTGCTTACCCTGCCCATACGAAAAATGATGACTGCCCCAAAACCCTGGTCCCATCCCAGAAGCAGTGGGGATCCAGAACTGCAGACTTGTGAACTACACAGCAGAAAGGTGATACAAACATGCCACCTCACCCCTGTCTATAAGGTGCCACACGACCTGCCTTTTACTTACCAAACTTATGTGCTTTAAGGATAAACTTAAATACTTTCAAAACAAGACATGTTGAGTATGTCCAAAAGAAAAAAATCCTAATTAGAATTAAGCCAATGATATGGCAGTTGCACTGACCCAAATGAAAAACTAATTTAGGATGGCAACTAACACAATATGGTAGTAACAAAGCAGCACTCACTCCTCACCTCAGCAGCATTTGTAGAAGGACCGACTAGCATGGTGGTCCCACCTCAGCATGTCTAACCACCTTTGAGATGTCTCTCATATTTCAGAAGAGTAAACATTATGAAGGGAAAGCACACACAACAAAATAGCTATCTAAGAGCTCAGCCATTAGTTACTTGCATGAAAGACCTTTTAGGTTATATCTATTCCAGTTGCCCTGTGATTATGAAAGTGCTGCCAAGAAGCATGTTCTACTCACCTATTCCTGGCTCCATGTAAACCAAAGTAACAACTCAAGCAGAGAAGCTTCCCTTCCTTTTTTCTAGTCTGCTTGAGAGAGGCAGTGGGGAGGAACTTAACCAAGTAAAAGTGCATGTATGCCACTTCTTATCTCCAAGTGAAAGAAGGAAAAATCTTCTTCCCAAAGAAGACAAGACAAGACAGGAGTCTTAAAGGATTATTTTTCACTTTAGTGTAACCTCTCACTGTAGACTGATATTAATAGGATACCACTCAGATTTGGTGTTGGGAGTTATTCAGTATAGTATCCACAAAGTTTGTTCTAGCAATATTTTTTGGATGAAAAGTCACACTTGTCACGGAAAATCTTAAGGGTGTGCTGACAACACAGAAGAGCTGAAACTGACATGCGCGTTTTACTCTGGGAGTGGAAAATTCCAAGGCTCACCCAGCTCGTGCCCCCTGGGTGACCTGAGGACCTATCGGTCATTACTGACCTACTTTCCCCACAGAGGCATGCTCAGTGACAGCTAAAAGCATGAGGTAATCAGGCTAGAAATTTCTTTGCAGAAAGTGTTCTAATTGGCCACCAAATTGGTATAAAAGGTTAAGGAGCCCCTCCCTCGGGGGGAGATCCGTTCAACTGAGGACAGAGGCTAGTTCTTAGGGACTGTCCCTCAGTTAGGTCTCCTCCAGCGTGGGCTCTCGCTGTGGTTCGTACCCCGGTCTTGCTATATTGATTTTCTGGTTACTGGACTGTTCTGGCTTGGACTCTGACTTCGCTCTCGGATCATCATCGATACTTAGATACGATTTACCTGGTATTCGACCTCGGCTATCATTTCAACTATGATTCTGTGCAACCCCACTGGCTCTCATTGACTACCTGGCTTCTGACTTCGGCTTCAATCTCCGACCATCCATTTGTCCACTTGGACTGGTGTCACCTCGTTACAGTTTCGTTGTTTGTTTATCCTTACGTGAGCTGTTGACCAGCCCTGGGACTTAAGGATTGGGCAGCCGCCCCTATCCCTCGCAGGGTAAATCGCAAGGGCTCACTCCGGAACCCCGTGGGCCAACAGACCCCCTTTTGTTGTTCGTTAACTTGTTGTCCTTGTTACCACTGTAACTGAAGAAGCAGCTCTACCTATGCCTTCTAAGCATAAGTCGAATAAATCACCTTTGTTGAAACCATTACACTTCTGTGCCTCAGACCTCCATGCCAATAATCCCGCCTGTTCATGTTCCAATTGCCAACCCCAGCCCACCGTGACCTTGGGGCCCGATTCATTTGGCAATTTTTCCCCGACAACACTTTTACAAAAAATAAATACATGCCAAAATTTCCATAAGTTCAATTAGTTTCCAAAGTACTGAGGTCCACAACATAAAATTTCATCACAACTTCTTTTATAAATGGGGATGAGCTCTGTCCTCAAAGTCTTTCTTCTGGAGAAGCTATTTCCCTCCTCTAGTAGGGCTGAACAGAAACTCTACTTAAGGTTCCTCATAAAGCTGCCAATTTAAAGCATTCCAGGCTCAAAAAATTCCACATCCAAAAGAACTCTCACAAGTTCTAGACATAATGGCTAATACTAGTCAAAAAGACCAGAAACAAAATATGATGACTTATTATCACCAGTACATTTTTATCCTGCCGTAACCAGGCAGACTCAGGGTGGTTCACCATCAATGACAAACAGATAAGAAATAACAGCAGACTCCCCAAATGATATTCCAAAACTTAAAAAGTCTACCTCACCCACATGCTCTCTTTCCTGCCTACCTCCCAAGACAGCAAACCCTCCAGCCAATCCCAAATATGCTTCCCAATCCCCATTCACACTCGGGCACAAGAAATTTCTTCTCCTTTTCGCCATACCCACCCACTCCCATTCCTCTGCCTCACACACAAAGAAGAGTGTTCCCCACCACTCCTTTATTTTCCATTCTAAAACTGTTCCTTCTATCCTATAGAGGGGATGTGGCTGTTCCAAAAACACATAATTTCCCCCTCCCATAACAAACACTGCTATGTTCTTTCAATTTGATGTAAAGAAGTACCAGAAAAGACCCTCTTTCCCTGCCAAAGCTAACAAGGGCACCAACAAAGGGAATGATTGAGTAGCACCCTTCCACAGTTACCAAAGGTAGAGCCAGCCAAAGGAAGTCTGCAAGTCTTACCCATATCTCATAAAAGGTTTTGGCTCAGCTCAGGATGTTAGTAAAAGTTAAAGTTAGTAATATTATTTATATATTATTTATATGTAATGGTCTTACCAGTTGCTACATTCTTAACATCCAGAATAGCCAAGCACTTTTGCATTTGTTTCCATCACATTGATTTCACATGTTTCTAAGGTTTTAAGAAGGATTTAATATAGTCTTAAGGGGGGAATTTATCAAGGTGCAATGTCAATTGCAGTGAATTCAAATTCTAGAAAAGCAATGTGGGAGGGGTAGGAGATGTCAACCTGATCTCATGTCTGGAGTAGTCACTGTAAAATGGTACCAACAGCTCATTCCCTAGTGGAGCTAAGGAGAATGTCTGCCTCGGATTCCTCAAAATACTGCTTGAAGACTTCACCTCACATACACAATCGGGGGCCATAAATAATAATAATAAATTATGTTTCCTTACATTCAGGAGGGCCAAGCTCTGAGAAGGAGAAAGCCTGAAAGAAAGTGACCTGAAACATACTGGACTGAAAAAAAGTGCATATAAAGTTCTGGACAAAGTGAGGAACTTAGATGTGGGTTCTAAAGAGAGAAATTCACAAACTAAGTTCTGAAATTTGCTCTTGAAAGGTCCAGTATTTAAGCATGATATGAATCTAAGAAAGATGAGCAGTATTGTGTCAGGATTTAATCATCTCAACAGAGCTCCCCAAGTTCAGTTCACATTCAGAAATTAAAAAAAAGAATTTTCAAAAAATAATGTGTTAGGGTCAAATATAGGGACTTGGGTGGTGTGGGTGCTAAAGCACATGGTTGACAATGCAAAGGTCACACGTTTGAGGGCATAGCAGAAGCAATCATGGTGCAGCCATGTCAGATTCCAACAAATCTGCAAATTCTGCTAAATACCTTGTCACAAGGACACGAGAAAAATGGGAAAGATCAAACATTTTTCACAAAATGGAAGCAGTAGGTAATAAAACCCAGACTCCCTGTCCTGTACAAGTTCTACACAACAACATTAGCAATGTCCACATGATAGGATCAATGCATAAATAAAACACTACTAACGCCATCTCTCCCTCCACGTAGTCCTTCATATTCTTAGGTCTAATCTGTGCCATAAAGTATTGCTGGCAGAAGAATAGAAGTTCTGTCAGAAAAATTTAGTGGCATCCACACCCAAAGCTTCTCTGTAGTGGCAAACAAGGTTCCACTACCACATAGTTGCTCCATTTCTGCCAACTGGAATAAAGTTTCTGCTGCTTCCCAGAAGTATAAAGTGTCCCATACCTCCTATTATCTGTCACAGTCCCTTGAATAGTTAATGCGTGTTCAAATCTATTTGTATGCTGTACACAAAGCTACCAGGAGTGCAGAGCTATGTATGCCATCTGGCAGTTTAGCAGCGGCAGGTTCATTCTGCTGCCAGAAGATTTGATGATAGAGGTGAGTAAGAGGAGACAAGGCCTTCTTTTTCCCCTCTATATATGGGGAAAAGACCATTCAGAAAAAACAGCAAAGGGAGCATATTATTCTGGAAAATGTTAATGATTCTATCATCTATCTGTAAGCTACAGGCAATTGCATACTGTTTACATAGGAAGAGATTGCTAACCATATTCCAGGGATTCTTTATGACCACTCTTTCCCCTTTCCCTGTTTCTAAGGGGCGTCGATATGGATCTAACCACTGATGCTAAAAACAATTTCCCAAAATGTTGGAACCGAGTGGGCACCAAATATAAATGTGACTGTACTAGAGATGTGCAAATTAGTGTTTCACAGTCTCAGTTACACTGCGTATTTCCACTGCATGCCTACTGTCAAAGGATCAGCCATATTGGGGCTGCAAACAGGAACATAAAAAACTGCTGTAACAGGCTAGATTCCATGTCCAACTAATTCAGAACACAGCCTTTGACAGTAGCCAGTATGAGATGCTTCAAACAAAGAGCAAGAAAAATGGGATAACTTACCCAAAATGGAAGGTCCTTAACACGGCAAAGAAATTGGCAGGAGCCCTGAAGTATCAAAAAAGTTTACTAATCATTTTAGAAAGAACATAATTTTCCATTGCATGTGCATGTTTTCAAGCCTTTCTAATGTCACTTTGAATGATCTCATCCCTGTGCATGTCAAACCTTTTTTTTGTTTAAACCTACAAAGCTCTTGGCTTTAATGATAGCCTGGGGAATTCATTGCCACAAGATAATTGCACATTTGTGAAAACATTTCCTTTTTTAAATGTTCTCTGGCAGACTTCCATTATTCTTCTTTTGTCCTCCCCTTGCACTTACACAGATGTCAAGATGCCCTTTTTCCAATGCTAAGGAGGGCTGAATGCAACTCACCCTGAGTCCCATACTGCACAAATGCTTTTGTCAGTCAGATTCTACCCTTGATGATTGATACAAGCTGCTTCTTCAGCTGTGACCACAATAGTCTTAGGTCCTCACCCAGGGGAGATCAACACATTAACAAGCCTAAAATATTTTTTATCACCTATTCCTTGTGCATTAAAATTCAAATTGTGTTTTGTAGACAGCATACCTGTGCATGGGAAATGACTTTGGCATTAAAGCTGTTTAGTACAATAAACTCAAACTTTGCATGTCCTAGGGGTACTGTTGTTCTAAACATTTCACAAATCAGTCAGTCAGGATATGATTTTAGCATCTTCTACCATCACAGAGCATCCCCCACTTTATGGACAAAGTAGTATCATACCTCTCAGCTGAACCTGATATTATTTACTTTGCTGTAACACTTGGACACCCATTGCTTTAGGCACTGAACATGTACAGTAAAAACACAACATAGTCCCTGGACCTTACACACCTACTTTTAAACAAGAGCCTAAGCACCTGAGTGAGAGTTGGCAGAATTATTTCCATTGGGCAAGTCTTTCTTTGGATTGATGTTCTTGCTGTGGCTATTTTTCATTGAGACAATTTTTCAAAATAAACAGTTTTCATTTTGCTGGGGGGGGGGAAAGAAAATCACACATATACATACTTCCTTGCCCCAGATGCTGTTCTTTCCTCAAAGACACCAAAATGCAACAACAACAACAAAATAAATGCCTCAAGGAATTTACACAGACCCACAATGTTAATAAATCATATTTTTAAAATGAAAATTAGAGAAAAAAATATCTGTTTAGAATGTTGTTATTTTTTGAGATTTCATAATAGGGTGCATTATTGATAAATACAATTTGGGCCATAAGCATGTGCATTCATAAATTGGAAATTATAGAATAAAACCACTGTGGCACAAATCACCTTTTTAGCATTAAAGTTGCATACCAATTGTAGTGCCATTAACAACATAATTGAAATTTCAGGAGTTTGATTGTTTAAAAGGTCCTGCTACCTTAACAGCTTATTCAAATATTAAAGTCAGCACTTTTATCTTTTTGAAGAAGTTAATAAATTGTGAAAGCAGTATTCTTGCCATAGGACATCATAATCTTTGGTATAATGACCAGCTAAATTAGACTACTTTATATGCTGAAAAGTTAAAATAGGACCTAAATCTTTATTCCAAAAATAATATCAGACTGCAGAGTTCAAGGAGGGAATACTACCAAAATACAGAGCTAACACCTGGGATATGGATACAAACCACAGTGATGGGAAATTTCTCATTTCTCCTAGAGAAAACCTATTGCCCTACTGTGCTACAAATCCATGGTCCCATTCTAAGCACCTGTGAAGTATGAGAGATAAAATGTACTCATATTTTTCCCCCCAGGACAGTGCTGTGTACTTCTGTAACTTAATCTTGTCCCATTTAAGTTAATGGACAATTATTCCAGGGGTAACCCTGTCAGGCTGTGTGTTCTCCCTTGCCACCTATTGGCAGAGGAGTATCAGGGAAGCTAGGAAGGGCTACTTGTGGGCAGGGCTGTGCCATTCCTCCTTGATTCGAGTCAAAGTCCAGACCCTGAAATATCAGGGTTGAAGGTTTCTCGAATTTTTTAAATGGGTGTGTGGGAACAGCAAACCAATTCTTCTGGGTTAGCTCCCAGCCACCCCGCTGCCAGGGTAGGCAGACTATGCCATGGGAACGACTGCCAGGACTTTTCAGTCCCCAAAGCACATAGGAATCCTGAACTCCCGTTTCTGCAGCCCCTCCTTTCCCTTTGGTTCTTGGCAGCACCACCCTTCTCCTGTCCTTCCATTCCCCTATCACCCTATTTACTCATGCCTCTGGTTGCAGGGACATCCACCTACCTCTCTTCCAGAGGCTTATGTCCCACTCAAGCTGAAGCCGCAGGAAGTGACTGCATGAAAAGCCAGATCTGGCTGGGGACAACAACCGTGGTGCCCATGGTGAATGGGTTACCTTGTCCTTGCTGAAGGAGCACCCAGAGGGGCTAGGCAGGGAGAAAGAACTTTTGTACCACCACTGTCCCCAGCCAAATCTGGCTTTCTGTGGAGCCGCTCCCTGGAGCCTTGGTACGAATGGAGTAGGAGTGACTCTGGAGCTCCCCCCATTCCTGAAGCAGCAAGGAACAGCAGGGACAACAGAGTGGTGGTAGGAGAGGGAAGAATGGGATGCGCTGCTGAGCATTAAAGCAAATACAGGGAGAGCTGAGAAGGGTCCCAAAGTGTCACCTGCTTTGGGATTTAAAAACATCCCTGACTTCTGATTCTGCTGAGTGATCTAAAAAGGGAAGTCAGTGGGCCACGGAGGGGGGAAATGAAACCCCAACCCTGCACCTCTAGTCATCTGACCAGGACAGCCTCATGTGAGACAGTGGCTTGGTAACCACCTGTTTACAGTTAGCTACAGTAGATCGGGGTGAGCAAAATATGGCCCACGAATGAAAACCTGCCCACCAGGCCATTCTATCTGGCAGCGCCCCTCCAGAATACAATTATTACCAATCCATGGCTGCCCCTTTGAAAGCTGGCAGGAGGCAGGGCTTTCAGAGGGCATGTGCCACTAAACCAGGCAGGCTCTATGCTTTCATCGCCATGGGGCTCCTAGCACTCCATCTGGGAGCTCCATGTGGAGACACTTAGCGTGATGGTGTACAGCTAGACAGCTGGTGAGTAGGAAGGTGTGCTCCTGCCTGCAGGAAAGGGGGGTTGGGGTGGTTTCCCCCACCACGATTCACAGCCCCTGCCACCAACAGCAGCAGGCCCTTGAGGCACTCATGGCCCACTGCAAGAAGGTGCCCCTCTGGCTGAGTCCCAGGAGCTGCATGTGCTGGCATGGAGCCAACCTGGCCCACTGGCATTTACCTTTGAGCCAGAGCAAGCTGGCTCCATGCCAGCACTTGGGGCTTCTGGCACTACATGCAAAAGCCATAAGCCATTGGGCCGGGCCAGCTGTGTGCCTCCACGTGGGGTTTTCAGCACAACACCAGAGATTCGCACGTGAAGGCATGGAACCCACGTGGCCTGATGTGAACCGGGAGCCACAGGTACAACATGCCATCGGGTCAGGCAAGCTACATGCTATCATGTGTAGCTTTCTGCTGGAGTGCTGGAAGCCCCACATAGAGGCAGGGAGCCTGCCCAGCTCCCACCTCTAGTTCTGGGAGTGCTGGTATGGAGCCAGCTCAGTCTGGCTTGAAGGCACATGCCAACAGGCTGGGCCAGGTCAGCTCTGTGCTAGTACATGCAGCTCCCAGGATTCAGCCAGAGCTGCACACCACTAGGAGGCTGCACTGCTATGGGCCAGGAGGGCCCCAAGGGCCCAGCACCTGCTGCTGCCACCAGTGGCAATAGCTGTGCACCATGGGGGGCATGTGAAGGGGGGCCAACACCCCATGCAAACTCTATCGCCACACATCCTCAGAAACCCCACAACCCCCCAAGCCTCACACCCTCCCCAAACCTCACCCCCCCCGGACACAATAGGACTATTTTGAGCTATTATGCAATCATCTCTATACACACTATGCAAACACATGCAAATTTGGACAGTTTAAAAAAAAATTAAAATATGTTATATTAAATGTTTGAGTTTTACTATATAATTTGTTTTGTTTTCTGGTCCCAAGATGGCAAACCCCCCTCCTAATATGAGTGCTTCTGGGGGCAAAAAGAGGCCATTCCAGTAGCAAAGGTCAGGAGTTAGGGGTGGGACTTCTGGTCCCAAAATGGAGATAAGGGTGTGGGGCACCTGTCAAGGGGTGGGCTTACCCTTGCAGCCCTTGACAGCTCACCAAAAGTTAAGTGGCATGTCAGTACTATAGCTACAGGTGCTTGAAGAAGTCTTTCTAGGGAGCATGTTTTGGTATGGCACATAAAGGCATCATACCCTCTAGCCTAAGAAAAGTGACATTACAAAAGTTATGGAAAGTCTAAAGGCAAAATAATAAATTCATAATATTTTCATAAAAGCAAAACTAAAAAGAATGATAGTATCAGATGCTATTGACTGAGGGTACAGAGTGCCTTATAAAAAGGGGTAAATTTCTCTCCACCAGCAAACCTGGGCCTCACTACTAAAATGTTCAAAATAGAACACATGTACAATCTAAGTGACATCTAGGTCTTGTATTATGCACTACATCCAGGAAGAAACACAAGTGTAATAGCAGCATCTTTTTTATTCTATATCATAATCGTCATACAGGGGGTACAATTTTGGTCACCAGCACCTGTTGGATGTTGGTTACAGAAAGGCCAACATTAATCAAACACCATGATTTAGTACTAGTTCATGAATCTAGCCCATTCACTCTGTTTTGTGTCCAAAACCATAAAACCTGAACATCGAAATATGATTGTCCCATTATCTACAAAAACATATTAACTTTACTGAGAGAAACACAAACTTATCCATACTTTTCAAAGGAAATCTAAATGCTATTTCATTCCCTCTCTCACTCTTTCTTTTTAATAAAGTCAAACAACTTCTGAATTTAAAAGGCAAGAGCTGTCCGCATTGCTTAAACCACACTACAATTCACTTTGTGTCAAAAATCATATAATCACATTTACATTTTGAAGCATAATTGCCATGCTAGTATAGTCAGGAAGAAAGTGAATAGCTTATAATCACTTGATATTGGCACTAGTTTTAGTTATTTAAGTATAGTTTATCCAATTATGAAACTTTTGTCTGGGTTTTCAGTTGGTTTACTGGTGACCTATAACTACCTTTGTGAAATAAGACTGTACTGTAGAAAAGGAATGCATCTTTTCATTATGAGGACAGTGACGACAATGAGCAATCTGCAAATGAAAGTGAATTCATAGACACTTACTTGCCAAAATTCAATATTCCAGTGAATAACTTGTCATATTAATGACTGGAACTGCACTGATTAAAATAAACAGAAGACTGTTTTTTAATGTGGTTTCTGAAGAACTGGATATTACCATGCTTTCAGGTTATAGAGTTAGACAGTTTTTACTTTGTTAGGCAGATATTTTTTTAAATTTACATGCATTCAACTTACCCAATAAAAAAGCTAAGTTAAAAAAAAATACTTATTGCAATAAAAACTTTTGAGTCATAATCTAGCTCAAGATAACTCTAAGAAAGGGGTGGTTAAGTGTGGGCACTTGTACCATAAGTGGCACAGGAAGCCTCTGTGGATGCATCTACACATGTACTTTACTGAGGAACACACCAATTAGGTCAGCAGCAGCAAGTCACGATCTACACATGCTGGTATTAGGGTGCAGTAGATTAATGAACTCCACTGTAAGATAGTACTGTCCTGGACAGTACTATTTTACAGTCGAGTGCTTATGTGTGATCAAACACACGTGTAGACTGTGATGGAGCCTGGCCGGGGCATGAGGATGCTAAAGTGTGGGGGCTGCCTGCTGCCTAGCCCTGCACTATAGCATCCTTGTGCTCCAGCCAGCCCCTCCACTGCCTGACACCACCACCTAGAGCCCAGGGATGATTCCCTGGATCCCCTGCCAGCCTGGGGCTGCTCTGCCTCAGCTCAACATGCTGCGGTCCCAGGGGCACATGTAGATGCTGTCTAGGAGCAGCTGAAGCCAGCACCTAGGCACCAACTCTGTGGGTGCTCCAGGACTGTGGGTGCTTACTGAAAAAAAAAAAAAAATAGTGGGTGCTCAGCTCCCACATTAAACACTTGCAGATGTTGAAACAAACAAACAAACAAGAAAAGAAAAGAAAAGAAAAGAAAAGAAAAGAAAAGAAAAGAAAAGAAAAGAAAAGAAAAAGAAACGCATTTACCTGGGAAGCTGCAGCATGCTACTTTAAACCGACTCTGCGGCATCTGTGTAGATTGAGCACTTCAGCGGGACTTTTTGGCACTTTTAGCTAAAGCTGATTTAATCAGCTATTAGATAAAAGTCCCACTAAAGCACCTGATCTTTACAGATGCTGCAGAGGCAGGTGGAAGTACTGTGCTGCCTCTTTTGGTTATGCGTAGGGCTCGGCACCAATTAATGCTTCCCCCCCCCCTTCCTTAACATCTCCAAGGATCCAGTGTCAAAAAAGTTGGTGCCTATCCTCCAGTGCAAACTGTGCCAGAGTTGATTGCATCACACTAATTGCACATGTAGATATACTCTGTGTGTATCACATGACAGATCAAGGAAGGAACAGGGACCACAATGGCAGATAGGGCAGGAAGCAGAAAGAAGAACAGCAGAGCTGGCAGGGGAAAGGAATCAGAGTCACTTGTGCCACAAGGCAAGTCCATCCCCCTCCCATCTGCCAAACAGGTTCACCCCCACTGCTAGAAGGAAACCTACAATCCAGTTATCATAGTATACTCCTAAATAAAGGTGTACATTTCTCAAATTATTATTTACAAATTATTCTGTAGGTCAGATGCTAGAGACCTGCTCACTCACTCTTAGTTATGCTACTGGGAAAAGATGAGGAGCTATCTGGATTCTCCTGTGCCCATCACTCCATTGCTTCCTACCACCTCTTCATTCTACAGTGCTTAGCATTCCCCGACACTCCCTGGAACTCCCCACATCCCCAAGCATTTCTGCCCATGGCACCAATATTCCTAGTTATGCCTCTACCTTTTCCTTTCCCTTCACCACAGAGGGAAAAAAAGGACACAGTTACCTGTTCTTGATAGTTAGAATCAATTCTATTTGCCTAGTAGGGAAATATAATTAAACTAAAAGAATCTAGTAGAGTTCTCTCTGGACATAGGTGGGCTTTCTGATTAAGAGATGCATGTATGTTGTGCATACAGCATATTGAAAAGCAGGAGAGATGGAATGCCTTAAGCATCCATCCCAGAGCTTGTAATAGATAAGGACAGTAAATTAAAAGGTACCCAGTAATAACATGGTATAGGGTTGCTGACTTCTGTATATCCTTTTTTTTCAGTCTTGTGAAAGCAATTAAAGTTTCCAGCAGTTATTTAAGCAGTAATTGTAAGAGGGTGAAAATGTTGTAGACATTTTTAGACATTGTGTAAAATATTTTTTATTTTAAAATTAGTGCGCATTGTGGTGGTAAGCATTGGGACTGAATAATTATAGAAGAACAAAAATGTTAGGTTATGGTATCCTAGTACATTTCTACTTAGCATTCCTAGCACAAATCAAAGTCAATCTCTGGAGGTATTTGACAGCTTTTCCATTCAGCATATTGTTGCATCTTTTGTTTCCATACATGCGTAATGTTGTTTGAAGTAAGTATGCCATTTGAGAGTGCATTTCCACTTTTGTGACTTCAAACAGAAAACTGAAAGCCCTGTCTTACTGTCCTGCCACACACAGAATTTGACTTGCTTTCTTTATTGTGCACATGATGGTGTCACAATATGGCCTAAAATATGTTTAGGCTCCAGTTCTCTAAATGTTTACACATACTAACATGTACCAGATAGACTTTAGTGAGGCTTTTCACCTGAGCATAGTTAGACATTCATTAATGCTTGGAGAACTGTTATAAAACTCTTGCAAACAGTTATAAAACATATTCACAACTACCTAAACACTCACATAAAAGTGACCTTGGAGTCCCATATACCACCTTCACTGCAAAGACCATTATTGTTTATGAATTTCTGAGTATGCGTATTATGTCAACACATTGTGAGCTTAAAAATAAAACACAACACTTTCCAAATCTTGGGAATAGTATACTGGTAATGAATATCAGTACTAGAAGAAGTTTCAAGATGCACAGAAATCCTATACTCCTTTAATAGGCTTGTAGTTTCAGAAGGATACATCATCTCCATTCTCTTGATCTGAAATAACTTCGTGGTGAATCACTCTCCTTTTGCTTAAGTAGTCTTCTTAGACACTGTACTAGATAGATTTTTAAATGCCGCTATTGTGAGAAATTGCCTCTCTATTGTTTGTTTCAAGAATGGATTGAGTATGCAGTTTTAGTGCAGATAGAATAATGCTAACAAGTAATGATTTCACTTATGATAGAAGGCTCTCTTTAGTTCTTCCTTGTTAAAGTTCTGTACTCTAATACTTAAATGTGGTGGGAGAGTAACACCATTTAAGAAACAACATCATTATATTTTATTATATATACAGCATTTTGATTCTGAAATAAAAATTACGTTATATGAAAAAAAAATCACATTTTGTTGGCTTATAATGGGTTTTCCTTTGGGAATGTTCTTTGTCTGGATAGCATTCATATGCAGAAGAGTATGAATACATGAAAAATATATTAATGTGTATTTTCTACTTGGCTTTATATATTTTGAGCTAAGAAATCAAGTGGAAGCCATTTTCCGATATACAAGTCACTTAAACTCCATTCTGACACCACAGTCTTACTGGATAATCTATTTCCCCATCTGCACAATGAAGACTTTCCCAGTAGCATAATTAGGGGTGGAGAACAGGGCAGGTGTCCCCTGCTGTCATGTGCCAGCATGCCCTCCTTTCTCCTCCCCTCTTCATGATCTACTGAGGCAAAATGCTATACATCAGATAGGTATTATTAAGTACCATTGATAATAGTAATATCATCAATAGCACCATTTCTGATAATAATAACTATTTGCCCAACGCACCAGTACTGCAGTCTAACTTATCAGTAGACCCCAGGCTAAAAAAGTGATCCCTCTGAATTCAGTGAGACTTCACATGGCAGTTTTCAGGACTGAAATCCAGATAACACAGCATAGCACAGGAGCTCTTTTTTGTTGTCTCAATATGACACACTACTTGCTCCTTTCACAGTCTGCCTAGATACAACGGTCTGCTTAAGTATAACAAGTTGCAGGAGTATTTTTTGTTATTAATAAAGTATCAAACCCAACTTAAAATTTCCAATCTAGACCAAACTTTCCATCTTACAACACAAAGATTAACATATCGGATCTATCTTCCAACTTAAAACTCTACAACCATTTATCACTCAACCATAACCATAACACATCCTGGTTCAATGTCACCTTACACATTTGGAAACCATATACCCAACACCTTAGAAATTACCTTTTATCTGTAGCCCATATACAACAAAAGTATATACACATAGTTACAACTTATTTATCTTTATCCCCACTGCTTCATCTCTTATACATAGTTGCAGGAGTACGTTCTAATGCTTTGTTCAACTGGGACCTTGAACTGAGAAACTGCAGTATGTTATTCCATATATCAAAGGTGGTTAAAAAGGGGAAAAAAATCAAGGTTCATATCACCAAAATTAACAATAAAATGGAGGGGAAAAATGAGAAACAGAAAATAAAAGGACACACACCATATCTAGGCAGCCAAACAATCTAAATGAATAGTTCTACATCACCTTCTATCAGTAGTCCACTGCAAGAAGAACAGAAGCTTACAGTTACCAAAAATGTAGCAGTAACAACAGAATGTATGGAAAAAGCCTGAAGCCAAGTTAATTAAATGAGTCTCCACTTCTCCCTTTATATTGTATTCAGATTCAAAATGAGAAAAAAAAGTAGTCAGCTTTAGTAAAGATTAGCATTCTCAGTGTCCTCAATCATACACAATCAGTATTTCTATATGTAATGCTGGATAATCTATTTGAAAATAAAGAAACAAAGCAAAATTACCCTCATGCTTAGTTACACGCAAGCATGACAAACTGCTTTACACTGTCAAGGAAAAGAAAGCTATGTTAAGTAGTAGGGCCAACATTTCTAGTTTGTATAGTAACATCAGACGATTCCCACAAGCAACTTTAGAATGCAGATTTAGTCTTAGGAAGCTGCAAAACTCAAGTGTGGTTCACTGATAAAAAGCAGCTCTTTTGGCATTTTTGAAATCCAGAACTGAAGAGGAAAACCTGCCACTTCAAACCAGGCAAGTCCCTGATCCCAAGACATTATTTTCACAGCAGCCTGATCCAGTCACACATTAAAGGGACTTTCTGAAGAGCTTTCAGGGTCTGCAAACATATATCAAATTGCAGATGCAGGTATATGGGTAGCTTTATAAACGAACTCACATAAACAATTCCACTGAAATAACTGAAGTGCTCCCATACATAAAAAAAACCCCAATCCTGCAACTGACTTCACAGGAGCTATTTGCAAGCAAAGCAGTCTACTTTTCTGGAATCAACCAAAGGATTGGTATTTTGATGCTTGTAAGACTAAACTAAAGGGATTATTAAAGACAGTGTTTGGTTTTTTTTAAACTCAGGGTGGGAGCAAAGGAAAAAGAGAAGTTTTACTGTAGTTTCCTATATTGCAGCTTTCTTTCTAACAACCACTGTCTTCACTTTCCATTTCATTACATTTGCACCACATTTAACTTACTTAAAAAGGCACCTTCAAATCACAACTCTGCCTAGCAAAGAAAAGAGAAAAAGCTCCTTCTCTACCACTGGCAAAATCCAGTGCTACCTCTGAGATTAGAAACAGCTGAGAGAGACGTTGCCCCACCTGCTCATTAACAAATCAAGCAAGTGGGGAATCTGTGGTTGAGTAGCATTGAAAAATCTATCTTGCAAGAAATCTCAGAAAAGTCTTTTTCTATTTTGTGTCTTTATGTTATAAAGAACATCAGAGGGAGAAAAAAAATCTCTACAGTAAACAACAGCATTGCTAGGGAAAAATAATAGAATAAATAGTGGAGCCAATCACTGCTGTCTTAAAAATGCATATGCTTATCTCCCATCTGAGAGCATTTCAGTATTCTTTTAGCTCTGAATGATCCTAATCTCTTCAACTGTAGAAAATTATTTTTTAAAAAGATGTTAAAGCTTCTTTGAATATTAAAAGCTTTTAGAGTTTAAAATTCCAAACAGACTACTATCAGGACTACTAGTCAGAGCATATACAATAAGCAATACATCATTATAACTCTATTGCTAGATGATGTATTAACATTTGTCACAACTGTGACAGAAATACATTAGGGATATTTCTACTTAAATTTTAGAAGAGGAAAGGCAGTAAAATCTCTAGAAATTCTTCTTACTTTCAAAATCAAACACATTAAGACTAATCTGACCTGAAAATGTCTGGAATGTTGGAGGGAAGGAAAATAGTCCTTCTGTGTGGACTTGATGGTATTGGTAACTAGCAGCATGCAGGCCCTCTGAAAATTAGGTTCTGTCCTTGGAAAATTTGCACCATTGATTCACTTTACACACACAAGTACTAGGGCTGTGCAAAATGGCAGGATTCCATTTCAACCAGTATTTCAACATTTCAATGGAGTAGCATTCTGTTTCAAATTTTGTTTTGATTCAAAACAGCTGTTCCATTTCATTTCGTCAAAACAATTCCGCCGTTTTGACCCAGTTTCAAAGTTTTGCCAATAGGATATAATGGGGAAGATTGAAACAGCCTATAACTTTGTCATTTATGGCCTGATTTAGCCAAAACTTGCAGAACTGATAGCCCCATCTAAGGGCATAAAGTCTGCCAAGTTTCAAGGAGATAGGTGCAGAGGGTTTGGGGAAACTGCACCCCAATTCTTGAAAGCAAAATTGTGTCACGTGTATGTGTTAGGCCACAGTGAGGTCAAAACTGCAGGCTTGCTAGCTCCTGCTGAGGCCACAAAGCCTGCCAAGTTTCAAGGAGATAGGTGCAGGGGTTTGGGGGAAAGTGTACCTCAAGCTGTGGACAAGCAAAACTCATAACATGGGTGACACTGGGTGTGTTAGGTGCAGCAGGGTGAAAACTGCAGGTCTACTAGCCCCTGCTGAGGCCACAATGCCTGCCAGCTTTCAAGGAGATAGGTGCAGGAGCTTCTGGGTTCTGGGGCCCTGCACCTCTAGCTGGTGACAGGCAACACTCATGACATGGGTGTTTGTGGGACTGTGTCTGTCTTGGGGCAGAGGTGGGTGAAAACTGCAGGCCTGCTAGTCCCTGCTGTGGCCACGAAGGAGGCTAAGGAACCTGACCGAGTTTGCTCTGGAAGTCTCTGGAAGAACTGTTTCAAAGCCATATCTCCTAAGACTTAGGCTCCAACCACTCAGATTCATAGATTGTAAGGCCAGAAGGGACCTTGGAAGATCATTGGGTCCAGCCCCTTGCACAAAGCAGGAAAGATAACTGGGGATCAGGTGACCCCAGCAAGGTGACTGTCTAGTCTCCTCTTGAAGATTTTGAGGGAGCTTATTTCAGAGTCTGGACACCCTAGTTGTGAAGTAGTTTTTCCTAATGTTGAGCCTGAAACAAGCCTGAAATGAACTTCCAGGAGTTTGTGACCATTACTCCTAGTTTTCCCCAAGGGTGCCCTGGTGAACAGTTGTTCACCAAGCCTCAGATATACGCTTCTGATGTCATGGTAAGCTGCTACCAAGTCCCCTCTCAACCTTCTCTTTTTCAGGCTGAAGAGTCCCAGGTCCCTCAGCCTTTCCTCATATGGCTTGCCGTGCAAGTCACTGATCATATGGGTAGCCCTTCTCTGGACTCTTTTAAGCTTTACCACGTTAAAGTACGGCGCCCAGAACTGGATACAGTACTCCAACTGCGGTCTCACCAATGAAGAGTCAAGCCTAGTAGAGCAGGAGAATCACTTCTTTGCAATGGTTTTGCTTGTTTTGCTGGAGATGCATCAGTTGATGCATGCCAAATCATTTTTAGTCCTCCTGGCCACTTATTACCCTCAGGTCTGTGGTGGCAAGTGATGGGGGATCTTCAGTCCTGCTGCCTGATGACAGGCAGCAGTTGAATAAGCACCCATGTCACAAGTTTTGCCTGTCAGCAGCTAGAGGTGCAGTGCCCCAGAACCCCTGCACCTATCTCCTTGAAAGCTGGCAGGTGTTGTGGCCTCAGCAGGGGCTAGCTGGCCTGCAGCTTCCACTCTGCTGCACCTTAACACACAGTGTCACCCATGTCATGAGTTTTTCTTGTCCACAGCTTGAAGTACATTTTCCCCCAAACCCCTGCATCTCCTTGAAACTTGGCAGGCTTTGTGGCCTCAGCAGGGGCTAGCATGCCTGCAGTTTTGACCCCAGTGTGGCTTAACACATACATGTGACATGAGTTTTTTGGCAGATTTCATGCCCTCAGAAAGAGCTACCATTCCTGCAAGTTTCATGCAGATCAGGCCAGAAATTACAAAGTTATAGGCTGTTTCAACCTCCCCCATTATAGCCTATGGGGAAAATGGCAAAACAGCGTCAAAATGGTGAAATGTTTTGAATTGCCTCATTTTGTTTTGAGGCTGTTTCGATGATATCTGTTTTATTTCGATCTCACTGTTTCAACCTCAAAGCAACATCGAAACAGCATTGAAACAAAACTGGCTGCGAAATTTCACACAGCCCTAACAAGCAGTCATGATGATTTCAGTAAGTGGAGTCACATGTCTACACCTAACACCTGTAAAAGCTTTTGGAGCTTTTATTTGAATATCTAGATGGGAATCACTTTTGGAATCCAGTGCAAGTCTATATACAGGAGGCTGCTAAGCCATTTATCCAAAAGTAAAAGTAATATAGCATGCAGTGAAATGAATACACTTTTATTGGTCTTACTAAACTTAAACTGAAACATTATTATCTGTATCTTAATAAAACATTCTACACCAAAGATTCAGACCCTGCTACACAATCTCTGCCCCAGTAAGTAATAAGCAGTTGTCCCTGCTCCAAGGAACTTAGAACCAAAAGTCAAAAAAACTTACACAATGGGGAACTCCCTACTTGAGAGCACGGAGGCAGAAAGAGATCTTGGAGTCATTATTGACTCCAAGATGAACATGGGCCGACAATGCGAGGTCATGGTTGGCAGGGCTAACCGGACCTTGTCGTGCATCCGCAGGTGCATCTCGAGTAGAGCCAAGGAGGTGATCCTCCCCCTCTACGCGACGCTGGTCAGGCCACAGCTGGAGTATTGTGTCCAGTTCTGTGCGCCCCATTTCAAGAGGGATGTGGACAACATGGAGAGGGTCCAGAGGAGGGCCACCCGCATGATCCGGGGACAACAGGGCAGACCCTACAGTGAGAGACTGCGGGACCTGAACCTATTCAGCCTCCACAAGAGAAGGCTGAGGGGGGACCTGGTGACCGTCTATAAACTCACTAGGGGGGACCAGAAGGGTTTGGGGGAGACGCTGTTTCCCCTAGCGCCCGCTGGCATAACAAGGAGTAATGGGCACAAGTTGATGGAGAGGAGGTATAGATTGGACATCCGCAAAAACTACTTCACAGTTAGGGCGGCTAGGAGCTGGAACCAACTTCCAAGGGAAGTGGTGCTGGCCCCTACCCTGGGGGTCTTTAAGAAGAGGCTGGATGCCTACCTGGCTGGACTCATTTGAGTCCCGTTTCTCTTTTGGGGTTTTTTGTTGTTCTCCCGCCCTGGCGGGGGGTTGGGCTAGAAGATCTACTAGGTCTCTTCCGACCCTAAATCTATGAAACTATGAAACTATGAAAGTAGTATTATCACAGTGTGGACAAAACAAAACACAGATGGCAACACCCAGAAATGTGAACCCTGTTCCTGCAAACACTTATGCTAATATTTAGTTTTTAGCTATGAAACTACTTAGACATTTATTTTAAAGTAAAGCATAGATGTAAGTATTTACAGGCCCAGGGCACAGATACACGAATGGACTTAGCCTTGGTATTGCTGAGAATCACCATGCCTAAATGTTAGGTGCCCATTTCCCTGAGTAGAATTCAGAACCCCAAGTTAAGCTGTACACAGTGAGGAATAAGATTGATGACAGGCATTGTGTTGAGCAAGGGTGGTGAGGAATAACAGACATAAGCACTCCTGGAAGCAGGGCCCAGAAACCCATCATGGTCTCCTTGTACTCAGGCTAGCAAATCATGTTGTCTGTCTTGCTCCATTCATTCCCAGGTCCTCATGAATCTTTCAGTTTGCTGCACAGCAGAGAAAAGGATGGTGTATGCACCCAGACCAGTTTTCAAATGAAAATACCATGAATGATCATTTTTGTGCCAAACTCAATTCTGTCAGTGTTAGGTGTCGTTTGAGTAAACTTACCTAGGGTATGCAAGCTTAGGGAAATCTATTTTGTGGATCCCAAGCAGGGTTAAAAATAAGCTAAGACTAAGCTCTTCAAACTTCCAAGAAGGTAACAGTTCTGTGCATAAGCAGAACCAGCAGTTTAGTCATCTAGGTCTCCTATAGATGTGCAGCAAGGCTGCTCTGACATGCTGTAAATCCAGCATGTCAAAACAGACTTGATTAATCCAATCTGCTGGAGCACAGAAATTAACGTGCTCCAGCAGCCTCCAACATTAAAGTGACCCTCCCTGCCTCCCGGAGCATGTCTATAAATGCCCCTAGGGAAATTTATTGGTACCTACAATCTTTTCAGGGACAGTTGGACATGTAGCTGGGAGTGGGTATTTTTTGTGAATCATGATCTTGCATTTAAATGCCCAAATTCTTTGTATGTCCCACTTCAGACATTTAGACTAGAGACAGAATGACATACAAGTGATCGGAAATCAGTTCAAATATGCAAGAGAAGTTTAGTGCACATAAACTACTTTCAAAATGGTCAAAACCAGTTTAAGATAAACCTGGATGGATGTAGTATCAGACATAACTGATTTAGGTTAAATTAGTTTATTTAACTTCAGCCCCAGATCCCCTCCAGATTCAAGTTAAGTCACAGTTCCCCTGCATCCCAGAATTCTTTGCACCTCCCCTGAACCCCTCCTTGCAGGGTGGGTGGCTTAGTTTTGACCTAAGCTGTCTGCTC
>NW_017729032.1:226900240-226903696 GCF_001723915.1 Gavialis gangeticus
TGATCTCTCCTGCGCCCCTACCGTGCCAAGTTGCCCTTCTAGCACCCAGAATTCTTTGCACCTCCCCTGAACCCCTCCTTGCAGGGTGGGTGGCTTAGTTTTGACCTAAGCTGTCTGCTCCAGCCAAGCAGAAAGGCATGCTCTGGCATCCCCCAGCTTCTGGCCTGGGCCACTACAGGCACGTGGCTGCATTTCCAGAATGAAATGTGAATGTCTATTCACTTTCTTATCAATTTCATCTACACAACTTAGACTAACATGCAAAGATTGAATTGATTCAACCTCAAGCTTTTTGACTCTCTGTACTTAGCCTTACATTTATGTCTGCACCACCCCTATGGTGTGCCCGGGAAAGCTGCAGTGAAACATGCTGCATCCACTCGCTTCTATTCTCTGTAGCCAAATCCCTGAAATGAAGAAAAGCAGCCCACAGAGCACAATAGTTAGCATACCTGAGACAGAAAACCTGACAGGGACACTGTGTGCTTGCTAGGGCCATTCTAAGTGGCTTGCCTATTCTTATGTCTTTGAATTGTCACATGTGGAACAGAAATGAAAGGGAAAGGCATACATCACAGCAGTTCTCCCCACATGGCATACATTGCATACATAGTGGTACTGAAGTCCACAATTCTTTTTTTGTATCTGGGCCAAAATGGTTTGCCCAGTCATTCGAAAGCTTGGAGCCAAGTACTGAAGCCAGATCTCAGTCTAGTGCCTAAACTGTGCTTTTCACAGCCAGAGTAGAAATATTTTCAGAAACTCATAGCTAAAACATCACAAGTGCTACACTATGGAGAGAACTGCCTGGCTACTCTCTTTGTTTTTATAACATTAGCTGATAAAATAGAGTAACTAGTTGGCTCTCCTTATATAATTTATTTTATATTACTCTATCATACTGTATTACTTTACATTTTCCTTGACTGTTCTGCCCTCAGTAAATTATGATGCCACACAGAAATGCTCACAGAAAATGATGTCCCCATCTTAATCTTTAAAGATGCAAGTAGAAGATTCATAAATAACTGATCTAAAAAGCAGTCTTGTCATGATGAATTCATTGTAGAGGGAGAACCCCATCGTAATATATTTCACCCAATAACATTTTTCCCATGCTGTATTGAACTAGGAAGTTAGTAATGAATTTTAGAGTAGTTTGGGAGACTTCAGGAAGAAAAGGTGATGTCCTAACCCCATGAGAAGCAATGACAAAATTCCCACTAATGTCAGAGAGGTCAGGATTTCACCTCAAAGGCACCTATTACTAAGATTCTGTGTTTCCTCCTTAGCTAGTTTTCTGACTCACTTTGAAATTAGTAGTGCATTCTCACTGGTTTCAATGGGATTTGGATTAATACATCAGAAATTAAACTCAGAAACAAATTAAGACCATTTAGTTAAAAATGAAGCTGAAACATATTTAGGTAAGATAAGATAGCACAGATGGAATTGTCAGATCTTCCCTTGGCCCAGGTGCACCCATCTGCTGTACTCCCATTCCTGGAGCAGAAAGAAAAATAGCTGTTTGATCCAAACACAGAATATCAAATAACTGCCTAGTGTTGTAACATCCTACTGCTTTTCACTGCACATACAGAGTATTACACTTCTTTTGTCTCATTTTTCTGACAAGTGTTGTAACAAGAACATACAGTTGTACAGTGCAAATGCATTTTGGTGACAGATATGGTACAATAATGTGAACTGGACCCAAGATAACCTTTTTTCAGTTTGAAGTTAGAAGCAGACTTATTTTATGGTAGTGTAGAGAAAGCCAAGTTAGGCTGGGTAACAGGAGTCTAGCCAATCTGAGCGGGTAATTTAACCAAAGCAGAGCTACATTCTGCCTCTACTAAACTGCGTCTGGTAACCAACTAGATAATGTAATGTTAGGAGGAGTATCTCTACACTTGCTTTCTGCAAAGTAAACAAAACCTTAAGTATCAAGTCTGAATATAACACTACCAAAATTGATTATCCCTGCCCATCAATTTCTGAATCTCTTCACAGGTCACTTGCTTTTGATCTGAACTGATTCTGATCTGCTTTCTGGTATTTACTAATAAAATACAGTTGCAGTGTGTGTGCAGAATAATATCAGCAACAACATCTATTATAATTAAATATATAAATGTAATTATATATGCAAACTTTTATTCAGTGAAGTGAAAAGTATGATTACTTAAGTTTAATCATTTCATTATGTAGCAGGTAAAATCTTCACTAATCCTTTGAGCATATAACTGAACCTGTGGAGGAAGTGATTACTCTTTCTGTTGACATACAAAGCAAATACCTATATCTTAAACATCAGCAAAACAAAAAAGGAACACCTCTTTCAGGATTGTCTCTCTGAAAAAGTGTATAATCATTTATAATCATTTACATTTACAACCTGGATATCTGATCATTTACTGATACACAACCCAGCTGTGAGTAGAGCCACATGACTTTTGGGGTCTTTTTGATGAATCACTGAAAAATTCAGCTTTGGGATGGCTAAAGCTGTTTGTGAATTTGAGTAAAATTCAGCAAATAGTTTCAGTTGGAATTAAAAGGACATATCTAATTGATTCATTTATGCATGTCAGGGATTAAACATTTTAATTTTGCAGAGAAGATTCAGAAGTAAACTGAGGACTAATACTGAGGAGCAGGTGGCGGTCTTATACTCTGTATCCTTGAAACACTCCACTAGGAGAGAGACCCAGAATCCTATCTCCTCTCCTTTGGACTTCAGGCAGGGATTGAACCCAGCTTTCTCATCTTTCGCATACGTCCTCTAACCGGAGAAATAGGGGTATGAGAGTGTCAATCTCTTATGTTGAGTACTCCCATTTTGTATAAATAATAAAATACACATAGACTCAGGGGCCTGGAACCTTTGCCCATCTTCTAGGCAAGTGCTTTAGCCATAAGCCAGGAGTGGGCAAAATGGTGGATCTGGCCAGCAGCCAGACTAAATTTCCCAGCAGCCCCTGGCGGCATGGCTGGGGCCAGTCTCCGTGGAGACCCCAGCTGCAGCTGACCTGTGATAGCACAAGACTGTGGTTGCCATGGAGACTGGCCCCAGCCATGCTGGCAGAACATATGGCAGGACAGGGCAGGGGCTGCTTTAGAGCCATTGGGATCCTGTGGCAGGGAAGCTTGGTCCCGAGTCAGGGCAGAGTCACAATCCACAGTCTGCATGCCCCTGCCCAGAGCATGCAGGCAGTAGATTGTGGCTCTGACCTGGCCCCAGACCAAGTTGCCCCCAATGCAAGATCCCAGTGGCTGCAGTGCAGCCCCCTGCCCTGCCATGTGCCCTGCCAGCGTAGCTGGGGCCAGTCTCCATGGCAAACAATCCTTGAGATATCACAGTGCAGTTGTGGGTAGGGTCTCTATGAAGACCTGCCCCAGGCATGTGGGCAGGGGCGCTGGGAAGTGGAGTTCACTACCAGCTGGACCTGGCCT
>NW_017729032.1:226908696-226925399 GCF_001723915.1 Gavialis gangeticus
TGGCAAACAATCCTTGAGATATCACAGTGCAGTTGTGGGTAGGGTCTCTATGAAGACCTGCCCCAGGCATGTGGGCAGGGGCGCTGGGAAGTGGAGTTCACTACCAGCTAGACCTGGCCTGCAGGCCAGACTTTACCCTCCCCTGCTAAGCCATAGTCATTCTGTCTTATATTTAGTCAATAAATAGGTAAAATCTAGAAATAAACTTGCGAGGATGAACCGAAACACAGGGCTCCCCCCTTGCAAGTCAATGTCCTCCCACTAAATTAGAGTCATGTTCTCTCTTGCTCTCTCTCTTGCTCCACAAATCTCACATTCCATGTTGCATGATGGCACAACTTCTTTAGATTTCTCCAAATCTCACCACCTCTAGTTTGGAAAACTTGGTGGTTAGGGCATTTTGTTGTAGGTGTGAGCCATGTATATGATAACCGTCAGGACGAGAAGGGCATTGAAATTAATTTTACAAGTGCTCCAACCAGTGTGCAATTATGTAAATCCTGTTTACCAACATCAGCTATATTTTTAAAGAATGTAGCTACAATTGAATTTTGTACGAAGCATATATTAGTCATGCTTTGAACATGCTTATCTGATTGGACCCATCAGAGGACTTATGTGTTTCTCTGCTAGTTTCTAGATTGCAATCAGGTTAACTTGGAGACAGGTGGTGAGATGCTCTTTCTGGGGCAGTTCTAGGTATACAGGGAAATAAAATTCTAGTTGCCCAGATACATTAACAAGGTAGCATAAAGGAAGTTTATGGATCCCCTGAATTGGTCAGCAGCTAAGTAAAATTTTTCTGAATTGCAGAAAATATACACACACCTCAATACTAATTTAGGTACCTAAGAATTTTCTTGCATCTAGCCCTCTCTCTGTCTGAACTGGATATTTATGCAAAGTGAAACAGCTTCAAGACAGTAGAAAAAAATGCTTGTATGGGATCATGCATACAAAAATCTTACTATCATGGAACCAGTGAAAAAATCCTCACAGAAAATAGGGTTGGAAGGTACCTCAAGGTTTCCCTGCTTCAACTATACCTAAGCTTTTATTGACAGGTATTATCATTCTTGTTTTTAAAAAACTCCACTGCTAGAGATTCCACAGCCTCCCTCAGTAATCTATTACAATGCTTGGGTATCCTTACCATTAGAAAGATTTTCTTAATGCCTAACCTAAATCTTCCTTGTTGCAATTTAAGTAAATTACTTCTTGTCCTTTCCCCAGTGAACATGAAGAACAATTTATTACCTTCCTCTTTGCTGTAACCTTTTATATATTTGAAGACTCTCATGTATTGCATCCATCTTTTCTTCTTTGGACCAAACAGGCTCAGTTCTTTCAATCTTTCTACATAGGCCATGCTTTCTAGACCACTGATCATTGTTTATGATCTTTTCCGGACTCTTTCTCAGTGGTCCCTGAAGCATGGCATTCAAAACTGGACACACTATAGTAGCTGAAGTTTTATCTGTGTTAAGCAGAGTTAAATAATTATTTTACATGTCTTACAACACCCCTGCTTATGCATCCTAATAATGTGCTTGGTCTATTTTTTTTACATTGATATTTTTGACACAGCTCATATGTGATCCTCTGTAACCCCCAAAATCTTATTTGTCAGGACTGCTGCCTGACCTGTTGTTCCCCACGCTGTGCTTGTGCAGTGGATTGTTCCTGTATAAGCATCCTCTTTGTTTTGGCTATTTTTAAAAATGTTTCGGTTTCACTTGGAATTCTAATCCCCCAAAATGCTAGAAAATATTCCCAGCTTGGAATAGCATGGAAATTTAGACTCTCTCTTTCATCATCTGAGTCACCAAATACTATTGAATATTATGAGCCCTGCAGAACCACATTTGCTACATTCTTTAAATGTGTTATTGAAGCCTTAATTATTACTCTTAGAACAGTCAGAATACAGTTTCCCAGCCAGTTATGCAACTATCATACAGTATTTTAATGTAGACCACATTTCCCTACCTTGCTTATTGTCCCCTGTGATAACATCGAAAGCCTTACTAAAGTCAAGATTTAGTAAAATTTATCAGAGCTACTGGTTATCCCCAATTAGAAGGCCTTTTTTCTATTATAGAAGAAAATTAATTTTACATTATTTATTCTTAAAAAAATAATGGTACCTGTAACTTATTACCTTGTTATCTTCCAGGTACTTACCAATAGATTGTTCCATTATTTATTGCAGTACTATCTGGGTCTGTAACTCCTTTGGTCCTCTTTTCCCCTCTTTATAAAGAATGGCACTATTTTTTTAACCTTTTATCTGTCTACTGGGACTGCACAACCATTCTCCACAGCTTCACTAAGGTATTTGTGAATGGCTCTGAAAGTTCTTCAACCAGTTCTCTAAGCCCTGTAGACTGAAATTTGTCAGGCCTAACTGATTAGTAAATATCTAGCTTATCTAAATAATCTTCAAACAGTTGCTTCCCTCCTCTTGCCTGAAGTCTTATTCATTTGTTGCTAATACTAAGTGTGTTAGGTATCTAATCACATTTAACACTTTTAGTGAAGGCTGAGAGAAAAAGGGCACAAAACACTCTGGATTTCTCAACATCATCTGTTATTAAATTTCCCTCCTGTTTGAGTAATGAACCAATTATTACCTTAACCTTCTAATGTCTTCTTGTTACCTTTGATGACTCTTCCTAATTGTATTTCATTTATGCCTTGGCTTTTCTCATTTTGTTCTGTGATTTTTATCATATTTTACTGTTCTTAAGAAAAGCAAAGTTTCCACTCCCCGGAGCTTTATTTTGATACAAGTCTTAACACAAATGTAATTTTTCTAAACAGCAAGAAGTTATTTTATTTTAATGGAAAAAAGAATCCTGGGAAAAATCTTACTATTGTAAAATGTCAAGCTTAAACTGCAGCCTTTCGGTGAATTCTGCTTGGATGGATCCCTATACTATATAGGACTCACTGGGAGCATCTATATGAGACATTAAATGTGCAGTAGACTAATTCTACTGTGCATTAGCACATCATGGCAAAAACCATGCTAATGCACTAATGCACAGTAGAATGAGTCTACTGAGTATTAGCATCACTTAAAATGCATGCCCCAGCATCACTTAATGCTGTCACTTAAAAGGAGTAGTGCTGGTTACTGCACATTTAGTACCGGTTATTATAGATACTAAACTTAATCTGCAGTAACTTCATTGCATTAATGCACATGTAACATGCCCACTGAAGAGCCTTAAACATTAGAGGTGTGCAAAATGAGCTGTATTTGATTTGGATTTGGTTTGAATCAGAGACAGTGATTCAATTAGTTGATTTGGATCACTGTCCCTGACTTAATACGGACAAACCCAAATCTGAAGATCTGATGCTGATTTAGAGAATCCGTGATTCGGCCATAGACACAGCTTTAAATGTTTTTTTCTACATACCTCAAGGTACCAGGCATGGCTTATGAATGCTGCAATACTTAGGTGGATGGGGTACTGCCCCCTGCATCACCTCCCTGGTTCAGCAATCAGCCGTGGGGGGAATCCCAGGTGCTTCCCCACCCAGGAGGCATCAGTCACTGAGCTGGTAGGTGGGTGGGGGCCTAGTGCATCCGCAGCAGACCAAGAAGTGGACTGGAAGTGCTTCTGGCCCACTTCTGGGTCTGATGCTGAGAACGCTGGGGACCCCCCTCCACACACACACACACACACACACACACACACACACACACACACACACACACTCCTGCAAGCATCCACCCCACCATCGCAGCATTGATGAGCTGCCTGGTACCCTGATGAATGTAGCAAAAACATTTAAAGCTGTGTCTATGTCCAAATCTCCAAATCTTTCTGAATCTCTCTGAATTGATTCAGAGGGTTCCTATTCAATTCAGAGAGATTAAAGGGTCTTCTGATTCAACATGGAATCGGAGATTTGACCACTGAATTGGGCTGAATCTCCGCCAAATCGAATCAGGAACTAAAGCTTTGCACAGCCCTATTAAACATTTCCTGCTAAAGGCAGATCCCAGAAATGTCTGAGTAGTAGTATTGCGTCAGCTCCATCAGATCATATAACAGCATTCAGTTAGTACATATGAAGAAGCTGCCTGTTTTCTTCCTTTGCTCATGAATATCAGAGACCTATTTGGAACAAATGCAGCAGGATGTCAACATGTAATATTGCATTACCCTGCAATGTGATTGATTAGTATTCAGTATTTCAAAGGGAAAAAAGGATTTTATTTGGAAAATGTTTACAATGTTTATCTATCAGCTGATCAACTCTAGACGATATCCGTTGTTTCACAAACCACTGCCCTCCTCAAAAAAGGCACTTAGAAACTTTAGGAGACCCAAAGATCAGCATAACAAATCAAGTGACAGGTAAATAGAAAGAAGGATGGAATGTAGAAAAGAGAACAGTTACTCTATAACTATTCCTACACTTTTCATTTACTTCCATCTCTGATTTAGTAAATAAAGGTACAAATCTACCGTGCCTTCTGACTGGCTTGAGCCTAAGACAGCTAACTACCTCTCTCTACAATCCAAAACAAATATAGAAATGTCTCTAAGGCACTTAGGGTGCAATGTAAATTATTTAAAAAAGGAAAAAGCCATTAAAATGTTTTTTTCTTACTGAAGAAAAGCTTGTAAAAGGGTTAAACAGACATGATCACCTTCTCCACACAAAATTGTACCAGGTTAACCTTCATATGTTTCCATGGGGTAATTTCCTACCCCAGATGCATATTTTCTGCAGTATCTTAAAGTTAATTAATTCTAAATTTTTTGCTTTTTAGGACATTGTCACTGGAACTGCAGTGCACAATATCCCCAGACAACAGCCAGCTTACATGAATGGTTTACTGTCTGTTACCCCAAGTGTGAATGTGTTTCTCCATATGGGGTAATAACTTATCCCAAGCCCATGTTAACACATTGCTTGCTGCCCTAATACTACCCTAATGCAATTTCTGTATAAATGACAGGCCTAGACCTGTTTGGCCATTTTGGGTGGATGCATCTGAAAGGTCAGTGTCGCAGGGCACTTCTGCGCCCCGCTCCTAGTAAGGCTCAAACTTGGGGAGGGGAGATGTGTCGCAGGGCATTGAAGTGCCCTGCTCCTAAAGAAGGACAGATGTAGGTTGCCGGGGCAACCCTAGAGGTCAGCTGACCAGAAGGGGGCAGGGCCTGGCCTATATAAACAGTCTAGGCTGAGGCCAAGCAGGCAGTTCCCCTCTGGCAGTTGTGGAAGATGGAGCTCTTTGGGACCAGGCTGAGCTGAGGAGCCCGAGGGCCTGAGCACCTTATGACTGAGGGTACCAGGCAGAGGAGCCCCTGGTAGGGATTTGGGGAAGATAAAGAGCATGATGGTCTAAGGTTTATGTTTGGCCAGAAGGCCTGAGTTTGAGTTGGGGTCGAACGGCCGATGGTTTTGTTTGTCGTTACACTGGAGGACCGGGTGAGGCTGTAGGGGTTGGAGGAGGCCTCATGGGAGCTCCCCAGTAGCGTGGGAGTTCCTGGCGCCAGAGAGGTGCAGTGTTTAGGGTTTGTATAGACCCTGGCCCCAGTGTCATGCGGGGTGAGGAGTCCAGTGCAGGCAAGTGACCCGAGAAGGCGGGTCTGGGGCCAGGTAAGGCCGAGGCTGCCTGAGCCCTGATCGCGGGAGTTGCGAGCAAGGCCCCAGTGTGGGCATGAGACGGAAATAAGGAGCCCCAGGGAGGGCAGACAAGAATAAGGAGCCCCAGGGAGGGCAATTGGCACTCGTATCGGAATAAGCCCCAGGGAGGGCAATTGGCATTGGTATCAGGATAAGCCCGAGGGAGGGCGAGTGCAGGAATAAGAAGCCCAAGGGAGGGCGAGTACAGGAATAAGAAGCCCAGGGAGGGCGAGCATATGGGGAGAGGCCTCAGAGAGGGCCGCTAAGGAAAGACCATAGACACAACAACGTCCGGGACAACTGGGAGGCTTGGGGCGTGGTATTAGGGGTGGTAGGAGCCACGCACAGCCCACAGGCCTGGGTGCACTAGATCAACCTACACGGGACAAAAGGCTGGGATAACTAAGAGCACCGTGCTCAAGAGGGTAAAGGGCAGTCTCCCTTTTATAATATTTACCAGCAAGACGTGGTGGATGAGATAACGAGGGTGTGTGGACGCCCACTTGGCACGGTAGGGGGTGCCAGGAGAGATCACGGCCGCTCCTGGGTCCCCGCCCTGTGACAGTCAGCCTTGATTCACACCTCATTCATGTTTACTTCAGCTATCCATGGTAACTAATGGATAGCCATCCTCCAATCTGCTTTTGCTTTTGATGGGGAACTCGGCCTAATTTCCCATGTTCCAAAGAAGTCCAAAGTTGTGCTGTTTCTGTCAAGCATGCACTGTGACCTGTCAGTGGGTGGCGAGCAAAGAAAGCTGAACATCATCCAGGACTATAATAAAAACAAGCATGGGGTGGATAACCTTGACCACTTAGTCTGTATGACCACTTGCTGACAGAAAATCAACAGGTAACCAATGACACTATTTTTCAATATGCTGGATGTGGCTGCCATTGCCAGCCTCATCATTTGGCTAGGCCACAATACAAACTGGAAGCAAAGATCACATTTAAGAAGACAGCACATTTTTGCAGGAGCTTGATGAACAGTTGATCAATGGACAAAATAAAACAAAGAATGATGGATACACACAATCTGTCTAAGTCCGTCAAGTCTGGTATGACTGCCCTAAATTATAAATTGCCACAATGCACACCAGTAGAACCTTCCGCAAGCATGAGTGGATGTTGTCCAAGAACAGATGACTGCAAAACCCAGAAATGATGCAAAGATTGTTAGTGATTTGCTTGTGTGAAACACAGTACATCACTGCTGCTTTGTGAGGAATGCAATATTTAGTTAAAACAGTTAGGAAATGGCGTTTTTTTTGTAGTAATTATTCGTTTGAAAACAGTGTGAACTGCAGACTTAGCAAATTGTTCATTCACGTTTTGAAACACTAAAAAAAGTTTAAATTTTGTTCATAGTTCTAGTTAAATAATATTTTGGGTACAAATAATCATAAATACTCTTTCAAACAATCTGTATGTTTAATAAATAGTTTTTGGTACATTTATACTGTTTTCACTAGTTCCATTTTGTTCATGCAGGTGAGGTAACAAGTTACCCCATGAGACCAACAATAGTTATGATTTTATGAGAACGGATGAGGGTTAAGCCAAGTGGTTTCTTTATATAAGGTATGACTATACCTCAGAATTTATTTACCTCTCCTTGTTTCTGTTTTTCATTCCATCCTGTCTGCTGTAATTTTGCATCCTATTTTTTTCCATGCTCCTTTTTTCAGTTAGCATACGCAGAATACAACCTAAGCACACATCAAATTTACAACCAGTATGTTTGAATGGGGATGAAATTGTACAAAAAGAGTTTGCCCTTTCAGAACTGACCTCTCTGTAACTTATTTGTAAGTTGAATTATTGTACTACAAAGAGCTATAAATTGTAAAACCTACCACAAAGCAAGGAAGAAAATAACTTCTAATTTCATTTTTATTTTAAGTATACTTGGTAAAATGCATATAAAAAATGTAATGCATTGAAATTATCAAGCTTTACTCAATATGCATCAGTCAAGCTTCAGGTACTCAGTTTGAGATAATTTTCTAAAAGACATGATTCAATAATATATTTCTTGAAAAGCCAGCAAAATAGCATTTACAAAGAAATTTGAAATTCTGTGTGGTGCAGATGTTGATGTGATTCTGTAGGAAACAAGATGCTAGCATTCCGGGAAATGTTTAAGGCAAAACCATAACTTCTTGAAACGTATTGTACATACAAACACACATACACTTTCGGCATGTCTATAAATGTATTTACACATGCCTAAACTTAATACACCTTTACTTAAGACACATTACAGCAATTTTGGCATGCCTGTACACATGGACTTGCTAATGCGTGTTAAGGTGCATTAAATTATAGCACGAATAGCTAAGTTGCATTAGTGCATGCTCAGACGTGCTAATGTGCATTCATGTAGTGTGTATGTATTGACATGTGTTGCATTAATGCACATTAGCATGTCTACACATGAGCTAATGAAACTTGGCTCTTCATGCCTAAATTTGATATCTGCTTTATACAGGTATCAAATTAAGGCTCACATAGCCTGACACTGCATTAAGGGCACACACATGTAGACATGTGCCTTTAATGTGCCTTAGAAATGGCAATTTTAGGCTACACCTACTTAAAAGAGGCATATGTAGATACGCCTTTCATGTCTCAGGGCCTAAAAGATTGATAAAATATTTTTGAAAAAGTCTTTAAGGGACAATTTATTTTTAGTCCTTATAGACAGAACCTTTGTACTTTGTTCATCCAAATGGTAGTTTTGTAGCTGCATAAGTAACTTCTTTGGCTTCCTGGCACTTACATTCCTTTTAAAACTGAGCCACTGCCCCTAGCATTTTATAATCATTGGATAAAATGGCTCAGGAGTAGCACAAAAGTTTCTACCCCCTTTGGAAGCAAAATTCTAGGTTACACCTCCAACTCCCTTCTTTTTAAAGAGTAGTAGAGATCTCAGAGCCACATGCCCTTCAACTTGTTTTAGTTGTCTTGTTGCCACATAGCTTCCTCTGTTCTTTGCCCAGACAGCTAGTTTCAGAAGGGAGTTCCAGAGAAGGGAAATGTATAATACTTAATTTGTGGCCTGGTGCCTGAACTTTCATACTGGGAAATCAGAGAGGTACAAGTTCTGAACAGGGAGGATGGGGGACACTAGAAGCCACAGCTTCACCTTCCTGGAGTGAGAGTCCTAATTACCCATCTGTTGGGGCCAAAACGTATGAAGATCTACCTCTTCCTCACTCTGTCATTTATTTGCACTGAGATATATGCACATATATCCCTGCATATATGCCTAGCCAGTATGTAGTTAGAAGGTTCAGTCCACATATGTATAAAGGACTAGGGAATGCGCAGGGTCCAACTGCTGGATCAGGGTTGACAAAGTGGAGTCACTGATCCAAGTCAGAGATAAGGGTAGGAGCCAAGTCCACAGCCAAAATCGGGGTCAAAGAAACCAAAGTCAGAAGCTGAAATGATCATTGCAGAGCCAAAGTCAGAAGCCAGAGTCTGGAGCCAAGTTAAGGTGGCAGAGCCAAAAGCAGTAGTAGATGAGCTGTTTGAAGCAGGCCAGGAGCACAGCTTGCAGTTGTCTTCCCTGAGCTTAGAAACATTTATGTGAATAGGGTCTTTTTTCTGTACCCCTGGAGAGATGATTGAGCCTAATGCCCTGGTCACTACCAGCTGGGGCTTGGGGCTGAACTTTCTCCAGCTGAACCCAAATTTATTACAAGAAGCATGCTTACATGTCTTCAGTGCAAGGGTAATAGAATCTGTGCTTAAATGCCCTAAAGGGCACTTATCTAGTTAGAAAACTCCCATGTAGGTATACAAAAGAAACAGCATTCTACTCTATAACTTTCACTTAATTTGGTAAACTTGCAAAAAGACTTTATGTGATTATCAAATTGCAGCAAAAAACCAAGAGGTCTTGTTCATATATCTACTTTAATTCACAAAGTCATTCCTCCATTTTGTCTGTAACTCAAATAATCCACCTGTAAAATATTACTGAAAAGTGGATTTTGTATCTGAGCTGAATAATGCATCTCTTGTAAAAAGTGTTCTCTTAAAAATAAAAGGTGAATGGGTTCTCAAACAAATTTCGAAATATTTATTAGTAAAAGATGTCTACATTCTTCCAATAATGAATCATCAATTCTGATTAAAACATGCCAACAAAAAATACTTTTATATTCAAAGCAATTACAGTGGAGGTGGCAGTCCTTCCATTAAAGTGTGACAGTCTTTCGGTAAAAAAGGAAGTCATCAGTAAGTCCATAGATAACTGAGGAGGCAATCTAAGACCTGCACATTCAGCTGCAGGTATACAAATAGTTCTGGGAAGAAATAATAGATCCTAATGATGTCAGGTCATAGTTGCTGTTGCCTCTCCTCCCTGTCCACCTACTGCATAGGGAGGTAGGTTACTTGAAATGATCCATGCCTTGTCATATATCTCAGTGCCTCTGTGAATAATTCAGCACTTAAGTCTCTCAGATACCAAAGTTTATTTTGCATTTCTTCAAGCTGGCCTTCAAGGAATGCTTGAATCTCTTCTTTGCCCAGCTCTACAGTGGTGACCATGATTAATCTGAGAGCATAAGACCTGATTTGGCAGCTGGTTTTCAGGCTTCCTTGTGACATGTCTTGTTCAACACAGCTGATGCTGTATAAATACAGGTCCTATGCTGGTGGTATTTGCTTTAGCCAGAATGTTGGTATCCATTCTTCTCTCCAGTTGATATGATTTTCCAAAGATATTGCTAATAGTAATGTTCCAAAATGAATGCTAATGTTTCATACCCATACAATGTAGGGATGACAACAGGCTGGTAGACAAGAAGTGTGGTTTGGGTCATGATGTCATTATCATCAAAGGCATGATTTCAGAAACATCCAAAGGCAGCATCAGCACATTTTATCTGGTGTTGAGTATCATTGTGTATGTTTACTTTTAGGGAAAGGTGGCTACTGGGGTAGCATATATTATAAAGGTAAGTGTATTATAAAGGCAAGTATAGTAAAGCCACAGAGAGACACACATTTTCAGTAGCCCTGTCTCATAATATTTTTAGTGCTGGTACAATAATCTTATAAGTGTGTCTCTTCCCAATGTAATTGCTTGAAAACATACTTATTTTTAAACTTATCATACCCTTTCATAGTTCCTTATTTTTGTAGGTCTTTAAAAATTAGGCTTAAAATAAGGACATTCCTTTAAAATGCCAGACAAGTAATCACCCATTCATAATCAGTTTCAGCAATCCAACAGTATAACACTAATCATAACAACAGTTAGTTTAAAAGGCCCCAAATAATAACTGCCAAAATATATAATTGCAATAATTTAAAAAAAAAAGATTCATTGTACACGTGGCCTGCAAGGGTTTGCCTGTATTTGTGTGACCCGGCACTGGCCATACCCTATCCACCAAGTCTTTTCACATGCTTGACATGCAGAAACATGAAATATTAGGCAGAATAAAATAGAGAAGGATTAGATATAGAGATAATATTGTCCTTCTTCCAATAATGTACCTGGTTAGGTATTTGAAGAAAATGACATTCGTGATTCCTCACCATTTTCTTGCAATAGGGATTAAGCAACTTCCCTCCATAGTCTTTACAATAATTCTGTACAAAGAAGCTTTCATTATAAAACAAATATTGGAAAATATGTTTTGAAGATAGTGAAAGGAGAGTGTGGAAAATGTTTATGTTCAAGTGCTTGTAGTTGTGTCTGTATTCTACTGTATCTGTGCATGAATGCCAAAAGAAAATAAGAAAATGGACACTTTTTTTCTTTTTCAGTCTGTTTCTATGATAATGCCCTGTTGGTGCAAAGAGGCCAGAAAGCTGAGGGACTGATTTTAGTGCATGAGGATGCATTGAGTATTTGGGAGTTCATAGTTGGCATTGGCTCAAGTGTGGGGGGCATTTGGGAATACTATAGGGTATGACAGAGAACTATAATACTTCAGCAATATCCAGCTGACAGATGGTCTCTTGGGAAACACAGCTAGCTGGTGTCTTTTAGAACAAACTCTAGACTGCTCTAAAGTAGGTCGGTGCCAATGGAGGGACCAGACCCATAATAAAGGACAACAACTAGCTCCATTGTGCACACTGTAAACTGGGTACAGCTGAGACTAGATCAACATGCTATTTTAATACATTCTTGCAAAATAAGAGCTACATTCAAGGTTGTGCATGACATCTATAGCTATATATCTATAGCTATTATTTTACATAGTTCATTAAAAATAGCATTGTGTGAATAACAAATATTCACACACATTTCTGACAACTGTAAATTTTTTCCTGTGCTTTTATTTTAGTACTTGAGCAGATAATGCATGATTAAGTGATGCTGAAATATCTTAACATCATTAAGAGACAATGTCAACAAAAAATTAAAAATAACTTTATGTTTTAGAACAACAGGAAACTAACTTCCTACATGCCTTAAAAATGGGATGATGACACTTTACATTAAAATGCCACTATAGCAGTTGTGTGAAGAGTGAATTGCTCATCATAAAGATTAAATCTTCATTGTACTGTGGCAAGTGGCAATGAACTGGCAATCCATCTGTTCCTGCTTTCTTCAAATATTAGGATTTATTACTGCAGAAAATAATAGCTGCTAATTTCCCAACCAACCACCTGTAAAGAACAAGCCATTGAACAGATAAGACATGAGGTTCCCCCCCATGTACTGCACCTTCAGCTAACTTCATTACCTCTATTTGAAAGAGAGCATATTTCAAGTGTAGACAATTATATGGCTCTGTGCCTTGTATAACTTGTTAAAAACAGTAATTTGCTGACATAAAATTAATTCTGTACTCAGTTTACAGATATAACAACCTTAAAGTATATTTATCTTTTCAAAAGCTTTAAGCATTAGGTGCTTCCTTTGGATAAATTTTACAGTTTTGTGTACTGTACCTTAGTTATGAGAGAGATTCACAGTCAGCTGAGACAGCATCCTAATGATAGGTTGCCAATACAATACAACGCAGTTTATTTTTCTGTAGGATCATTTATACAACCCCCTCCCTCCCCGAAAACCTGCCAGTACTCCATAAGGACAAAATTTACTGACTATTTATGGAATAAAAGTAATCAAGGTCTATGAAGGGCAAATTCAGAGGGAAATTCAGAGGGAAAAAAACATTCACTCCTCAACTTTTCTATTTAAACCTATGGTCTGCATTCAGATGAGTGCAGTCACTTGTTTCCTGGGAGACAAGTAGCAATGGCAAACTTGGGAGAAAGCCTGTGCCACCCATGCTCTAGTGTGCAGCACATTACCCCAGGTAGGATAGGGGAGGCCCCAGCAGCCTTGCCTGGCAACCTGAGGGCCTCGGGGAGCTGCAGCTGCTGTGCAGCTGTAGCTGGGAGCCTGCTGGCAGCCAGAGTACAGCTCTGGCTGGCCAGGCTCTGGCCACCACGTACACCACCACCACATGCACTGCCCTGCTTTTTTAAGGTGCAGGTTTATTTGACCCCATGTTTCAAGGTAGCAATGCAAGGAAATGCTTTTGGCACACCACATACTGCATGCCTGCACTCACATGGTTGCAGCTGTGGCTAACTACACCCTGTATGAACCCAAGGTCTGAAAAGCTGGATCCACTGTATGTATGTAAGTGAAAATCAGCGGATGTTCTAGTCCCATTACCTTTCCTGCCTTCTTGTGCAGGTCCTGACAACACAGTGGGGCTATTTGTGTTATATGGGTTGGATGAATGGACTGCAAGATGGATAGTAAGCTGGCTGGATCATCAGTCTCCACGGGTAGTGATCAATGGCTTGATGTCTAGCTGGCAGTTGGTATCAAGTGGAACGCCTCAGGTCCTGGGTCCTGGGTCTGGTTTTGTTCAATATCTTCATTAACGATCTGGAAGATGGGATGGAGTGCAAATTTGCGAATGACACCAAATTGGGGCGAGTAGTAGATATGCTGGAGGGTAGGGCTAGGATTCAGAGAAACCTTGACAAATTGGAGAATTGGACCAAAGAAAATGTCATGAGATTCAACAAGAACAATTGCAAAGTCCTGCACTTAGGACAGAACAATCCCATGTACTACCACAGGCTTGGGATCAACTGACTAAACAGGAGCTCTGCAGAAAATGACCTGGTGGTTACAGTGGAAAATAAGCTGGATATGAGTCCACAGTGTGCCCTAACAACATACTGGGCTACATTAGTATGAACATTGCTAGCAGATCATGGGAAGTAATTATTTAACTCTATTTGGCATGGTGAGACCACATCTAGGGTACTATGTCCAGTTTTGGACCCCTAACTACAGAAAGAATGTAGACAAGTTAGAGAGTCCAGTCCAGTAGAGAGCAACAAAATGGTTTGGGGGCTGGGTCACATGACTTATGAGAAGAGGCTGAGGGAACTGGGCTTATTTAGTCTGCAGAAGAGAAGACTGATGGGGGGAGGGGTTGATAGCAACCTTTAACTACCTGAAGGGTCGTTCCAAAGAGGATGGAGCTAGACTTTTTTCAGTGATGGCAGATGACAGAACAAGGAGCGATGGTCTCAAGTTGCAGCAAAGGAAGTTTAGGTTAAATATTAGAAAAAACTTTCCCACTAGGAGGATGGTGAAGCAGTGGAACAGGTCACCTAGAGAGGTGGTGGAAACTCCATCCTTGGAGTTTTTAAGGCCCAGCTCAAAAAGCTCTAGCTGGAATCACTTACTTGCAGACGGTCCTGCATTGAGCAGGGGAGTGGACTAGATGACCTCCTGAGGTCCCTTCCAACCATCATTTTCTATGATTCTATGATCTGGAAGGGGCCTTAGGGGGTGTGTGTCTGTGTGAAAATATACATACATCAACAGCACACCATATATTGACTAGCGATTTCCATAAAAATTTTGCATACAAAATCCTGTGTTTTTCTCTGAGTAAAGAATGGAGGTAGATTTCTTAAAGAATGAGTTTTTATTTGCATTTTGATTTTCCTTACAGCTTATATAGTCTGGATTTTCTACAGTCTGGGATTGTAAAAAGATGTCCTGCCACACATTCTCTCTCAAACCCCAACAAACATGTCCTATTCTTTCCTTAAAGAAACAAGCTACAAATAAAAATATGTTATACAGATACAATAAAATACACATTCAAAATAACATTCAAATTCACAGCTAAATGTGTTTTAATTATATAAACCTCTCTTTAACAAATAACTTTCTTCAGGGTCCTCAGATTCACCCTTTTTATTTTCCATATGAGCTGACAGGCTTGTCTTTCCATCTTAATAGTAAAACCCAATATGAAATTTATGAATGATATCATTAGGTCAACATATCATATTGATACTAAAATGTGAACACATCAACACTTTTAAATCATCCCTTGTTTTTCACAATGTACAGCAGCCTGATCACTCTTCATTTACAAATATGCTGCAACTTCCTTGCAATTACTGAATTGATGAGAGTTTAGAATTACCTGATTTTTGAAGTAGTATTTTTATAATGGAAGTTTTAAAACTTCTATTTTGCTGACACTGAGTACTCTATGTGACAGAAACCATCTTCAAATTAAAACATAAGTGTAATCCTGCAACATCTTGCTAACTGGGAAAAAGCCTGTTTCTTGTTTTGCAAGAGAGAAACATTTGTCACTTTTTATATAATATAATACTTTGTGTATTTTACATATTACGGAGTGCAATACATATGCATTTACATATTTGCACATATGTATAATTATGTGCATAATTTTCTTTGAGATTGAAGTGTCTTTAAAAAAAAACCATATTTATTCCATCTATTATGAAGACATTACAACTGTTCAATCATAGATGTATTTCATAATCCTCTCAAGGGAGATTAAAGAGTCCTTGTTGCCTGGAAGACTGCTGTAAGTGGTAAGACAGTTTTTGTTGTGTAAAGGGAGATAAAGTGAGCAAGGAATCATATAGAGCAATACAATCCTCCTCTCTCCTTCACTGGGCTCTGCTCTAGAACTTTCTCTCTTTTTTCCCTCTTTTTAATCTTAAACTGCATTTTACAGTGAGATTCAGTGGTCCTTGCCTTGGTTAATTTTTCCTGTAACATATTAGCAGAAAATGGGGTTTAAAGTCTTACGGGAATTATGGCTGTATGGGGAGCTTTTGGTAGCTCCCTGATCCTTTACTTGCCAAGCTTCAGCACAGTTTAGAGATCTAAAAGGATTATTCCTTCCTGTCACCACTTACATCAGTGGAGTAGTAAGTGAAGTACAGCTCTGCTTTTCTATGATCCCTTACCCTTCAAGCCTGATAAGTCAGAAAAGCACATTATAACTTAAAACCAAAAATAAAACAAACAAAACATTCAGAAGTGCAAAAAAATTATCAGGGGTATGGAGTAGCTGCACTCTTCAGTTTGTAAAAGAGAAGTGTGTTAGAGTGACTATATTTGGATCATGGGGAGCATTAGATTTGCAGCTGAATAAAAAGACTACAACCTGTGGTCCAGCAAAAGCTGCTGACCACAAAGCAGAATGGTATATTAAAAGTATATATAGTAGAGAAGTAGATTTTTTTAACCATATAGTAGTGTTGTAAGATATATTTAATCATTATATAAAAGAAACAAAGTGTAAACCACTGACTATTGTTATAAGGAAAAGTAGATTTTGCTTATGAATTCTTATGCTAAGTAACCACCTTAATTTTGTCAACCATTTTCTGGAAAAAGCAGCAAGTAAGTCTGTATGCTGTGAACCAGCTACAGTGAGGAACGAGATAAGATACAGGGGCCCAAGGAAGGTGGAGATGGTACAATATGGGACAGAAAAACAGATTTGAATGTGGAAGGCAACATGGAACCAAGATGAACATATGCAAAAGGTGAATGGTGATTGGTAAAGAAGCCTCCAGAGTCCGCCCATTGACTGAAGAAGTGGGGTGAGGGCCTTGGGCATGTGCAAAAAGACATATAAATGAATGAAATGCATAGGCAATTCCATGCTAATGAAGCAAACAGTAAACAGAGGCAGAGCTTGAAAGGGGAGGAGATATGGGTGCAACAAAGGAGGAGCAAGGGTGGAATAC
>NW_017729032.1:226930399-226934006 GCF_001723915.1 Gavialis gangeticus
GGCAGAGCTTGAAAGGGGAGGAGATATGGGTGGAATAAATGGTAATGAGCACAAACCAAAGTGCATAAAATGTGGGGAAAAAATTGTTCAGGGCTGCTCTCCATGTTCACAGGCTGTATGCCTGTGAGGGAGCTTGCCCGAAGCTGTCTCCATTTTGAATAAAGCTGTTGAGAACAATGTGTGCAAGTAGTATTTGTTCCCTCCTTGCTCTGGCTAATGAGTAACAGGATCTTTGAGCAATTGGATTATTTCTCCCTAGTCATTGGGTGCCGCATGGAGTCGGGGTCTAACAAAGAGTAATATAGTCTCAGATAGGACAGAGGTATATAAAATTATGAAGTGTGTGGATGAAGTGAATAAAGGACTGTTATTTACCATGTCCCAGAATATAAGAACTAGAGGACTCCCACTGAAACCAGGGGTATTCTTACAATGTTAGGTCAGTATTACAGTTAACACACACTGGGAGTACTGACAAGTTCAGGGTTAATATGCTTTTGTAATGTGCACCACTCTGAGCTGCTGGCCAGAGGGCTGGTGAGCAGGCATGTGGGTAGGAGCTGAGAAGTCTGCTTCATGCCTACCCTGTTTGCCAGTTCTCTAGCAGCAACCAGTATACACCTCACATGTCCCCCCTCCCTCAGCATGCACAGCACAACACCGCATAGCACACACTCTCAGAACATGCACACAACACAAAGAATGGGTGTGTGTCCCTGCACATTTCTAGATTTCTTTTGCCTGCCTCTGAGCAGCACAGCTGGGACATGGGAGCAGCAATGAAGGAGGGCCCATCCCTGACTGGGCAGAACCTGGGAACATGTGGGTAGCCCCATCACTGCTGGGCTGCTGACTGCTGTCACAGGCACACCATACAGGTACCCACTGCTGCTCATGTCTGTTGTACAGAGCTGTTGGAGTTTGTGTGTTGTGCTGTGCCTTGCCATGTGTGTGTGTTTTTCTATGTGAGTAGGAGTGCATGTTGTATTGTGCTGTATGAATGTGTGTGTGTGCTGCTGTGTTAAGTTGTGCTGTGCCATTTCTTGTGCAGTATGTGTGCTGTGCTGTGTATGCATTGTGTTGTTTATGTGTATGTTGTGTTGTGTGTGCATGTGTGCATTGTCTTGTGCTGTGCTGTTGGTGCTATTCTGTGCTACGTGTGTGTTGCATTGTGTTGTCCTGTGTTGCGCCAGGTGAGTGTGTGTTGTGCTATGTGTATTGTGTATATATGGTGTGTTGTGCTGCTTGTGTGTGTGTTGTACTGTGTGCAGTGCCCACCCCCTCCCCTGTATCCTGGCAGTTCCCCTCCCCACTCACAAGCTGTTGTTTTACTGTCCAGGCTGACATGGTGGTAAGGGGGGGGGGAGAAATCAGAGTCCAAAAGAACAGTTCATCCCCTGGCAGCAGTGCCTCCTGGGATACTAGAGGACTATGAATTGGTCATTTGATCTCCCATGAACAATTAGAAGTTTGGCTAAATCACACTAATTAGCACAGCTCAAAGATAACTCCCTTTAAATGACATAACTTTAAGACCCCTCCAGGGCACTTAGGACTTTTTAATGAGCACAAATATGTGATCCTTCATATTTTACAGTCCTTAACAAGGTTTAATTCTAAGTTCTAATCACACACTAACAGAAAGCAAGTTCAAAACAAAAAAGAGAAAGAAGTTTTTTACAATGTGTAGTTAACTTATGGAACTCATTGCCATAGGAGGCTGTAGAAGTAGATAGTATAACCAAGTTAAAAAAAGGATTGGACATATTCAAGGAAAATTAAAAAATTAAAAATCAGGTATATATCCTCTGACATTCCCAAACCTATAGGCTAGGGACAGAAGTTACACATAAACTGGTTTAAGGCATAAGAAACTGATTTAAACCTGTAACAGAAAAGAAGTTTAGTACACATAAACCAGTTTCAAAATGGCTGAAACTGGTTTAAGATAAACCTGGTTGAATATAGCATCAGACTTAACTGATTTTTGTTAAGCTGATTTATGAAACTTCTGTCTCAGCCCCCTTCCTGGTTCTAGCTAAATCACAGTCCCCCAGCATGCTTTCCAGCCCTGGACTGTGCTGTGCTGTCTGTTCCAGCAGAGAAGGGTTGTGGAGGGCGGGAGGTGAGGGGGAAGGGAAAGCAGGGACTGCTTTCCCCTCCCACCCCCTTCCAGGCAAACCCTGGCTGGGGTCTGGGACCAGGGAAGGGGTTACTGTGTCCTTCCTCCAAGTACAGAGTTGTGCTACCTTGCCCTGCTAAAAACTTCCTGCTGGCTGTAATTGTGGACTACAAATCCCAGAGGCATTTGGAAGCAGGAAGAGTAAGTGATAAGCAACTCTGCAGAATCTTGCTGCTGTGATTCTGGACTGTAAATCCCAGAGTCCTCAGAGGCAGCAGGAAGAGGAAGTGAACACCCCCCCACCCCCCATGCTGGCTATGTGCCAGAGAGTCATGCTCTAGAGCCCTCTAGCTTCTGGCCTGAGCCACTGCAGGCATGTGACTGCATTTCCTGAATCAAAAGTGAATGATTTTCCAGTTGTTTCTCAGTTTAATCTCTGAAGCTTAGACTAACCTGCAAAGACTGAAACGATCCAGCCTTGGGCTTTTTGATTGTCTGTACTTAGCCATAATGGTTGATACCAGGGAGGATATGACAGAGATGGGATAACTCAAGACTTGCTGCATTCATATATTCTCACTATAAAGCATCTACTATTTGCCATGAACAGAGTCAGACACTGGGCTAAGAGAACCCTTATTGGTCTGACTCTCTATGGTGGTTGTTATGTTCTTATGTAATAAACTCAGCTACCACAAACCTGATCCTGGCATAAATGGCAATACTCCTGGTAAATGGTAATGCTACTAAAGTTTGTATAAGTTGAAGTTTTGGCCCCATCTCTTGACAAATGTAAACAAAGTGTTGCTCATAAAAATTTGCCAAGTCAAATTAAACCTCATGGATGCATCTACATGATCATGGGCCTTTGTTTCCATGGGAACAAAACGCAGTGGCACACCTTGTGCCACTGCTACCTGTCCCCAAGGGGTGCCTGTACCACGAACCCTCTGGCACTTGGCAGGTTACCCCGGGTGGCATTGGAGAGGCTGGGACTAGCACTGGACTAACCTCAGCAGCCTTACCTGGGGGCTTGGGGATCTGCTGGGGCTACACTTGTAATAGTTCTGCCACTTGGAGCCTGGCTGGCAGCCTGAGTGTGGCTCTGGTTTGGGGCAGTGCATGCTGTCCCTGCATGTAGTGCCCCACTTTAAAAAAAAAAAATTTGCAGTTTTTTTTTACCCCTAGATCTCCTGGGATCACCCCCCCCCACCCCAGAGAACATGAATGTACAGTACGTGGCACCATAGATGTGTCACCAGCGTCACATACTGCACAGCTGTGCTTATCTAGACACGGCCCATGGAACCAAACAAGGTAATGGACAATAGGTTGGGCTAAATCCCTTCTCTCTCACATCACTGTAGTATTGACCCATGTTGTATTAATATGAAATGCAAAACTCTTGGTTCAGAGATGATACCTTTTATTAAACCAGCAAAGTGCCAGAGGGTCCAGAGGAGGGCCACTCGTATGGTTGAGGGC
>NW_017729032.1:226939006-226951465 GCF_001723915.1 Gavialis gangeticus
GGAGGTCCTGTATCTCGGCCAGGAACCTCCTGGAATGGTCCGACTTGGCTGACTGTTCCTCCCAGCAGATGTCCGGATAGGTTTAGGTTAGATATTAGGAAGAGCTACTTCATGGTAAGGGTGGCCAGAGCCTGGAATAGGCTCCCCAGAGAGGTGGTGCTCTCACCTTTCCTGGAAATCTTCAAGAGGAGACTGGATGGGCACCTGGCGGGGGTCTTGTGAACTCTGTCACCCCCAGTGCCCCTTCCTGCCCATGGCAGGGGGTCGGACTAGATGATCTGTCTAGGTCCCTTCTGACTCATTGATTCTATGATTCTAAAGAAATAGTAAAAAATATCTTTTTCTGCAAGCTTCCTGGCATACATGCCCTTCCTCATGCTAAGGGAAAATTAAAGATAATAAAAAGTCCCCATAGGTAGAAAATAAACTTCATTTTTGCACAGAGGAAGCTGAGGGTGGAAGTCTTTTCCTCTGGGTCCATGACAGTCTCTTTGTGAGTTGCTCTTTGATGTGCAGATAAGGCAGGATGCCTTCCCTGGTGGTGTCAGATGGCAGACAGGCAGGCAGGGAGGTGTACAAATCCTTCTTGTTGTACAGCAATTAAATTTAAATCCCAAATCCAGCTAATATTTGGCACCTTTAAATCCAAAATCAGCTAAAATTCAGCATCTTCCATGTTTTAGGGATGTACTTAGTAGCCGTGTTGGTCTGAGGAACAGACTTCAACCATCAGCTTCCTCTGTGCAAAACTGAAGTTTATTTTCTACCTATGGGGACTTTTTACCATCTTTCATTTTCCCTGAGGCTGAGGAAAGGCATGTGTGCCTGAAAGCTTGCAGAAAAAGATAATTTTTTTGCAATTTCTCAGTTGGTCTAATAAAAGGTATCACCTCTAAACCAAGAGTTCTGGAGTTTTGCATTTCTTTTTGGCTCAGACCGACACAGCTACCAAATACACCCCTGTAGTATTAATATGGAATTTAATGACAGAAGCAGAAGGAAAGGAAGCAAAGCCAAGAAATCCGTGGTCTGACCCTCCCTTTAACCACCACTTGTGACATTTGCCAGAGAGTCTATGGCTTTAGGATTGGTCACTGTCAGGATTAAATGCCCCAAGGTCACAGTGGGCCGAGCGGTGGCTTGGATACGAGACAGGTGGGATTATTGTCATGGAGGTCTGAGGCGCGGAAGCGTAGTGGTTTTAAACAAAGATGGTTTATTAGACTTACGCTTAGTGGCGTAGGTAGTGTTGCTTTCTTCAGTTACAGTAGGTACAAATAAACAATGAGAGGGGTCCGTTGGCCCACGGGGTTCTTAAGTGAGCCCTTGCTTTCTAACCCCGGAGGGCTAGGGGCGGCTGCTCAACTTAATAGTCCCAGGGCTCGTCAATGGCTCATTGAAGGGAGACGAATAAATGACAATTGTAGACCGATGAACAAGTCATGACGCCAGTCCAAGTGGACAACGGATGGTCGAATAACAAAGCCGGGGTCGAAAGCCGAGATGTGGAGAAGCGGAGAGGTAAGTAAGGATGATCCGAGTCGTGGTCAGTAATCGGTGACAATAGTAGTCAAAAGCCGGGAGATCAGTATGACAGGAAACAGACTAGGTCGAAGACGAAGCGACAATCCGAGCGGGAGGAGACCGATAGGCCGAGAAGCCCCACTGAGGAACAGTCCCTGATAAACAGCCTCTGTTCTCAGTTAAGCGGGTCTCCCCCCCTGTGCGGGGGCTCACAAGCCTTTTATATGAATTTGGTGGCCAATCAAATTGCTTTCTCAATGGAAATTTCTGGTCAAATTATGTCATGCTTTTGCCAACTGAGCATGTAACTGAGCATGCGCCTGTGGAGAAAGTAGATCAGCACTGACTGACAGGTCCTGAGGTCACCCAGGGGGCATGTGTTGTGTGAGCCCTGGAATTTTCCACTCACTCAGGCTGTCTGCACATGTCAGACTTAACTCACTGTATTGGCACCATACATATCTAAAATTTTCTTTGACAGTCACCTTAGCCATCGATGCTTATTTACAACCCTTTACCTGTCCCATAGGAGTAATCATCCTTGACCATGAGGGATTGCCGACAACATGATGATGCAATGTGTATAGGAGTGTGGGTATGAGGAAGTGAAGAATTTGGGCTCCGTTATTTTCTCTTACATTGTTTTTACAGCAGTATGATTTATTTAACTGAAATGGCAAGTTTATCTTGGTGTAAGTAATACAAAAACATGTCATGGAGAAAGATTTACCTATCTGCCAGTACATTACCAACTCAAATGTATTTGAGCTACCCTCAGAAAGTGATCGTTCCTATAACATTGCAAAAATAGGACAGACTTGATCTTTTTCTTGGGGCTCAAAATAAGATATAATGATATAATTCTGTGGTTACATTTCAAGATGTAAACATTCCTTGAAAAAATTCCTATCCTTTTATTGGTTTACCTGTACTGTAATTTGGATTGCATGCAATCTGATGTGAAATTTCTACTCTTAATCTTCTTCTTACCTTATACAAAGAATAAAATAGCACTGACCTTGGTGGGCAGCTAGATGCAGACTACCTTATTTAAGATGGGAACAGGATCTGTCTTTTATCATCTGCAATATGCTTAGGGAATGCTCACCTATAATTTATTCTGATGGGACAATTAATGTCATTATAGCTCCCCTTCAGTACAGCTGATGGAACATTTTATTTTAGTAGGTAAGAATGTGACTCCTAAATATGGTAGTTTTACTGAGCTGATTTGAAGTAGCTTGTCACAGCTATATTCAAAATAGTTTATTTTCTTGGGATAGCACATTAGGACTGAACTACTAGACTTCATCAGCGGTAACAAACTGAGAATCTGGCATGACAGCAATTAAATTTACTGAGGTGAAGAGAAAGAACTATGTTCTTTGTTAATATTGCATCTATGTGACACAACACACTGCAAAGATTACTTTGGATAATGTATCATCATTTCTAAGGCATGCTGTAGCATCTTTGGAAAGATTAATCTCTCACTGACAGAAAATGTATAGTTTTGTCTATGCTGTGATTCTATCTTCTGCTTCTTTGGTTCTTCCTATTAGCTGTGTTTCCCTTGCCCTTTCATGTAAGGAGGTGCCATCTTGACTCTGGCTACAATACTACCTTCTTCTCATTAGAGATTTATAGAAATACCAATAACTGCTATCCCACAATGTAGAACTGGGTGGGTACTTGGGGACATATTTATTACTTCCTGAACAGCTTTTGAGTGATTTAGGTGTGTATTTGCTTACCTATTGACTGGCCGCTGAAAAGTCATCCAGGAGAGCCATGTTTAAGAATGAGTACAGTCAGATACATTCCTGCCCAAATGGAAGATTTCTTTCCCTCATCAATATGGCACTCCTTGGGCATTTAAAGGGCATTAACAAAGGTTTCCAAACTTTGCTATGTGCCACATGTTATGTAGACAGGTAAAGAAGTGCTGTCCAGTCATGTGGTCATGGATTCTGTACTTCATTTTTATCTTCTAAATTCAATAAATAGCAACCACAAATATGATAAGTTTTTCTATAATACATCCATCCTAGTAGTTTCCATCCTGGCATGTCCTGTCATTCCAAGTGGCAGAGGGAATAACGAAATCCAGACAAAAATGATGATCAACTGCAAGGGTGTCAAAGATATAGCCCACAGGTCATATCCAACCCACAGAGCTGTCTTATATAGCTCACAGTGCTGCATGTTGATCGTGGACTGGCCCTGCTTACTGCATGTATGCAGGATGTGCCAACCCTGGCCCTCCACACTGCATGCAGCATGCAGAATCAGTCTCTTGTATACTGCACACAGTATATGAGTCTGGAACCTAGGGCTAGGGACAGACATTAAAAAAGCCTGAGCCTGAATTGATTCAATCTTCGCAGGTTAATCTAACCTACAAAGCTTGAGCTGATTTAGAGGTGAATGGACATTCCCTTTTCATTCCAGGAATGCATGCACATGCCTGCAGTGGCTCAGGCTAGAAGCCAGGGGGCACTAGAGCATCCCACCCCTCTCTTCCACAGTGCTGAGCTGAGGTGGGTTTGGCTAGGTCCCAGCAGTATGCTCTGATTAGGGAGGGGGTGGGGCCATCCCCCAGCCCTCAACTAGCACTCTGAGGCAAAGGGGGATGGGGTGCAGTACATGCATCTGTTGATGATACTGAACGTCTTAATATCCCTCACCCTGTCTGCAAATCTATGTGCAAATCTGACAGGGCTGCAAACCAGCAGAGGGGGCTGATAAAACCACAATATTTATCAGCCCATCAGCAAAACAAAAGCCTCTCTCATTAGTTCAAGCTCTTCTTAAACAGCTTTTTCCAAGGAGGAACTATACCAGCTGACCTGTTGATTAGCTCCAAAAAGCCCTAAGCAGACACTGTTCTGTCTGCCTTTGTCCAGTTCCAGTGAAATTGGAGGCACACACACACCTCTCAGCATTACCTAGTATACCACATGCCTAGGGATGTGGGGCTGAGGTCCATGCTATGGGACATGGAGGGAGGGGGGAAGAGAGGGTGGAATCCCTCTTGAGCAGCAAGCAGGGAGGGAAGCAAGGCAGGCCCTGATGTGCCTGCAGTCTCTCCTGGAGCTCTGGATACAGAGAAGAGGGGTAGGGTCAGCCTTTTCTTTGAAGCAGAGAGCACAGCCCAGCCTAGGCTAGCCTAGCCCACCCCAGCCCAGCCCAGCCCAGGGATGCAAAGCATCTGGGATGCTGAAGGACTCCGGTTTAACTTAAAGTTAAAGGAAGGTGCCTGGAACAGACATTGCATAAACTGGTTTGACCCAAATCAGTTAAGTCTGATACTACATTCAACCAGGTTTATCTTAAACCAGTTTCAGTCATTTTGAAACTGGTTTATGTGAACTGAACTCCACTAGCATGTGGAGCTAGACTGGCACATGCTGCACATGGGTTTCTTCTGCAGCATGCATGTTTTGTGGTGCACAGGGCCAGTCCAGAGCATATGATGTAGCTCCCACACCATTCTGGCACTACACAATGGATACAACATGTGCACCAGTCTGCCAGTCTGTGGGCCTGATCCAGCCTGGAGACAGGCTCAGTGCCCCTTTTCCAAGCCACATGGCCTGCTGCATTTGAGACTTCTAATATTCCCATGTCTCTATGCCACATTTAACAATTTTATTACACATGCTTGTGCTCTTTTATTGTACTTTGTAAAATTGTTCATTGTACATGCCTCTTCAAGCAGGAGCATTCCAACAGGTGTTGCATAGTTAGTTTGAGGCTCTGTGCCACAGTCACAGGTGGTCAAACTAATGATATAGCCTTTGCCATGGTGGTAATGACTCAGTTGCTGGAATGTCTGTTTTTCCACTGTCAGGTATTTTCTTCAGCATTTTGTTCCACATCTGTAGTCATGTCTCCTTGAGTGTGGCATCAAGAGAAAGGGTGCTGGCAAGGAAGCTCCCGCATGGATTCAGTTATTTTTGTCCTGCAGGTTAGTCATACAACAGGTGTCTCACATCTTCAGTTTGTCTCAGTTGTTCTATCCTGCTGGCCACCTCTCTTCTGATGTCAGGCAGATGATGTCAGTCAACAGGTACACACTATTTAGGCTGCTAAGCTTCAGACACCCTGTGATGTATTGGCTGCTATCATTCAGAATGTTGTCAAGGCACTTAGCATGTACAAACCTCTCCCATATAGGACATGCTTACTTGGCAGAAGAAAAGCTGAGAGTCAGAGCAGTGGGTCAGGTCGTTGAAGGGCTATCTCCCCAGTTCAAGTTGGTGGGCTTATATAAAATGTTATTACAAGTGCTCACCATTACTTTGGTCTTTATGATGTGTTCTTTGTATAACAAGGTTCAACTGAGGGTGAACTGAAGGTAATCCAAGGTAAACTGAATTGTGATAGTGGGATAATGGAGTCCCAGGCCATGTAAAGTTGAACCGATGGTTGACCTCATGGTTTTTCAGATGGAAGGCACATACTTGTGTTTTCAGTGGGTTGGTGTGTAATTGGTTTTCAATGTAGTATGAGGTTTGGCCAGTTAGAGCTTCACTTAGGAATTTTTCAACATGATCAAAGCCAGTGTTTTGGGCTGTGGTGCACAGGTCATCTGCACAGATTAAATGTTTTGTTTCCAGATGGATGAGCTAGTCATTTGTATAGATGCTATATAACAGTGGTGCAAGTATGGTTCCTTGGGAGGAACCATGAATATGTCATCTCTATCTGCTTTGTTCCCATCCAGTTTGAGAAAAAAAAATTCTTTTTGAGCAAGGTTTGTATCAGCTCTGTAATATGTAAATCTTTTGTCATTTCCAGGTCTTCTGGAGGAGTCATCATTGGTTAACTGTATTGTAGGTGGCTGTTAAGTCAACAACCACAGATTCAGTGATTTGATCTCTTTGATCTAGTAATTAGGGTCCTGACTTGGGAGTCCAGAGATGTCAGTTTTCTGCAAACTCTAGTGGATTTGCTAAGGATCACATACAATCTTTGTTGCTCCAAAATGTCCCTACTTCAAAGAAGTTATGTACAAAAATGTATTAACTTAATGACAAGATGGTTAGGAGCTCTGATACTATGATTACCATATATGTATTTAAAATAATAGAAAGTTATCTAGTTCTCCCTTAAAATAAGGTCCTTGCTATGCAACAAAAACCCTAGGAATTAATAAATAATAAATACAGGCTAGCAAGATTATTCATAAAACTTTACTGATCATATTGAGAAATTTTCATTTGATGTCAAATCTAGAGAGGTGCTGAGCATCTGCAATTCTGCTGATGTCAGTGAGAGTTGCAAATACTGTCAAACTCAGCATTTATCCATCCTTGCTCATTGCCCAATAATAATGAAAGAAAAGTGCATATGGTGAATACAACTATTTTTTATAACAATATAAATTTTTTTTAATCTTTCTGTTGATATCTCCAATAAAGAAAAAAAGTAAATGACTTTGTTTGTACAAAATATATAAAACTGATATGTAAAACTGGGCAATATTTTCAGCCCTATTTTTTTTCCCCATTGAAAAATGCAGCTTCATTAAGACTGTATTGTTTTGAGAATTCACCTCATTTTGCTGAATTGTTTGCCTTTGGGGCAAAGTAATTCAACATTTTTGGTTTTTGTAATATTTCCTTCAATGTTATGTAATAAATACAGTTTAAAATGTTTAAATCCAAAATGAAATGTCAGAGCCTTGTTACATGTTGCATCTTGAGCTGTTCAAATGTTAATCAGTGTTCAACTAGCTCGAGTTCAGGCTTAAGGCTAAAAACCTTCTCTGACTGCCCCCCACATGCACAGCTATGACTTTCCATTAGAGGCCTGGTGAGCAGAGGCAGTCCTAGGTGCTACAGCTGTAAATTGCCACTGTAGGGCTAGTGAGCCTGCACAGGCTTCTACCCCTGCTCTAGTTGGAGGGGGAGGTGAGAGAAGGGTTGGGGGGGACAGGGGCAGGCACATAAAGCTAGGAGCTAAAGAGTTAGTGGGATGGGGTGGGTAATGAAATGGAAGGTGGAAAGGAAAAGGGGTGTGAAATAAAGGAAGTCAGAGGGAGCTGGTTTGGTGCCAGAACCACCCCCAGGGCAGTAGAGTTCAACAGGTGGAAAGTTTGCCCAGAAAAGGAGGATTGGGGGGGCACTGCAACATGGAATGCTGCAAGACTGCAATCTGGGTGTCTCATCTGTGAGGAGTGGCCGCACATTGTTGGAAAATGAGCTGGTTTACATGGATCAAAGATAAATCTGCCCCAGAGTGGCATAACATTAAATCATCTATAGTGTGCTTAAAACTAGCTTCAGGTGCTAATGCATGGAGAATCCAGGGGTTAAGAATTCCAGGTGCCACCTAAAATAATATGCAACAAGGTCCTTATTCAGCCCAACCTAACTGATGTAACTTTTTCATATTTTTTTTAATTATTCATTTCAGGTTCATCCCAAACCATATTTTTTCTTCTTTTACCTCTGAATTTCTAATGAACTGCCAAATTAGTTATTGCCCAGCTCTAAGCATAATTAGAAGATAACCAACACCTTCATTACTGATATTCAATTTGCTGATGATTGCGTTGCGTGTGTTCACTCAGTGGGAGATCTCCAGGTCACCCTTGGCTGCTGCTGTGAAATGTATGAGGTCCTTGGGCTCCCTGTCAACTTCATGAAAACCAAGATACTTTACCAGCCCATCCCAAACCAACCAGTTTCTCATTCACATATTACAATTAGAGGGCAATCCTTGGAGATTGATGGGAGAATGTATACAACACGAAGCCCCTTTAGAAAGCAAGAGAGAAAATTCAATGTTTGTTTTCTGGGTACCTCCTGAAGAATTTAGTGATTCTATTTTTCTGTTTGTGCACTAAAATAGAAACCTCATTTCAAAGTCACAAGCTTTGTATGAATATTTCCTTGGTTTCTTAACAGGAAAGAAGCCAAGAATATTTCCTTGGCTTCTAATTTGCCCCAGTCAGTTACATGGCTATACTACTTATGGTACCCAAACTAGTTTGTTGACAAACCCTGCATATGTGATATGTACAAATATTCATGAACAGTTAAGGTGCCAACAGAGGACACTCAAGTATATGAAACAAAGAGCATTTATACACATGCTCCAGGAGTGGCAGGGGGTGCTTTAATTAGAGAGGCTCTGAGAGCAGCTCTAATTAAAGCTCCCGGAGCGTCACATGTATCAGTGTCCCCATGCTGAAAAATGGCAGCAGGGGCACTTTAACTGAAGCTCACTGAACAAACTTTAGTTAAAGTGCCCCTGCTGCCTTTTTTCAGTGCAGAGACATTGATAAGTGGGGTGGTGGAGTCTGCTGGAGTGCAGCAATTACCACACTCCAGCGGACTCAATAAATTGAGTATGCTCCAATATGCTGTAATTAGAGAGTGTCAGAGAAGCCTTGCTGCATGTGTTTAGGCACCCACAGTTCTTAGATTTTACACTATTACAAAATATATTCTTATTTTAGGTTACAAATGACTTCCTCTAGTTCCTTACTTAAGCTGTTAACAATTTACACAGCTATGAGGGTAAACACTAGGACTGCTCCATTTTCCCATTTTTTTCCCTTTTAATACCAGATTTTCAGCTTCTCTTTTAAAATAATATTTCAAATTTTTTTGTTCCATCTGCATATATACTGGCCATCCTCTGGAGCAGTGTATGTCTGTGAATCAAGTTGGGAAATAATATAGAATGAAAGCTATTAGAAATGTTAGTGAGGTCAGACTACATGATGAGTTATCTTTTGTTTTTGCTTTCAATAAACACACTGTTCAATCATCCTCTTACTAGAATTTTTGTGGCACAGAATGTGTGTCGTAAAAACATGCTTGTGGAAATACAAAACAACTATTAGAAGAGAGTTACTAAAGGAAAACTTTACATTTTGAACTACTAAACTAAGATATTCTTTCACTGCAATAGAATTTGGTAAATTCAATTTCTGTTTGAAAATATGAATCTTTTCAGAGTAAATATGAGTGATTGGTAGAATTCTCATGTTTCATTTCTAAGAATCTTTAAAAATATACTAGAAATTAACAAATAGTCTCTGAATACATGTTTTGTGAATAAATATTGTTCTATCAAGTCTTTATGAAGTATTTACTTTAACTTTTTGCTGTTTGAGCTATGAGCACATTTTTCCTCTCTCTCTCTTTCTCTCTCTCTCTCTCTCTCTGATTTGACCTCCAGATATAAACTGAAGAAAAAGGAATGAATAAAGAAAGAATAGTATATATTGTGTAAAAGTATAAAAGGTATTGGATATGAACATTAATTGAGAAGAATCTACTAACAGATACAATTACCATACTGACTACAGCTTTTATATATACACACACACACGCACACACACACACACACACACTCACTCACTCACAAAGGGAAAAAAAAAAGAAAAAAAGAAAAAGGGGAAACTAGCAGAAAACTTGTCCGTTAGAAGATTTTTAAAAATTCTATCAAAGCTCCACTTCATAGGGATAGGTTTTTCTTAATTAATATGATCAACAAATATGGGAATTAAGCAAATTCTGATATCCCACTCAGCATACACATATATACGAACATTTTGAACCAAATAAGCCATTATATGTTCAGAACACAAAAGGGAAACATAGCAACTAATTTGACTCTATTATTCTGTTAGGTATTCGTATAACAAAATTCATAGCATGCATTTCCACTTTGTGTATTCTAATATGAAAATAGAACGCTATCTAACTGGGCATCTGAGCACATAATTATACAGTATGTAATCAAAAAAGTACTTGCACAACTTTGAAAGACAGTCTCTTGACACATAACATTTGACAAATTAGCATGTGCTAATACTAATACTTTGTTGAAACACACATTAGTCTGACTCAGAGTTACTAGTCAATAACTGCTGAAAATGTGTGCCTAATATATCTCCCTAAAAATAACAAACTTCGCTGAGTTTTGATGTTATAAAGTACATTTGGAACTGTCCTCTTAGCTCCTTTGTTTTCAATCCTGTTTATATATTACAAAAAAGAACCATTTCATATGTACTTGTTTCCTTATTTAGTTATTGCTCTTTGGAAAGTCTACTATTACTTTTGCTTTACCCAAGATCACACTGTTCTACATCCTGAGAGAACTCTCCTCAAAAATGTTTCCTATTTTATACCTTAATCCTTAATACCATGAGAGATCAATGGACATGTTTCTATCAGGTTCAATAGGATGAGGATTTTCATCAATATCTTATTTTGAATTAATTATAGGATTCACTTCACAATGTTAATTACTGTGAATTGGAGTTAAGAAAAGCTTTAAATATGAGTAATATTTCCCTCATGTTATCTACAAACAGCAGAATTTGCCTCTACATTTTCTGCACTTTATTACTTCTGTAAAGACTAAAAAGTCAAAAGTTTCTTTAGAAATCAGACTCGGGTCTACTTTGGTCATACAACACCATACTAGTTGTCCTTAATCTGTATTCCATTTAAAACTCAGATTATCACCTTAGAAACAATTTTCTACAGACACAAAAGAAAACATTAAATCATCCTTTAAGTATTTTAGAAACCAAAGACTTGCCAGGGAGTCAGTTGGACCTTTGGATGATAAGGGTGTAAAAGGGGCACTAAAGGATGACAAGATCATTGCCAAGAAACTAGTACTGAAAAACTATTTTAAAAAAATCTCAGTTAATTACAGGATTAAAATAAATAGTCACAATTAGTCTTAATTTTAATCACACAGCTAAAAAATAGTCAGCACCCTCCACCCAACAGCCCAGAGCCCATGCACCCTGTGGCTTCTCCCCTTCACTACCAACAGCGCAAAGCCCAGGCTCTGACCCCGGACCACCCAGTGCCTGCTCCAGACTCACCTGCCCACACTGAGCAGTGGCAATGGCCAGGCAGAAGCTGCTGCTCACCGTGGAGGAAAAGTTGCCCTTCACCGCTGCTGGGCTCTTCTTGCTGCAGATGCCCAGAACCTGCATCTGGGCTGCCCTCAGGCTCCTCTCCACTGCCACCACTACCCTGTTAGGCAGCCCAGAGGTGGCAGTGATGGCAGTGAAGATGAGCCACAGGGCAACCCAGATGTCCTCTGAATGGCTGCAGCAAGAAGGGCCCAGCAGCAGTCAGGGGGAGGGGCTGCTTTCCTACCATGCTAGGTAGCAGCTTCTGCCCAGCCACTGCTGCTGCTGCCACTGCTCAGCATGGGTGGATGAGTCTGGAGCAGGCACAGGACTGGCCAGGGTCAGGGCTCTGAGCACAGGTTCCAGCTGGTCCAGAGCGGGTCCACTCCACTGGTCACAACTATGTCCATGATTAACATGATTGAAAAAATTAACACATTAATTTGTTTTTGCATTAATCATGAGTTAATTGTGATTAACTGACAGCCCTACAAGAAACTACGTTTAGTCTTTGCATCTGTTTTCACTATGGAAGATGTTAGAGAAATTCCAGCACCAGATCCACTCCTTTCTCGGGAGAAGTCAATGAAGCTGACACAAATCATGAATTGAAGTTTCAATAGATGAAATCATAGAGGAAATTGATAAATGAAACAGTAGTAAATCACTAGGACCTGATGGCATTCACCCTAGTTTCCTAAAGGAGCTCAGATCAGAAACTGCTGAACTCCTAATTGTACTATGCAACCTGCTATCACAGTCCACACATCCACAGATAGAGCTTGATGTGTAACTGGGTGTTGTAGGAGTAGGGGGTCAGAAGCAACAAGTCAGGAACCAAATGCTAACCCAGTAGAATCATAGAATCATAGAAGTAGGGTCAGAAGGGACCTTGTAGATCTTCAAGTCCGACCCCTTGCCTGGGCAGGAGAAAAATACTGGGCTCAAATGATTCCAGCCAGCTAGGCATCAAGCCTCCTCTTAAACACCCCCAGGGTAGGAGCCAGCACCACTTCCCTTGGAAGTTGGTTCCA
>NW_017729032.1:226956465-226956737 GCF_001723915.1 Gavialis gangeticus
TTCTTACAGATGTCTAATCTAAACCTGCTCTCCAACAACTTATGGCCGTTATTCCTTGTTATGCTAAGGGGCGCTAGGGGAAACAAGGTATCTCCCAAACCCTTCTGGTCCCCCCTAGTGAGTTTACGGATCGTCACCAGGTCTCCCCTCAGCCTTCTCTTGTGAAGGCTGAACAGGTTCAGGTCCCACAGTCTCTCATTGTAGGGTCTGCCCTGTTGTCCCCGGATCAAGCGGGTGGCCCTCCTCTAGACACTCTCCATGTTGTCCACATC
>NW_017729032.1:226956793-226967921 GCF_001723915.1 Gavialis gangeticus
CTGTGGATGCACGACAAGGTCCAGTTAGCCCTGCCAACAGTGACCTCGCGTTGTCGGCCCATGTTCATCTTGGAGTCAGTAATGACTCCAAGATCCCTTTCTGCCTCCATGCTCTCAAGAAGGGAGTTTCCCAGCTTATAAGTGTGCTGCTGGTTACTACTGCCCAAATGCAGCACCCTGCGCTTGTCAGTTTTGAAACCCATCCTGTTTTTGTTAGCCCACCCCTGTAACCTATCCAGGACTTGCTGCAGTCTTTCCCTCCCTACTAGTGTGCTCACCGCACCCCAAATTTTGTTTTCATCAGCAAATGTAAACAGGTTGCTTTTCACCCCATCATCCAAATCGCTGATAAAGAAATTGAACAGCATGGGCCCAAGGACCGAGCCCTGGGGGACTCTGCTGCCCACTTCTCCCCAGATCGAATATGACCCATCCACCGCCACCCTCTGAGTGCGACCCTTCTGCCAATCTGCAATCCATCTGACTGTGTAGGCATCAATGCCACAGTCGCCCAATTTTTTAATGAGGATGGGGCGGGAGATGGTGTCAAAGGCCTTGCTGAAGTCCAGAAAGACTACATCCACGGCGACACCTGCATCCAATGTTTTGTGACCTGATCATAAAAGGCAATCAGATTGGTCTGACATGACCTGCCCCTAACGAAACCAGCACGGGGGTTGCAAAGCTGCAGTCACTGATTCAATTCAGCGGAGATTTGGCCCAATTTGATGGCTGAATCTCCAAATCCAAATCAAATCAGGAGACCCTTTAATCTCTCTGAATTATATTGGAATCTTCCAAATTGATTCAGAGAGAATTGGAGAGATTTGATGATTCAGACATAGACACAGCTTTATATATTTTTTTCTACATACCAGGTGGTTCGTGAACCCTGAGATCATGGGGCAGATGGAGCATTCCATGGGAGCATGGGGGTTCCCCAGCATACCCAGCAATGGACCTGGAAGTGGACCAGAAGCACTTCCATGTCCACTGCAGAATGTGCGGGTGACCCCCCTTCAGCAACCGGTGCCTCCAGGGTGTGTGTGGGGGGGCGTCTGGGGTCCCCCCAGGGCTGATCGATGAACCAGGGGAGTGTGGGGGTGGGTCCCCTGCATGCTTAGCAAGGGACCTGAAAGTGGACTGGAAATACTTCCAGTCCACTTCTGGGTCCACTGGCAAGCATGCAGGGGGCCTTTCCATGCTCCTGTGGGACATTGCATCTGCCCCATCATCTTAACATTCACAAGCCATGCCTGATACCTCAAGGTACATAGAAAAAACTTTTAAAGCTGTGTCTATGACTGAATCGCTGATGCTCCAAATCAGCATGGAATCTTCAGATTCAGATTTGGCTGAATCAAATTGGGAGAGTCATCTAAATCAATTAATTGAATCAGTGCCCCACGATTAGGGCCAAATCTGAATCCAAATTGAATATGGCCTGCTTTGCACACCCGTATAAACCAGGGTCAGGAGCTGGAAGTCAGAAAGCTAGTTACCAAATTTTAAGGAAAGTCCACAGGGAGAAGCCCAAGAGGAAGCCAAATCAGGGTCAGGAGCCAGGGTTCTAGTCAGGATCCTCCATGACTGTCCCTGATCCTGGCTTGGCATTTTTGATGGCTGCTGAGCAATGAGCTAACATTTTTAGTGAACTGTCCAGAATGACTCCCAGATCTCTTTCCTGTGTGATAACAGCTAGTGTAGAACCCATTCTGTATAGAGAATCCTGGAAGACTATGATCTCTTCTGAGAGAAATCATGACATGTACAGACTTTTGCTGTCCCAGGAGAACTCTTCTGGGAGTAATTTACCCTGGTTGTTCCCAGGTTATTTTTCTCCTGAAGCAGCCCATTTCACGCTGGGAGAAAAAGCCTGAATATCTGTACTTTCATGGTTTCTCCTATGAAAGCAGTGACTGTCCCAAGAGAAACTGAATGTCTGTATGAGAGGCCCAGGTTACCACTGATAAATTTTCATCTACCTCAGTATAAGACCACATACATAACTATTTACCATGGAACAGATGACACATGATAAAGCTCTGATTCCCTTTACTTTGTGTGTAATCTCCCATGTCTCTCTGCCAGAGGTCGTGCGTACAATTTCTGCTCGAGCCTTGCCGTGGCTTCTTCAGGGCAAATGGGCCAGTTGCTGGGCAAGTTTAGGGTGATACACCAAGAGCCTTTCCTGCCAGGTCTTTGATGACAGGTGTATTTCAATCAGGAGGACAATTTTTTGCTCCCGTCTCTCCTGATGCTTCCTCGGGGTTGCTCCCTTCACGGCTCTTTCGTGGGACTCCACCTCCCCTACACCCCGCCCACTGCCAACCATGATGGAAACATTCATCATTGAGGATGGTGTTCCAGGTTTTCACCACGCTCAAGTCCACCAGGTCTGATGGCTGTAGTGATGCCGCCTTTCCTCGTGGGTGCCTCTGGTGGCCCTCTTTCTTTGTCTATGTAGCGTCTGTGCTTGGCACCGCCCTGTTCTCGGGTGCCTTGCCCCTCTTCTGGGCTTGGATTTGGTTGTCTGTCTGCTGTGGCTGACCTGCCATTCCTCTGGTTCCACCAGGCTCCAGTCTTCATTGGAGGTCTAGGCTGTCCACAGTGGCTCCGTGGATGGTGCCTCCAATCTAGGCTGCCTATGAAGTCCTGGGGCGACCCCTTCCTGGGGTGCCCACCAGGGCTTCCCTTGTGGATTTCTTGTGGGCTCTTGCCCTCCCTGCTGCACTGAGGATTCCACTTCTGGTCCCCCAGGTTGGTGTTCTGCTTGCTTTTTAGCCCAGCTCCAGGCATCCGGCCAGCCAATCAGCCCTGGCATGCCTGAACAAAGCACATCCAAGCTAATGCAGGAGCCGTTCCTGGCTCCCTCCAGCTTGTCCGCTTTTTTTCTCTTTGAACTGTGTCCATGGTGGCTCTGCCTGCAGTGGTTTCACTTTTGCCGGCTTTGCTCCTCTGAGCGGCATCCCGCTGCCTCCCAGCTTCACAAGGTAAGCCTTTTGCACACTGTGCCAAGTGATCTATATGTCCATGACCTCAGTAGAGATACATGAAGGATGAATTTGCACCAAAGAGTAGTGCATTTTAAAAACACTGATTTAAATTCAGTCAATAGAAATTAATTAATTTGTCTGTTTATACAAGGACTGAATTTAACACAAGAACAAAGTGTAACTATGGTGTAATTGTAACCAGTAACCTGGTGTAATTGAAGGCAGTTTTGTCTTCGGAATCTTTATAACAATTACTATGCGTGAATTAGAAAGAATATAATTTAACTTAAAGAATCCAATTTGTAGGGTCAATAATGAGAATAATATAACTTGCAAACCAGAAAAATAGCTACCAAATAATAGCTAATAGAATCCTATGATGTCACTTTCCTTTAAAGAGCCATATTTCAGTATGACTTCCCCACCTAATGCATTAGTTTGTTTAATTCCCCCACCCCTACACAATCTGGAACCCTGTTTTTTATGATAGCAATCTTGTCTTAGTTTCTTCTCTAGAAATCATCTAATTACACTCAAACTGATGCTTATCAGGCATGACAAACACACTGCACAGGAGCTCAGATCTCTCTCTAGCTTAGATATTTATCCCTGAAAATTTTTTTAGAATAGATGTCATTTTCCTCATTTGTTCTATTTCCCCCTGTTGGGCAGTTTTCTTCCTCTTGGTTTCATTTTTTTATTTCACTAACTTCTACTTTCAAATATGCCTTCCCCAATCAGTATTTAAAAAGCAATGGGATGGCAATTATGAATATTCATAAGTTTAGCCCTCTCTTGACATCTCCACTAGTAAACTGTAATATACACATGTAGAAATTGTAACATACAGTTTTGATCACTGTTTCAACACTCCCTTCCTTATTATTTATCATGGCTATTAGTTCCAGCAGGGATTTCTCTAACACAGACTCTTCTGTGAATTACCTCTCAGAATCCAACTTAAGGAGATAGTGGGCAGGGGCATGTCTACATAAAACATTTACTGCCATGTTGACTAATTAGCTCTGCAGCAAAACATTACCATCTACATGTGCAATGCTATTAGGATGGAGTAAACTAAATTAACCCCAACATAAGATAGTACTGCCAGACACAAATACTATCCTACAGCAGAGTTATTTACACCATTGCAATGCACTTGTAGTTCCTGTGAGGGCTAGCTGGGCCATGAGGGAAGCAATTTTGTGCCCCAGCCATCCCCTCCACAGTACGTTGGGCCAGATCAGAGAGGCCCCAGGCTGGCAGACTGGTCCCCAGAGCTCCCTGCCCCAGCTCAACATGCTGTGGTCCAAGGCATATGTGCAAACACAGCACCTCAAAGCAATGAATTCCAGAGCTTATTGTTGCATATTTAATGCATGTGTAGATGTGCCCAAGGTGATCTAGTATCCGCTAAGTCATATGACTGCCATGAAGGCAATTTAAGTTTAATCTTAATATTTTATTTTGTTCCATCAGCTTCTTGTCACATGAATTGTGTACCTAATTAGGAACTTATTCCAACCAGTATGTTGTTATTTTTTACACATTTATCATTGCTAGCTGATTTGTTTTCATTGTACAATTACAAAATTACTAATTAGTTACCTTCTTGGAAATAATTATCCCTTTAATTCCAATATAATTTTTTCTTGTAAATTAAAAGTTAATTTATTAGTACCTGTGATGGTGAACTTCAGATTGTGTCCTAAGATAAAACCATTATCTCTCCAGCAGGACTATTTTTATATCTTTTTAATTACAAATCATTGGATAAAAATCAGACAGGACCCTGGGAGCAGGACTGGAACCTGGAACTTGTGTTGTATAAGGGGTAGCTTATTTTTAACATGGAATTGGCAGGTGTTCCTACCCAGCTTAACCTACAGTCTGGTGATTAGGTCATTCTCCAAGAAGGTGGCATCTGTGGATTTGAATACACTTAGGTGGGAATGGAATAATTTATGTGTTCCACTTTCTGGACAAACATACTAACCACTATTATAGGAAATAGCTGCTTTCCCTCCTATAAAAAAAGCAGTGAACCCTGTTCACATCTTTCTATGAACTGGTGTAGGTGCCTATCCTGAGGAGGGATTCCTGGCTAAGCATCCTAAATTAATGAAGGTGTGGGGACTGCTGATTTAGATGTGTAAAATCCAGATGGAGGCAAGATTTCAGACATATACATGTGATTCTCACAGAGGTACTGACAATATAGCCCATGGGCTGCTTCCAGTCCAGTAGCATGAATTCCATGGCTTTGACTTCAGCTCTGTTTAGGGCTTTATGCCTTACTCACTACTTTTTTCCGAGGCTGTTCCTGCTGATTTTCAATGGAACACGCAAACCTCAAACCATTCTCTTTAGAATTTATTTCCTAACTGGCCAAAGGCTATCATTTTTTCCCCGGTAAAACTGGTTCTAAATCCAATGTTTTCTGCCATGTGAGTTCTTATTCATTTACCCTTATATGGAAAAGTGAGATAGGTCAGATGAGTCTGAGTCCCAAGCCCCTTAAACTATTCATAACTGGGGGAATGTAATACAAGGTCAATGAAATTTTCCTACAGTAAAAAAATATCTTTTTACCCCAAACTTTACCCCAAAATTTTTGCAGAAATTTCATTTTAGTATAAATGTTCTTGTTTTCTTTGAAGAATCTGAAACAGGTAAGAGCATTTCTCATTTTAAAAAATGATTTGAGCCGTTGGAAACATTTTTGTGAAATGTGGTTATCTGCAGTATTTTGGATTTTGTTTTGAAAAACAATTAAAATTGTTCAAGAAAAAAGTTACTTGAAAATGTTAAAATTCTTGTAAAATTTCTCATGGGAAATGATTGTCTTTTTTCAAGTATCTCAATTAAACCTAGTGGATATGATAAATATTATATTACATGTATATGATAAATAAAAATATTAGTAATATATTCCTGTCTTGTCAGGGCTAAAATGCAAAGACTGAGTACAAAAGTGTTATATTATAGAATGTGTTTTTTTCTGAATTATAGAATTATTTTTAAGAATATTAATTTTGGGTTTTATTTTCAAGAGGCACTTTCTTTTATATTTTGTCTGTGAAATCACTTTGACTGTGGGGTGATGAAAATACAGATTTTCCCCCCTCTATATTATGAGAAAAAGGGCTAGTGTTCCCAGCTGCTTGGGTTTTAGGAACTTATTCAGGATACTAATATTACAATTGAATATACCACCATATGAATTTTTACATACGGTACCTTTGTTTACACCATATTTTTAAAATATCTTCACAACATAGAACAGAGACTATAGGGTGTCTTTTCACAAGCTCAGGAAGGTACTTTAATTAGAGCATCTCTCAGGAGTCACTCTAATTAAACCACCCACAGAGTCATATGTATTTAGCATCCCACACTTCAAAATGGTGGCAGGGGTGCTTTAACTAAAGTTTGTTCAATTAGCTTGAGTTAAATCATCCCTGCCACCATTTTGAAGTGTGGGGATGCTGAATACATGTGATGTAGAAGTTGCTGGAGCATGCTCCCAGAGACTTGATTGAGTCTGCTCCAACATGTGCTAATTAGCACACAGAGCAGACATCTGGTAAATGTATAGGTGCCCATAGTGACTAAATGCAGAGCCTGAACCACAGTTTGACTGAACAGATACTTGGCAGTTAAAATTCATTTTTTATCTTCATGATAAATATTGACATTTCTTAATGCAGGAACTATGAATACATTTGAACAGGCCCCAACTTCATTGAAAGTTTTGTACCTCTTCAATAGTATGAGATTGCAGCAATATACAGAATTTTTTTCAACACACAAAGTTCATTCTTCTTTCAAAGTAATTTTTGTATCTGGAATCTTTATTTGAAAAGCCAAAATTTTTTAACAGCAAAACAAGTGCCAAGAGAACCTTATTGACTATTTTAATTTTTGTAAAAAATATATAGCTTGGAAACATACTTACCTAAAGAAATATATCCCAATATATGGAACCTCAAATTGCAAAGTTCTGATTCTATTTACAAATACAGAAGCATAGTTTAACCAAAAAAACCACCAAAAAACAAAAAAATGGATATAGCTAAGGACAGATGGGAAAAAAAGGTATGAATTTTAACATTGACAGGGCTTAACCACTGCAATAAAGTAATAGAAATTAGCCAACTCTTGATGACTTCAGATCAAGAATGGATGCCTTCTGGAAGAAGTGTGTTGCAGGGTACTAAAGTGAGTCTGGTCCTTTAAGAACAAAAGCAGCTGGCTAGACAGCTCTGCAAGCAAGGCAGAGCTCCAGAACTGCAGGGTACCCAGGCAGCAGGCTAATGAATTAGCTGACACCTGCACACGGTCAACTGACCAGCAGGAGGCAGGGCCCTGGGCACATATAAGACCTGCAGATGGGTGGAGAGAGTTCTCTGGCGCTCACCAAAGGGAACAACTGCTGTGCAAAAGAGCTACCTGGGAATGTGTGGCTGTTTGATCTGGTACCTACAAGATTAATAGGGCTCCAGGAGCTCATAAGGAACCCGGGGTTAGTAGGCACACAATACTAAGGGAGAAGTTTGCCTGCTTAAAGGGGAAAAGTGTGAACTCCATCATTATTGTTATGTTGTAGCCCAGGGGCTTATATTTATGTTGTTATTTGCACTGGTGGGCCAGGATTAGGCTAATAGGGGAACAGGAGGCCTTATTGCTGTGTAGACCCCAGAGCCAATGAGGTACAAATTGCAGAGGGTTGCAGAGGGCCCGCACCAGAGAGGCACAGCAACAGGGCACAGAGGGCCCAGTGCCAGAGGGGTGCAGTGACAGGGGCCTGGCACCCAGTGACAACCAAAGTTTGAGTTAAGACAAGACCCCAGCAGAGGGACATTATCCATATACCACCTGCAAGACATGAGGCATGGTAAAGGGAAGGTTTTGGAGCCATGCATCTAGCCCATAAGGCTTAGGGTATCCCATAAGGCACTGACTTTGAGTGAGGCGTGGCCAGGGATCCAAGACCAGCAGGGTCTAGTGGGCTTCAGCTGGACCGTGACCACACAGAAACTCGTAGGCAGCCTCCAAACATATTATTTTAACCAACAAGATGTGGCAGGAAAGATAAGAAGGTGCCCACAGGGCAGAGCAGACATGGTCATGGAGCCCTAGGGGCATCATGGCCATCCCTGGGGACCATAGGCGACTGGTAGGTGGTGCAGGGGGGAGCACATGCCCCCCCCAATCAGGCCAGTGCCCCCCCCAATGGCCGACACTGACGTTGTCAGTAGGGTTGGTGCCCCTGTGAGGGAGTGAAGGGGCCGGCGGGCTCCAAGGCTTCCCGCCCCGGCACAACCGCGCTAAGTTCCCACACCCAATTCCAGAACGCGGGGCACAAACTCACCTTTTCCAGGTGCGCAGAAGAAGGCGGGGCCCAGACGGCAAGGGCCAACATAAAGGAGACGCCGGCGCCAGGAGGAGGAGGAGCGGAACCGGAAGAGATCTGTGAGGAAGCTGAGACTGGAGGGAGCACCTTCAGGCGAAGGGGTACAGTCCTGAGGCATTCCAGAACCTGGTGGGGTAAGGGTAAGCCCCAACAGGGCTTGGGAGTCGGGTCAAAGGGCTCAGCAAAGCCACGGACTGTTTGACGCTGCCGGGAGTGGCCGGACCCCTCCGCAGCCGGGAGCCATATATACTGTAGCGTAAGGGCACTCTCAGAAGACGAAGGGGCTTGCCAGTACTCGAGAGGACTAAGTGGCTTTAGGAAGCCCTGGAGAGGGCTGAAGTGCCCAGAGAGGGCTACAGAAAAGGGTGCTAGTGCCCACAGCAGATAGGGTAATAACAAGGGGGCCTGTGAAGGGCAAAGGAGCCTCCTAGCTCTAGAGAATCCCTGGCTGTGAACTTTGTGTTGACCTTATATTTCTTTTGTGGACATTTTGAGTGACATGCTGATGGGTAACCTACCAGGTTAGGCAATCATTTACCGGTGGTACGGGAGAGGGTGTAGGGGTGGTGGAGCCCTCATCGACGCGGGACCCCGAGAGTCCAGGAGTCTCACTTTTGGACTGACATGTGTTGGACAAATAACACTGAACCAGAATACAATCAAAGTCGTGGCAGGAGAACTGGACGCGTGCAGAACTCAGGTGAGCGACTCTTAGCGACAGGGAAGCAGTCCCAGCATGGGGAGACGGGGGAGTACGGCGAAGTACGCTCGAACCCTCCCCCACAACCCCCACTGACAGGGCCACCACCATTGGTGGCTTCTGCAGGTGCCTCCCCAGATTCAGGAGGCTCCAGTCATTCCTGCTGGGGACCCCACGCCATTACAAAGTGAATTACCAAACACAAGTTGTCAGGCTCTAGAAATTGAATTTGTGGTCCCTTTTCATTTTAAAATCTAGTACTCTGTTAATTAAACTAAAACTTTCAGATATTGCACTATAATTTCTCACAGGCATTTTTTTTCTCTTCAATTTGTTTAGTATCTTAGAGCATCTATACACATGATGGAGCTCTGTTCTGACACATGCTAATTAACTTGGTTGACAAGGTATATTTAAAGCACCTCTGCCACAATTTTGAAACATGGGAACACTGAATACACATGGCATGGTGGCTGCTGGACCCACAGGTAACTGTTGCATCTTGAATCTGTTGGCAATTAAGACTAACTCGTGGGATCTCCAATACCAAGTTTATTGTATGGGGTCATGTAACTATTATACCCTGCACAGGATTGGAAGCAAAAGGGAAAACAGTCTCCTACACACACACACACACACACACACACACACACACATTCAAACCTATATAGTAACTGCTGTAGTGATTGTGAGAGGACTGATGTTAGTATATCTACCTATCTGAGGTGCTGAAGACTGCTATTGATGGCCAGATGAAGCTTCCTCCAAGGTAATGTCTTCTCCAGAAGGGGGTCACTGGCTTGTCCTTCTAGTCACTAGGTTTGGGTGCTGGTCAAAGAAAGAGGGCACCACTGAGGGTCTCACTTCACTGCCTTTTATCCTTCTCTGGCAGACTTCTGTGATCCCCCAGCATCATCTTGGCTACCCAATCTGGAGGTTGCTGTCCCACATGGGTTTTGGGTAGTGCATGACACCTGTCAGTCACAGCCACTGGGGGTTCTGCCCAATGGTGCAGCTTTGGCAGTCCACCCTCGACTTGATTGACTCAATGGCTGTGTCATAGCAGGTTCCAGGAATGAGTACTTTGGCTTGATTAGCTTAAAATGGCTTGTAGAGTAGTTTTGTAATGGTACATTCCTCTGCCTTGGCTATTGTCAATTAACAGCTAGAGGCTCTTGCTTTGTATTTCGTGCTTGTCATTCAGTTACCTACTGCCTCATACATACTTTCATTCACACAGGGGACCACTCTGTACATTGTACAGGTGATACAATTCAATGAATTTTTACAGCTACAATTTCAAGATTAAAAGGCTTAGCTTAATTTAAAAAGAATATAAAATAATATGTAAGACATAGATAAAATGTGACACACAGGATGCCATGGCAAAATTGTACAGGGAATACATGAACAATAAAATACAGAAATGCATAATAAAATGCAGAAATGAACACAATATATGTATATAATTTAAAATATAATCTAAAAGGGGCGGGGGGATGCTTCCTGGAAAAAAAAAAAGCAAGGTTTTTTTGCTACAAGCCTGGGGGGGGACAGTTTGTGAATGGTCTTGGGGGCAGGCTAAAAGCCCCATATCCTCTCCTATACTTCTATGCTGTGGCTTAGTGCCCCTGCTCCCCCAACATGCTGCCAGCCAGCATGGCAAAAAACTGCCCTGTCTGGAGTGGTGCTAAGTCGGGGGCCTATCTCAGGGGGTACATGTGCCCCCCTGTGCCTCTCCAACCAGTTGCCTGTGGCTGGACACACAAATTAGCATGTATTGGAGTCTGCTGAAGTGTGCCATTTAGTGCACTACAGCAGCCTTGACCTCATGTGTATTCACCATCCCCGTGTTTCAAAATGGCAGTTGGGGTTATTTAACTAAGGCTCATCAAATGAGCTTTAGTTAAAGTGTCCCCACCACCATTTTGAAGTGTGGGATGCTGAATATGTAAGATGCTGCAGGCGCTTTAATCAGAGTTGGTCTTAAGCCACACTAATTAAAATACCCTCCTC
>NW_017729032.1:226972921-226974774 GCF_001723915.1 Gavialis gangeticus
CTTAAGCCACACTAATTAAAATCCCCTCCTCCATCCAGGAGGACATGTGTGCATGCCCTTAGAGACCTGCCAATCCTCTGAAGTTTTTTCCAGATTGTGTGCATCTCTATATCAACTTTATTTAAAGTTTGGTTAATAAAAATATTTTAAATATATTTGCAACAACACACCAGGAAACTTTGTATTCTACTGTATATCTTAGATTATGAGAGAGATATGTAAAATTATATAAAGTATGAACAATCAATTATGTATCCTGACTTGATAATCAAAAGCAAAACATTTTAACGGATGCTATTCAACTGTTCAACTGTTTATGCAGGGCTTTCATAGAACCATATAAAAGTATGGGTGGAAGGGGCCTCTGGAGGTCACCAAGTCCAACCCCATGCCTAAGGCAGGATCATCCTTATGTATATCATCTCGTAGAAACTTTGTCTCATCTATCACTTAAATTACACCCTTTCACCCAACTACAAGGCATAGAATACTAACCTGCTACAGATAAATCAGGGGACTGTGATGGTTAGCATCCTGCTGCTACAAGGATTGTTAAAATATATTCAAGAGATCCAAGGAGGAGCCCCCCCCCCCTTCAGAGCCAGCTTTAGGGGTGGGTGACATGACCAGCCAGCCAGGGCACTATGACCAGGAAGTTTCCATACACACACATACAGGGCACCCTAAGCAGAAGTTAATGGTGCCAGCCTGGGTTATTGTTTGGGACCACCATTATGCTGGGGTTGGGGGGAAGGTACCTCAGCAGGATGGGGCAGGTTGAGCTACCTAGGATTCTATATGTGGGGGTGTCAGCAGCACCTGCTCCTGCCAGGGTGGGGCAGAGTGGGGAAGGACAATCAGGGAACCCCAGGCTGGGGCTGGCAGCCCATGAAGGGGTACATAGCATGGCTTTTACCAAGACTTACCTGCATACGACTGATCATGTGGGGCCTTGGAGGAGCCCTATGGTGGTCATGGGGCACCAGATCCCCAATGCCAGTACTCATTGTATGCTCATTACAAGCTCGTGTATCTCTGCTTCATCTCCATAGAGCTGAATGCCCTGCCCAGTTCTCTGGCTTATCAGATGAAGCCCCTCTGTGACAAGGCAGCAGTGCCAGTGGCTTGGGGGGAAGCACCAGAAGGGTGCCAGGTGGGAGCAGGGAATGCAAAATTACAAATTCATTTAGGGCACCATTTTCCCTAAAGCCGACTCTGGCTCCCACTCACTACAGAGAAGACAAAAATCCTCAGAGTCCATACAAATCTAGTAATTGGATAAAACTCCTTCCTGACCCCAGATCTGATAATCAGTCTGGCCCTGAGTTAAACAGCAAGAACTTCTAGTTTTTACTCCCAGAAGTAGCACAGGCACAGCCTATTCAAAATCCCTATCCTTGACTACAGCCAACACCCATTGCTTCTGAGGAAGGCGAGGGAAAAAAATTCTTGACATAGATAGCAATATGGGGAGAGGGTCTGGGGGCAAGATCATCAGATTAGCATAAAAGTAATGAAACTTACATATTTTTTATTTCCCTTCTGAATTCTGAACCTCTCTGGTACAGCTGGGTAACATTTTCAATATTTTTCTCTTCAATGATGAGGCTTTCTCTTTCTGGATTAAAGCTCAAATGTTCACATAACCACTTCTATCCAGAGATGGGGCTTGAACCAAAATATCAAATACTGAAAAAGTTGGCTATTGTACATATGGATAGAGTGTGATAACAGCTGTGATGGTTGAAGAAATATGTGAGAAGGAAGAAAGTTTTGAGTGATCTTTAATTGGACCAAGTATATATTAGGAGAGATATTTAAACAGGATTAAGCATACCTTTTTGCTTTTTTTT
>NW_017729032.1:226979774-226980410 GCF_001723915.1 Gavialis gangeticus
TGGGTAACATTTTCAATATTTTTCTCTTCAATGATGAGGCTTTCTCTTTCTGGATTAAAGCTCAAATGTTCACATAACCACTTCTATCCAGAGATGGGGCTTGAACCAAAATATCAAATACTGAAAAAGTTGGCTATTGTACATATGGATAGAGTGTGATAACAGCTGTGATGGTTGAAGAAATATGTGAGAAGGAAGAAAGTTTTGAGTGATCTTTAATTGGACCAAGTATATATTAGGAGAGATATTTAAACAGGATTAAGCATACCTTTTTGCTTTTTTTTTTTTTTGGCATATTATATATATTAGGATAAATGTAGACTAGGTTAGTATCTGCCTAGTCACTACATGAAGCTTTCAAATCATTCACTGAAAGATTTTCTCAGTTCTTTAGTGGAACTCTTTCTACAGGAGAACCTTTATACTGAGTGGAGCTTCAGGCTTTGTTTTGCTCATTAACAAAGTGGTCACTTAGGGCAGAGGTAGGCAACCTTTTCCATCTGCAAGCTCAAATGACATACCACAGGTCAGAGGTAGAGGTGTTGACCTGTGGGGTCAGGCCAACCCTCAGAGCTTGACCAGGAGTTCGCCCAGAAACTGGCTGAGGTTGCATGCTCCAGGACCATGGTTGTCATG
>NW_017729032.1:226980421-226980876 GCF_001723915.1 Gavialis gangeticus
GGAACCCACTTTCCCGTGCCAGTGTTGCCCTGCAGGGTCAGGACAATCCTCAGGATCTCAATATTGTGCTGTTAGACAGAAGGGCGTGGTGTACAATTGCACATGCACACACTCAAAAATCAATTAGGTGCATACCCACACACTAGGTGCATATACACACTCTAGGTGCAAGCACCCCCATCAGGTGTGCACACACACTACCAATCCAGGCACATACACATCCAAAATTATCAGCCTAGGCAAATGCACGCCTATCACCAATTCAAGCACTTACACACACTATACAGTCCAAAAGAAATTAGACCAGAATCAATTATCAATACCTGCACACCCAATACACATACACAGATCACCAATTCATATATCGTGCACACAGTGACATACATGTATATCCGTTCACAAAGATACCACTCACCTAAACATATACACTGGTGATTTTCTAATTTGTGGTGTGT
>NW_017729032.1:226980887-226982022 GCF_001723915.1 Gavialis gangeticus
ATCTTCAAGAAAGGGAGGAAAGTGGATCCAGCTATCTATAGCCCCATCAGCCTGACTTCTATCCCAGAGAAGATCTTAGAAAAGATTATTAAAGAGGCAATTCTTAATGGACTGGCCAACACCAACATCCTAACGGAAAGCCAGCACAGGTTTGTTGCGGGTAGGTCTTCCTTGACCAATCTCATTTCCTTCTATGACCAGGTGACCTATCACCTGGACAAGGGAGAAGAGATTGATGTCATATATCTTGACTTCAAAAAAGCCTTCAATATGGTATTCCATGATCACCTCTTGGTGAGACTGGCCAAATGTGGCCTTGGGTCCACCACAAGTCACTGGCTGGGAAATTGGCTCCATGGTCAGACCCAGAGGGTAGTAATTGATGGAAGTCAATCATCATGGTTCCCTGTCACCAGTGGGGTCCCCCAAGGCTCTGTCCTTTGACCCATATTGTTCAACATCTTCATTAATGATGTGGACATTGGAGTCAGAAGTGGACTGGCCAAGTTCGCTGATGACACCAAACTTTGGGGCAAAGCATCCACACCAGAAGACAGGTGGGTGATCCAGGCTAACCTGGACAGGCTCAGGAAATGGCCGGATGAGAACCTGATGGTGTTCAACACCGAAAAATACAAGGTTCTCCACCCTGGGAAGAAAAACCTGCAGCATGCTTATAGGCTCGGCAGTGCTACACTGGCTAGCACTATGGAAGAAAGAGTTTTGGGGGTCATCATTGACCACAAGATGAACATGAGCCTGAAATGCGATGCTGCAGCTAGTAAAGCAACCAAAATGCTGGCTTGCATCCATAGATGCTTCTCAAGCGAATCCTGGGACATCATTCTCCCCTTGTACTCGGCCTTGGTAAGGCTGCAGCTGGAATACTGTGTCCAGTTTTGGGCTCCACAATTCAAAAAGGATGTGGAGAAGCTTGAGAGAGTCCAGAGAAGAGCCATGAGCATGATCAGAGGTCAAGAAAACAGACCTTACCATGACAGGCTGAGAGCCATGGGGTTCTTTCGCCTGGAAAAGCACAGGCTCAGAGGTAATCCAATGGCCACCTATAAGTTTATCAGGGGTGACCACCATTATCTGGGAGAATGTTTGTTCACCAGAGTGCCCCAAGGGATGA
>NW_017729032.1:226987022-226993039 GCF_001723915.1 Gavialis gangeticus
GTTGAATGGTCATAAACTACTGCAAGACCATTTCAGGCTGGACATAAGGAAGAATTTCTTTACTGTTCAAGCCCCCAAGGTCTGGGACAGCCTGCCTTCGGAGGTGGTTCAAGCACCTACAATGAACATCTTCAAGAGCAAATTGGATGCTTATCTTGCTTGGATCTTATGACCCCAGCTGACTTCCTGCCCTTTGGGCGGGGGGCTGGACTTGATGATCTTCCGAGGTCTCTTCTAGCCCTAATGTCTATGAAATCTATGAAATATTGCACTGTTAGACAGTAGGGTATGGTGCATAATTGCACATGCACACACTCCAGTTACGTGCATATACACACACTAGGTGCATACACACACTCTAGGTGCATGCGATGCGCCCCTGCCAGGAGTGCACATACACACTACCATTTCAGGCGCACACACATCCAAAATTACCAGCCTAGGCAAATGTACACCTATCACCAATTCAAGCACCTACACAGACTATACTGAAATTAGACCAGAATCAATTATCAATACCTGCACACCCAATACACATACACAGATCAGCAATTCGTATATCATGCACACAGTGACATACATGTATATCAGTTCACATACATACCACTCACTTACACATACACACTGGTGAGTTCCTAATTTGTAGTGTGTATGCATGTGCTTGGTGTACTTGGGATACCTGGGGGAAGGTTAAGAAAAGAGGGAGAGACAGTGAAAGTGTAGGGGGTGTAAGTCAGCATCAGCACAGAGGCAAAAATGGATCTTGGAATCAGAATTGATGCCTAAATGAACATGGGCCGACAATATGGGGATGTGGTCAGGAAGGCCAACCATACCTTGTCATGCATCCACAGATGCATCTCGAGCAGGTCCAAGGAGGTGATCCTCCCCCTCTATGTGACACTGGTCAGGCCACATTTGGAGTACTGCATCCAGTTCTGGAAGCCAGACTTCAGGAGGGATGTGGACAACATGGAGAGAGTCCAGAGGAGGGCCACCCGCATGATCAGGGGACAGCAGGGCAGGCCCTACGAGGAGAAGCTAAGGGACTTGAACCTGTTCAGCCTCCACAAGAGAAGGCTGAGGGGGAGGATCTAGTGGCCATTTACAAACTAGTCAGAGGGGGTTAGCAGGCACTGGGGGAGTCCCTGTTCCCTGGAGCACTGCCAGGAGTGACTAGAAATAATGGTCACAAGCTGGCAGAGGGTAGATTCAGACTAGTCATCAGGAGATGCTACTTCATCAGCAGGGCAGCTAGGTTCTGGAACCAACTTCCAAGAGGAGTGGTGCTGGCTCCTACCCTGGGGGTCTTTAAGAGGAGGCTAGATGAACACCTTGCTGGGGTCGTTTGACCCCAGTACTTTTTCCTGCCATGGCAGGGGGTTGGATTTGATGATTTGCTCAGGTCCTTTCTAACCCTACCAACTATGAAAGTTGCTGGGACTGGGATTAGAATCAGTAGACTTAGAGAGAGCTGGGGTGAGGAGCTGAGGTGTGGGGTTACTTCAGATTACTGCTGGTGGAGACTGAGATGAAAATTGCCAGTTCTGGGTTTAGAACCAACAGACTGGAGGGGAAGTTGGGGTAACTTAAGGTTAATTGGTGTTAATTGAAAGCAGAAAGCTGGCAGAGGAAAGAAGTGATGCCGGGGAGGAGCCTGGAGGCTGGAGCCAGAGCAAGGAAACTACAGGGGAGCTGAGAGGTACATGGGGAGAGGAAAACTGGGAGTAGGTCTGAGAGATTGCAGAAAGCCACAAGGCTGAGAGGATGCAAAAAGTGGTGGGAGTGGGGCTAACTGCTTGCAGGAAGCAACAGAGCTGAGAGACTGCAAAAGCCACAGGGCTGAGAGGTTGTAGAAAGGGAAAAAGAGAAGCTGAGAGGTGGCAGAAAAGGGGAAACAGAATTGAGAGATCAGGAAAATGTGTGTGGTGGGGGGTGGGAACTGGAGCCAAGAGAGACAGAGCCCGGAATTTAAGATAGGGAAGGGACCAGGGCTCAGTAAAACACAACCCAACTCAGGGTTACAAATGACAGTGGTATAATTGAACAGGGGAGATGGTGACACAATATTTTATTGCTCCTTTTGCACACATATACACACACAGACACACACACACAGAGACGATGGCAGCAGGGGATAAAGAGGCTTGGTGCAGGGGCTGAAGTCCAGGGGGAGAAAGATAGAGTTCAAATTGGAGGAGGAAATATGCAGGTGATATCTACTTATCCCAGGCTGAAAGTGGGTCCTTGATGGCCAGTCGGGGTCTCCTTTGACTTGGTGTTGTCCAGAGGGGGCTCCAGCAGGGCCTCTGAGGTGGATAGATGGTGTGGCATGGTGCTGGCCCAGATGGAAATGGAATTCCCAAGGACTCAGTCTTCAGTACCCCTTTTTATGGGGCAGACTACCTCTGATCTCCTATGGGGAGGGCCTATCCAGGCAAGGTCTGTCCTGTTCCAGAGGACTCCAGGTATTCTTACTGAGCATGTGCAGCCTGGCACAATGGTGGGTTGCCTCATCTTTTGTTTCTTGAATGCTGAGGGTGGTTCCAATGGCTGGGTTGTTGGTCCAGGTTTTGGTGTTGATGGTTCGGTCATTTAGAAGGAGCTATTTTTAGATCTACTGCCATTGTCTCTCAAGCATCTTCATTCATCCCCATTCATTCAGGAACCAAGTTACATAGGAGGGGTAGTGTGAATCATGGGTTACAAAACTGGGCATGGGGATAAGATGGAGGCTTGACATTACAAAATGGAGACTTGACATGAGTTACGCTAACTTACATATATAGGCCTAGAACAGTAATATAATATAAGAGCAGTACAAATATAATAACTAGCACTTATAAAACAGTGGGTATCTATACCAAAATAGGAGGGCATTTATTTGCAAAGAGGGGAGAGAAAAACAAAACTTACTACCCAAAATAAAATGTTAAAGCTTATCCTATATCTTAGCTTACTTATAATTATCTATAGGGAATAGAGAGGGAGAGGAAAAGGCAGAAATAGTCGGGGGAGGGGAGGGAATGCATATCTATATCTCTATATATAGAATATATCTATATAGATATATATATATAGATAGATAGATAGATAGATAGATAGATAGATAGATAGATAGATATAGAAGAGAAAAAAATAAACTGAGGGGTTATGTTACAGAGGTAATGCTGCTCATTTCTACTGCAGCATAGGAAGGGTGCTCACAGCTGGCCCTTGTCCCCAGAGCAGCATGGGAAGAGTCCTCACAGCTGAAGCCCCCTGACACCAAATGCCACTGAAATCCCATGCCTGTAGGCCAGATCCAATGGTTCTGCAAGACCAGATGTGGCCTGTCGGCTGTAAAAGTGCCGATACATGAGCACAGAGGCTTTTCCAATGCATTGACTCGATTAGCTGAGTCTGCTAGAGCATGGTAACTACTGCACTCCAGCAGCCTCCCGTATTTCATGTATCAGTGTCCCCACACTTCAAAATGGCAGCAGGGGCACTTGAACTAAAGCTTATTGAATGATCTTTGGTTCAAATGCCCCTGCCATCATTTTGAAGCATGGGGACACTGATGTATGAGGTGCTGTGGTGTTTTAATTAAAACAGCTCTCAGAGCCTCTCTAATTAAAGTGTACTCCCCCACCACAACCCTTGGAACATGTGTCAAAGTGCCCTAAGTTGTTGCCTCCTTACTACCCTTTAAACTCGATGTAGTTTACAAATACCTAAACTTCAGGTCCCAGGAGCAATCTAGCTGTTAGAGCACAGAAGTAGATCACTAAGTTAACTTGGGTATCTCTACATTGTACTTCATTGTGCAGCATAGACATCCCCTTCTAAAATGGCCTGGGAGAGAAGCAATTTAAGACACTGGAATAGTTTCAACCATAGAATAGACTATGTCCTTTACAATGATACAAAGCAAATAGGAGTAGGATGTTGCACGTGAATATCACCCAGTATAGACATTTTTCTTTTCTTTGAAGAAAAAGAAAGCTAATCTAATTGTTATAATATATGGTTAGAGTTAAGACTTCTTATGGAACTAAACTTGCATAATCATACAATTTCTCTGAATTTCAAGTTCCCTATCTGTATAATGGTTTTAAAATGCATACCACATAGGGATTTGTGAGGTTTACCTGATTATTGGCTGTAATTCTATTTAAAAAATTCAGTAAGGGATCTCAACATGCTTTCCAATGCATTATTATTTTCACAAACAAATCCAGCAGAGTCATTATCTATCAGATAAAATAATGACCTTTAGGGAGAAAAGAATTCTGCTACATCACATGAGTTCCAGTTTGTTTGGCACATCTCTGACTCAAATGTCAGCTTTAAATCAGTATGCACATCATAATGAAAGCCTCAGATCATTAAAACATTCATATTCAAAATAATTGCAAAAGTTAATAGCAGCTGATACCCTTTCCTTATTATTTGATGCTTCAATACAATGTACATTGGCATTATAAAAACAGACAGTTTTGAATTTGCATGGGTCAGTTCAGTACTTTTTCAAACACCTAGCATTTTTACCCTAGGCCATCAGTCATCCAAAGGGTTTTCCTTAGGTGCTTGAGAAGCCTCATACTGGGGACAATCCCCAGGAGAATTCAATTCATGTCAGTATTCACCACAACATTGTTTTAACATGAATTTTGACTTTTCAGACAAGTCCCATCTTTAGGCTGTTGTGAAACCTAATACTGCTTAGGGCCCCTCAAAGGAAGAGCCTGTCTATTTCTTCATTCAAAATTTGCTGGTAATAGCCAGTGCCTTGAATTCTAACCTGTCTTCTCTTAAAAAAAATCAACAGCTTCGTAAACTCAATTAGAGGTTGCTTTCTTTATTCCCAGGAGAAGTGTGCTCTTGAAGAGCTGTTATTGCTTCCCTTATGGGGTGAAAAAACTGTTAATGATACCAATTAAATGGTGTGAATGTCATTTCTACATCATTGTTCCGTTCCAGGTCAGTAAGACTGCAGCTGGAAAACAAAGACAAAGCAACTTTAAAACAAGTTTATTGAAATAGCTCTTTGTCAATTGTCAGAGGGGATACAAGAACACTGCATAACATCTTAAAGGCAGAGAAGTCATAATAATGTTCTGACTGACAAAAGAAGTGACAAAAGCCAGGGAATTCACAGGGGCTATGCGTTCATATTTCTCTGATTCAATTCTGCCTGGGAAATGCAATACGCATTTGATATGTCACGTTTCACTTACTGTCTTCAACCTTAACAAAAGCTAGACACAACAGAGTAGTTAAGTAACAGAGTGGCAGCTGTCAATTAATGTTGATTTATTTTCAATTATTTTAATTTCCACACTTAATTAATCTTATAATTTCTTTTAATATGCTTGAAAATGATATTCTCCCTTTATAGGGTTTTGGCCTTCCTCCAGCAAATGGTGGGTTCCCCTTCCTCTGACTGTCACTTACTTCTTTATTTCCAGATGAACAGAAGTCATCCTGTCTGCCTTAAGTGGAATAGGTTTTTATACTTGCTTATATAATTCACAGTTTTGAATATGAATTAAGAATGTAGGTTAATGCAAGTTCTAAAGCAATACCTGATAATCACTTTCCCCCTTTGTCAGCATAAGCCAGTGATGCTTCAAACCACTCCAAAATAGTTAGCACATCTTATGCAGGTTCAAAGCTCACCCCCTTTCTGGGCTCTCTTATATCTTATGACAATAAGCAACACAAACTCCCATATGAATTTGCTCTTGTAGCTTGGCTCCACTTAAACTTTGTCCTATGTTACTGCTAGGGCTGTCAATTAATCATTATTAATGCCCATAAATAATGTGTTAATTTGATGTTGCATTAATTTTTTTCACACACATGAATCACTGCTGGTGATGGGGGGAAAAGCAGCCCCTCTCCCCTGCCTGTGCTGCTGGAGAAAAAGCAGCTCTCCCCACTCGCTGCTGCCCACACACACACACACACACACACACACACACACACACACACACACACACACACACACACACACACACACACCCCCCACA
>NW_017729032.1:226993121-227016799 GCF_001723915.1 Gavialis gangeticus
CACACACACACACACACACACACACACACACACACACACACACACACACACACACACACACACACACACACACCCCCCCCAGCCAGGCAGCACAGACACAAAGTCACAGACACATACACATCGAGCCAGGAAGACACAAACACACACACACACAGACCACCAAGGCAGATACACACACCCCCTCCACATACACACATCGGCCAGGCAGACATAGACACACACACAGCCAGGCAGGGTACCCTGGGATCAGACTTAGCAGCTGGATGCAGGTAAGTGTATGAGGGGGACAGGGGTTGGAGAGCCAGGTCTTGGGGACTGTCTAGGGTTTGTGTACATGTGTGTACATCCAAAAATATTTATAATTAATTGGGATTGTATTATTGTTTAACTGCACAATTAAAATTGCAATTAATTGCAACTATTTTTTAACCTCGCAATTACTTATGATTTTTTTTAATCGTTCAATAGCCCTATTTACTTCTCAGCCCCAGTCTAGATGCTGCCACACCTCTCTAAAGGATAAGAAGCTCCACTTATTTTTGCAAGCCAGCAGGTGTTAAATGACCTAGCATATTCACTATAACTTAAAATAAGTGGCTCTGAGAGAGACTGATCCATCTAGGCCTTGCCTGGAATAGGAAAAATCTCCAGTTGTTGATAAGCAATGGAGCAGTCAAACCAGTACCGAAAACATCAAAGCACAAATCATACTGAGCATCATTTGGGATACATTAGTTAATACCTGCCACATACTGTTGTTTCTGCTTCTTGATCAAATGATTGTTTTAATGAACTAGATAATACTAAATAACAAGAAAACCCTAAAGACTTCTATTTATCCCCAACAGATGTAAGAAAGACTTGAAGTAGAGGTATTTCACACTTCCGAGGCAAAAAGGGAATGTGGTGTTGAGGAGGATCCCCAAAGAAGCAGTGGGGTTACATTCTGTTCTTGGACAATGACATGTACTTACCCCAAATGTTGATGAAATAGAACAATGAGACACAGAGCTCAGGGAAAGGCCTGTCACATACAAGTTTATTGCATTTTTTTTTCAAGAATTACATTGTTGTTGTATTGTTGGTCCGTGAAAAAAAGGCAAAATTATGTCCCATCTATTGTTTTCCCTTGGTTTGACTTCATTTCAACCTATTTGTAGTGTTGATCATGGTGGAATCAAACCCGTGCCAAGGTAGGAGTAACCTTAAATATATATGAATGCATCACCAATGTAATTTCCTAGAATGGGTTGCCTTATACTTTTACATGCCACACTTTCAGCTGTATTTAAGCTGTCACTAATAGAGAAAAGACAACGGCTACTCAGAAACCAGCTTTCTATGGCAGCCTACAAGATTAAATTCCTTCCTAACACCAAGTAGCATCTCCACAAGTGTGGACAAGCACTGCCTGAATGAGTTCCTCAGAGACCAGGATATATGTATGAACCACATATAATAACAAGCTTTCTTCATGTTTCATATTAATAAATTTTCAAAATTATGCAGTGGTTAAAAACACTTTTTAAGCATTTCCCCCCACTTAATATGTTGTATTTTGTTTGCTAATTAAAACTGAAGTGTACGATTACTACTGATGCATCACTAAAACATTTCAAAGCCTTTCCCAAGCTGTTCAAAAAATATCTTTGACTGTTGGGAGTTCTAAGAGAACTAATTAAGGAAATGGAGCAGGCCTTAATGTTGCAAGGCTGGGTCTGTGAACCGTATTAGATTTATTATGCAGATTATGTCAGTATAAACTTAGGTCTGACCCTCGTTGCAGAACCAAGGCTTTGGGGGCTAGTTCTGAAATCCATAATCTGGAATGATTTTCCTTAGAAACTCTTCGTAGTTGTTCCTGCCTCAGTAAAGCCATTGAGAATCTTGTTGTCAATTCCAGTGGGAGCATAACCATATTCTAAAAGAAAAAACAAAACAAAACAAACCAAGAAGGCAGTGGGGATTGGAAGACATCACCAATCAGCAAATAAGATTGTTACTCCTGTCTTCAGATGCTACTTTAGAGACATGGAAGACCCTTAAAAGCCCTGCTACCAGCAAGGGATAACTACTCTGGTTCATGCACTCAGCCCTGAGGACTCCACAGTCTGAGCACAGTGGGCATTCTGGTAGCCAGAAAGGATATTTCTAGGTCATGCATAACTCATAGGGGGTCCACACCCCAGGTTGGGATGACCTTGAGCATCTGTTGCCACATTCTAAACCAAGAAATACACCAGGGAGGCTACTCTGTGGTCTCTCCTGAGACCTCAGTCTCCAGAATGCTTGAAAAACATATTTCTGGGTTTGAAGGGGGAAATCAGGGAGAGCAGAGCATGTTTGGGAACATCTCAGTCACACCATACTGCTGCCAGAGCATGGACCTACCCTGTTCTATAGGAGAGGACATTATGGTTCCTGGAGCAGCCCAAAAGCAGGAGGACACAAGAGGGACTTAAAATCAGCTGCCATTTCAATCTCATAGCTACCACTTTTTCACATCAAGGGGCATTGTCCATAATATCATTCAGTGTATTTTCACACACACACGCGTGCACACACACACGCACACAGAGGATTAGGATACTACTGTACTAAACCAAGAAATAGAATCCAGCTTGGTTTGGACTAAATTTACCTCTGAACATGTAGTGAAGTTCTATCAGAGAATATTAGGATCATAGGAAAGTAGGGCTGGAAGGGACCTCATAAGGTCATCTAGTGCGGCCCCCTGCTCAAGGCAGGATCATCCTCAACTAAATCATCCAAAGCAAGCAACTCTCTAACTTGCTTCAGAAATTTCCAAGGATTCAGATTTCACAAGTTCTCTAAGTAGCCCATTCCAATGCTTGACCACCCTCATAGTCAGGAGGTTCCTTCTAATCTCAAACCCAAATTTCCTGTGCTGAAGCTTTAGGCCACTGTTCCTAGTCCTGATCCATATGGCCAAAGAAAAAAGGTAATTCCCATCCTTTTTATAATCACCCATCCATTATTTGAAGATTGGAAGAGTATCAAATTTCTTTCTCAGGCTTCTCTTTTCTAGGCTATTTCCATTATTTCTTCATAAGTCTTGCTTCCCAGACTTCTAATCATTTCTGTTGCTCTGCACTGGATTTTTTCCAAACTGCCCCCATGCTTCTTGAAGTGTAGGGCCCAAATCTGGACACAGGACCTCAGGAGGCCTCACCAGTGCCGAATACTGTGGAAAAATCACTTCCCTTGATTTGCAAGTGACACTACTGTTAATACAGCCCAGTATACTGTTGGCTTTTTTTTTGCAACAAGAGAACCCTCTTGTCTCCTATTCAGCTTATGATCTACTATAAGCCCCAGGTACTTTTGTGCAGTCCTGAACCCTAGTCTGTTATTCCCCAGGCTGTGTTTGTGCATGTAATTATTTTGTCGCAAGTGCAGGACTCTGTGCTTGTCATATACTATCACAGAGTGGTAATGATGATGGAATGGAAATTTAAAACTCACTTTAGTGTTGTAGATTGAAAATTCCTAACAGAATTTCTGTTTGAGCATTTTTATATGAAGTTTATCAAAGAAGAAGGTGCTGCAAATTTGAAACTACAGTGTGAAACTACAGTTGTTTTTTACCACTAGCCAATTAGATCAACCACAAAAGTAATGATATTATAGAATCAAAGAAGAAAAGAAAATTCCCGGCTATAGACCTGATTCTCTCTTTGGTTGCATACTGATATGTGGGAAAGTTAGGGGGAGGTTACAACATGTTAAAAATGGCCTCCCAAACTTGCCCAGGTGTGGACTTTACACTTGGATCCATAGTTAGGTCAACCTAAGCGCAAACTATACAGAAGTTCAGGACAGTTAGATCAGTCTGAAAATGGTCAACCTAATCTAAGGTAACCCTGCATCCAAGATGCACTTAACATGGATTAGGTTGCCCATTTTTAGACTGATCTAAATTTCTTGAGCTTCTATACAATTCCCAGCATGGACTCAGGGCTGCGAAAGCCCAGCTGCTGGCCCCAGCCTCAGGGTTGCACTTTTCATATCCCCTCCATGGCACAAGACTATTTTCAGCCCCCCAGTCCCACTCCCCACCCCCAGATGAACAACCCCATCCCCACAGAGCAGCCATGCACCCCCAACCCACAAAACCCCCAACCACTCCCAGTGCCAGTTTTACCAGTGCTGGCCAGTGCTAGGAACTGAGGAAGTAAGTTGGAGTTGGGGGAAGGGGAGAGGAAAGGGGGTTGGTTCACTGTGGGGGTTGTTCATCTGGGTGTGAGGGGGAGGTTGGACAGGTAAAAAGAGTACCTGGTCCTGGGGGTGGGAGACATGCTCTCCCATCCTCCTAAACCCTCTCACAGACTCCACAAGCCCCTCCTGATCCTACCAAACCCTCCTGGACCACACTAACCTCTCATAGACCCCACCTGTCCCCCAATCCCTTGACCACCCCAGACCGTGCCAGTCCTCCCTGATCCCCAGTCTTCATACCAGTCTTCACCAATCTGACTTACCTTAGATCAGGTGTCCATTTTTAACTTGATCTAACCTCCTCCTAACCTCCCTGAATGTCTGTACATGCCCTCTACCATATGTGAGCATGAGGAGTTTGCATTGGCCTTGCATGTCTATAATTCAGTTTCCATACATCCTATTTTTGTATGTTTTATACAACCAATTACTTGAAAAATCATCTACCGCACTGTCATCTTGGAGAATGGACTGGTGTACAATTTACAGAAAGAAGGACACTTCACCCCCCACAGAACTGTTTGCACAGTAAACACACCACCAGGCTAAAAACTTTTCCCTGTCCTAACCCCCACTGCCACCCTTGTTGCTACAGCAATGCAGAAGCAGAAAGCCCAGAGCAAGTGCAAATAGCCATATAATTTGTCTCTGAGGGCTAGCCTCAGAGTAATCTCAGTTCCCCATTCTGTGCTTCCTCCCTCTGGTTTCTGTTTTTTAAGAGCTGCAGCCCCAAAGCCCCTCAGTGGAGAATAATGAAGGGCACACACCATGAGGGCAAGAGCTGTTCTAACATAGGCCTAACATGATTGAACATTTCCACCAATGTTTTGAAAGTAAATATAAAATCACTGCTTGTAAAAATTATGAGTAATGGAAAAATTGAAAGAGTGGTAAATAAAGGTGAGGAGAGGGAAGTCATGCAGAGAGTCCTGATTTGCTGTTGCTGTTTTGTTGAGGCCTGGAGTCTATTCAAACAAAATGTGTTTTAATACTGCCAAAAGCGAAGTGTTACAAGTAACAACAAGAAATACCAGCTCTACTTCCAGAACAAGAGACTTTATCTTGCAAAGGAATTACTCTGAAAAGTTAAAGTATGATTTTGCAGTTATAATGGACAATTGACTCATAAATGATACTGTGGCAAAAGGGGAAAATGCAACTTTCAAATATGTAAATAGGAGAGAAAAAAGTAGAAGACAGAAGTGATTTTAGATCTGGAAGTGGCACTGAAAAGACCAATGCTGGAATAGTATATATGGTTTTGGTGTCCACATTTTCAAGTTATGTAAGTTTTACCATGGGGCATATATAAAAAAGCCATAAAAAGATTCAAGAGTTGGGTGGGGGCAGGAAACTTGAAGCAAGAGCTTTACCTGCTTAGCTTAGCAAAGAGAAGACTGTCTTGAGAGGTTTAAGTATGTAAGTAACTTTGTGGTGAAAATACTAAATAGTAGAAGGGATTTTTTAATCTGGCAGAGGAAAATGACAGAAAAACCAATTGTTGATAGCTGAAGTCAGAAATTTTCAAATTAAAAATATTTTCTAAAAAGTTGGGTGTTAGGAACAAAATACTCATGGAGATGGTAGGCTCTTATCTTACAAGGTCTGTCAAAAATCGTATCGAGACTGAATGTGTATTTGTGGTTCAAAGTATTGTGTGGGGGGCCTGGTTTTGCTGAACATCTGTCTCGCATCCCCTTTGGTTATGTCTGAGTGTGCAGAACAATGCATGTGCATTACATTTTTAATGAAAATTGGGGAATTGGGAAAAAGGCAAGTGAAACATTTGAATTACTTAAAATAGCATTTGGTGATGACACTATGAGCTGTGCAAGGGTTTTTGACTGATATTGTCAGTTTAAAGATCATCGGTTGAAAGTGATGTGCATTCCGGATGCCCTTCAACATCATGACATGATGAAAATGTGGCAGTGGTTCACAGTTTGGTTTGAAATGATAGGGAATTGACTGTCAGAAAGATAGCAGAAGAAGTGGGAATTTTTGTTGGTTCATGTCATTCAATTCTTACTGCCAATTTGGGAATGAAACAACCAGAAAAATTATCAGTAAAGTGGGTGTCTGATTCTTGGATGCTTCAATATGCCTACACAATCAGGACAGCTTGTGAAGCAATTTTTAGCCAAATTTTAGACAAACACCGTATCCCACAAGTGCTGCAGCCTTCATATTCACCTGATATGCCCCATGCAACGTTTTTCTCTTCCCTCAACTAAAAAAAACCTTGAAAGAAGATTTTGTGATGTGGAAACCATAAAACAAAATGCAACTGAGCAGCTTTTAGCAATTCCACAAATTGCTTATGAACAATGGCAGAAACATTGGGAGAAGTGTGTGGCTGCAGAAGGAGCATACTTCAAAGGAGATTAAGCCAAAATGCCTGCAAGTAAACTATTTTGTTTCCTACAGCATCAGTCTCAATACTTTTTGAACAGCCCTCATATACAGTAAAATCCCTGTTATCCAGCCTTCCACAAGCCAGAATACTCTAGTAACTGGAATTTCGGGCTGGCTGGCCACACGCAGGAGGGACGGGGGAAGCTCACATACAGCGACAGCTGCTGCCACCCACCACGCTGCACTGCCACCCTCCACATGCAGCTGCCACCACCACCTTCCCTCCTGCTCTGCATTATCTACCACAGATAACTGGAATTTTTATATAACTGGCACCCGGCATTCCCCACTCATGCCAGATAACAAGGATTTTACTGTATCTGGAAAATACATTTTAGCCAGATTTATCAGGTGATATTTAATGGCTGAATCTAACTGCAAACTAGCATAAAGAATTGCTAGTGGTAGCACCAAGGCAAAATATGAAACATTTACTAAATTTTTCACCATACACTTACTTTTCTTAGTTTTTCATGGACAAATAGCAGGTCCACAAGCACTTGGATCACAAGTCTTTCTTGAGAGTGCAGCAAGAGATTTAAGCCATTGTGCTAGTGTGCAGTGTTCCTAATTGTTTCTTCGTATTTTAAGTCAGGAAAAATAATATAACCATTCTTACACAATTCTTCTACAATTATTGATCAAGCTGCAGACATAAAGCTAAAGCTATACAATCAATTAATCACTGAAACAATTCACAAAGGTAATTTTGTGATATTTATGGGCTGTTTAGCATTTTTCAGATTAGGAGAAATATTTCCACAATGATATATATTCTGTTTTTAATCCTAGCTCATGTTTGTGACAAAGTTAACTATTAAAACATGTTTTCTTATGGTTTTTCACTAAGAAAAATTAAGTTTAACCAAAAAATTTCTATAGTATATTTATTGCTATTGTTAAAAGTGGGGTTTAAGTTTGGCTGTACTTCGTTATTCCTAAATTTCTGCAAATGTACATTTTGATTGCTGTAATTTATATGTGCTAAAGATAGCTAACACTTTAGCAGGCAAGCTACATCAACTAATCTTGAAAAGGCTTGTTTTCTTAGACACTGAAATACGCAGATATTTCCAGGACCTACTCTATAATCATACAGTTTACTTTAAGTAGGTCCAAGCCAAGGCATGGTTTGTGGGACTGAGGAGGGTTGGCAGGTCTGTGGGGAAAGGGGGTTGTGCATTGGTCAGAGGGCTAAAAATAGTCCAGTCCCAGTGGGAATGAGAAGGTTAGGAAAAGCACAGAGCCAAGGCTGGGGTGAGCAACTGGTCTTTCCCAGTCCCAGGCAAATGTGTACGCACAATTGGTAGATCAAGCTAACATGTGCCCAGTCTAATTTAATGCACTTTCTTAGGTGAACCATGTTAGACTGGGCTGACAATATTTTGCCTGAGCTAACCTCCCCAGAAATGTGTATAGGTCAGCACTTAGACTGACCCAACTCTAGTTAGATCTATCTAAGTGTACCGTCTGCACATACCCACCATTATTAAGGTATATACAGAAAATATGAAAATAAACTAAGAATAATATCCCATACACTGCATGTTCCACTTCATAAAAGTAGTACTTCTTCTGGTTCAGATGAAATGTATACAATATTGTAAAAAAAAAGCAAGACTCAGGCTCAACCTTTGCCCTGCTCCCCTCCTAACTGGAAGCTCTTTGCTCTACTTCCCATCAGTTTTTCTAGTTATTTTTAGTTCTAAAGAGCAGCTCAATATTTTCCCTACTCTGGCTGATCAATCATCCATCACTTCACTTATTATCTTTCTTCTGTGGATAGGACACCTGATACTTTTGCTCTCCCAAATACTATTTTTGCTGGACTTCTAGGCAATGGAATGTTTCCAATCTGGTACTCTATATGAATTCAATAGAGATGAAACCAACTGGTTTCTATAGAAGCCAAAGTGATTTCTCTTGAAACTTTTCTAAACATATTTAGAACATAGTAGAAATACTTTCTCTTGATTTTTAAATCCTGTTGTAGAATTCAATAGAGAATTATGTTCTTGACTTCTACAGGACTTAATCCTATATGTTAAATTCTATAGTTTTTCTTTTTAAAAAATTCATGGCAGTTCTTTTATTTTTATAGAACCTAAATGGATTAAGTTTTAGCCTATTCTACAGAAGACAGAATATAATTGTTTGTATATTCACAAATGGTGATATGGAAAATGTGAATAACTATGCCTCTGTTTCCCCTCATTCCTGTGTACTATTACACACTGGGGGTGAATGGGTTCAAATCTGTTCCGCATGTAAGGAAATGATACGTAGGTAAATGGAGGGGGAATATTGAGGTCCATATGAAATGGCCCATCAAAAGCTGAGGGAAACTATCTGCCTAAGGAAAGAGTATCTTGGGAAAAGCCTATAGATGCCTAAAAGACTGCAAAATAGTACAGGCATTTTTTGCATGTGTAAGCACCACAGCACCAGGCACTTCGAAAAGCTTTTTCAACTTGCAGTTGAAAAGCAGTGAAATGCACTGAGAAAATTACTTGAGTTCAAAAGCACACCACCACCATTTTCTGTGTGCTGATATGCATTTTACTGCTTATACAACTGCATGCAGTGCAGCGCACTACATGTCAGCTCACTTGCAGATCTCCAGCATATCGTGGGACAAAAAGGTACGTGTATAAATGCCCTAGAAGCCATACAAATATAATCAAAAAGTGTGGAACCATGGAGCCACATGTGAAAATGCTTTTTTGTAATGCTTTCCTGAAGGCCAGGACATGGAGACATAGATACATATAAACTATATGTAGTAGGACACAAGTGCTAAACTTTAAAAAGGCTGACTTTAATAGGCTCAGGGGATTGGTTAGCAGGGTACTAGGAACCAAGAGCCTAGATGCTTTGAGGGTCCAGGATGGGTGATCATTCCTCAAGGATACCATTCTTTGGGCTCAGAGTGAGACAATCCCATGGCAGAGGAAAGGGGGCCAAAGGCGCATAAAGCCCCTTTGGCTAACCAGGGTCATCCAAGATACCTTAAGGGTGAAAAAAAGGGCATACAGGAAGTGGAAGCAGGGGGTAGCTAGCAAGTACACTTCCTTGGCCCACACCTGCAGGGAGTCAGTCTGGAAGGCCAAAGCAGTTCTAGAACTCAGACTTGCAGCAGGGATTAAGCACAAAAAAAGTCCTTCTTTAGGTACATTGGGAGCAAAAAGAGGGTGCAGGGTAGCATAGCACCCCTACAGGACAGGCAGGGGGGCTTAGTGATGGATAGGAGGGAAAAGGAAGAGCTCTTCAATTAGTATTTTGCCTCTGTCTTCTTAAATAAGAAACTTGACAAACCCTCAATATGCATCACGGACACCAACAAGGGGAACATCAGCCAAACAACGGTCAGTGCCGACACGGTAAAAAGACACTTGGAGGGACTGGATGTGTTCACATCACCAGGACCGGAGGCACTCTACCCACAGGTAATGAAGGAATTAGAGAGTGTCATAGCTGAACCACTAGCAAGGATATACAAGCACTCATGGTGCTCGGGTCAGGTCCCAGAGGACTGGAAGAGGGCCAATGTCATCCCAACCTTTAAGAAGGGGAGGAAGGAAGATCTGAGGAACTATAGACCAGTCCCTGGGAAAATCCTAGAAAAAATTATCAAGGAAAACATCTGAGGGAGCCCACTGGTTAATGTGATGAGGAGGGGTAACCAACATAGGTTTATAGCAGGCAGGTTCTTCCTGACTAAACTAGTTTCTTTTTATGACAAGGTCACCCAAATGTTTAGATGCAAGAGTAGAGGTAGATATTATCTATCTGGACTTCAAGGCCCTTGACGCAGTATCCCATACCATCCTTATAAATAAACTGAGGAGATTTGCCTTGAATGATTATACAGTAGACAGGGTAGCAAACTGGCTCAAGGGTTGCACTCTGCGAGTGGTGGTGGATGGGTCAGTGTCAACCTGGAAAGATGTGTGCAGTAGAGTCCCTCAGGGCTCAGTTCTGGGGCCAGTGCTATTCAACATCTTCATCAGTGATCTGGATGAAGGGTGGGAAGTACCCTGTCCAAATTCACAGATGACACAAAAATATGGGGTGAAGCTAACACGCTGGAGAGGAGGAACCAGATCCAGGCTGACCTAGACAGGCTGGAGAAGTTGAAAGAGAGCAACAGGATGTAATTCAATAAGGACAAGTGCAAGGTGTTGCATCTAGAGAGAAAGAACTACCATCAGATGCACAGGCTGGGGGGTGACCTTCTCAGCACCACTGAAGCAGAAAGAGATCTTTGAGTCACTGTTGACTCCAGGACGTACAAGAGTCATCAGTGTGATGAAGTAGTTGGGAGACCCAATCACACCTTGTCGTGCATTCATAGTTTCTTCACAAACAGGCCCAGGGTGGTGATTCTCCCTCTTTACGTGGCAGTGGTCAGGCCGCAGCTGGAGTACTGTATCCAGTTCTGGATGCTGAAGTTCAACTGGGATGGAGACAACCTGGAGAGGATCCAAAGAAGACCCACTCATCTGAGTAGAGGCCTGCAGGGAAGGGCCTAAGAGGAAAGGCTAAGGGACCTTAACCTCTTCAGTTTCTCCAAGAGAAGACTGAGAGGGGACCTTGTGACGGCACAAAAATTCATAAGGGGAGAGCAACATGAAGTAGGAGATGATCTGTTTACCCTGGAATAACAAGGAACAATGGCCATAAGCTACTGGAGAGAAGGTTTACACTGGACATTAGAAAAAAGTTCTTCACAGTCAGGGTTGCCAGGATCTGGAATGGGCTTCCAAGGGAGGTGGTGCTCACCCTATCCTTGGGGGTCTTAAGAGGAGACTGGACAGGCACATGGATGGGATCACATGATCCCAGATTTGGTGATTCTTTTCTTGCTTGCCAGGGGCAGGGGGTTGGACTAGATGGCCCACTGAGGTCCCTTCCGACCCTAGAATCTATGAATCTATAAATAAAGCCATGGAGGGACAGAGAAATGAAGATGTATTCCACAGGACTTTTGGCCTTTTGCCTTGTTTCTCTGGTGATATACATTCAGCCTTAAGCTTGTCCTGGCTGTACTAGTGTAAGAATTCTGCCTCCTAGATTCTAGTTAACTAGTACATTCTGGCTTGTTTCAGAAAGTTTGCATGTGTCAATGCTATTATTTCTAGCTGTATTTCTTCCCTTTAGGTAGAAGCCATTTGTGGAGCCCGGGAGGAAAATAGAGGTGTTTAAACAAAGCCTTGGAGTCAAAAGAGCTACGAGTTTTTCCCTTTTACAGTATCTCCTTTATAGAAAAAACTTTCCTACTCAAAATAACCTACAGCCATGTGTACTGTATAAGCTATTCACTGGTATATGAGACTAGCAAAGCATTGCCATCAAAACTGCACTTTTATTGGTATAACATATTCTATCATTTTCTGCCTCTAAGGAAAATAAGCTATAATGGTTAAAAAAGTGATGTTTTAATGGTATGACTGTGGACACTGGGAATCCTTCACCACAGGTATATCAATCATATATCACACCTTTTCCACACCCCTGACTGACAGCTATGTTAGCAGATGTCTGTAGGGTAGACCACTGATTTACATGGACTCAAGGGACCTTATTAGACTCAAAGCACCTCTCAGTAGACTCAAGGTACCCCTCAGAAAGTGGAAGTTCTTAGCTTTCACTCAGTATTTGAGTGGAGAAAAATAATAAAAGAATTCTTCTGTTGAAAGAGCTCAGAAATACCACAAGAGGTCAGAACATCTTGGACAGAATGGATTCTTATTTGAACTCTCTCGGTTTATCTTGTGAGAAATTCTAATATTGCATAGCATCCCATGTCACCCTTAAAAGGACTCATGGCACCCCAGAGTACTGTGGCTGAGAATCAGTTACATAGATACAGCCCTAGTGAGCCCTCCTGTCCTGTTAGAAGTCACTCTTATCTGCTGACATACCCACAAATCTCTATCTTTTGGCAGTGATACTATTTGGCTGTCTATAGACATGCTTATTCACGTTCTAATTACAGTATGTTGGAGCAGACTCAATTAATCAAGCCTTCTTGCATTCTAATTAGAATGCTCCAGTGTCACATCACCATCATGTGTATTAAGCCTCCACACATTTCAAACTCACTGTGGGGGTACTTTATCTAAACCTCATCAAATGAACTTAAGATAAAGTGTTCTGTGGCCATTTTGAAACACTGTGGGACTTAATACTTGTGACTGTGATCCTTTTTAATTAGAGTGGCTGTCCAGGAACCAAGCACATGTTCCTCACTCAAGTTTCCTTTACCTTCCTCATCTTCCTGTCAAGAAAATTTAGCTCTAGGTTAGCTCTATTCTATGAGAAAGGATTTAGCTCTCATTGCAAAGTGATTTTTTTTTCCTTATGTTGATCAGGTATGGCCCAGATTATGAACTAACTGACATGTCTACTATATAGAGTAAACTATTAACTTTATTTATCCATTAGCTTTATCAAGTATCAAAGAGGTTAGGTCAGGGTGACTGGCGCACAGTAACCCACTGTTTACTTTTTGAACAATACCAAGAATTAAAAACTTGCTGAATTGTTTTTTGTCGTGCTTTAAGTTTAACTCCTACCTAAATATCTACATAGAAAATCCTTTTAGATGCAAATCCACAATTTCAGCTCCAACACTAATAGTTTTATTAACTGACTACTAACTAATTTGTGACTTCCAGTCTTCACAAATAAAATTCAAGGCATTATTAGAGTAATTGAAAGAGACTTGATCCATCTGTGATTACAAAACATATATGTTTCTGCATAATATTTTAAATTAAATTTTCAGCAGCATCAAGGTTTTGTAACAGTTTATTATTTCATACATCATTATTTTTCCTAATATGTTTGTCCTTTTCCACTTCTTTTATGCACATAATATCTTCAACTATAGTACATCTATCTGTGTTTAACACTTTGATTTTTTTTAAGTTGATGGGATTCCTATTAAAAACTGACAACAAGGTGAATGTGGTTATGCTTACTATGATTAAAGGAATCAATACTATAGGGCTAGAAGATGCTGCATTCAGGTCAAATCAAGATAAAATGACACATCAGTTATTCTCCCGAATCTTGCAATTACCCAATCATCTGCCACTTCCTAGGTAAATAGGACCCATCTGCTTTCCTTGGTCTACTCTACACTGAAGACATTTATGGATAATTATTCATAAACGTAATTAATATTTTTTAACTTTAGTAATTATTCCAGTTAAAATCATTCCAGATATAAGTCACAATACTGTACAAAGAATGTTCTTTTATATATCAATGGTGCATCCACACTTTTAATATTGTGCCCAGTTCTAGTCCTCACACCCCAAAAAGGATATAGAAGAATGACATCATTATTTATAAATGTAATTAATAAATTTAGTAATTATTTTATACTAGAAATTTTGGGAGACACAGTATAGACAGCTTCCTGTCATCTGAAATCAGTAGACCTAAGCCAATTTACAGTTTCTTAGATATGGCTGAATAATTTCTTTGGCACGTTGCATAAAGGTTATTTGGCAGAAAGACCTATAAGTAATGCAGTAACATCAAAGTTGGTAATGCTTTAGCAACAATGAAAAATATTTCATAACTTTCTCTAGCGAGGATGTGTTCTAGAGTAGCACTCAGTAAAACCTTCCATACCTCCATTTCATGAAGCAATGGAGGAACAGCTGTTTAGTTTGAATGACCTACAGTGGTTATTTCCTTTTTTCCTTTCCTTTGCAGGCATATGGTCATTAAAGAATGACAAGAAGTTTCTATCACAAGAGGGCATTCATTCATGTTCTTCTGCTAGTTGCTAGCTCCACACCCTGTAGCTGTGCTACCAAAACATGGGGGACTGGTGCTTCCTGAGTCTGTGGGAACACCAGATTGCTGACAGGGAGGGTCCCCAGTGGCTGATCACTGATGGGGGGGGTCCTGCAGAAGCCTATCACTGACGTGGGAGGCAGGTCCCCCATCAGCCGATTGCTGAACCAGTGGCAAAACCAGCAAAAATGGAAATGCATTTCTGGAGGCACTTCTGGTTTCACAGTTGGTGTTTCCAGGAGGTGCACAGCTGATCTCAGGGGGCTCATGTGCACCTGCATGCACCCCCTATGTGTCACCAATGTGTCAAAGTATAAGGAACTGTCTGGAAAGGCAACAGCTACTGAATAGAGTAATGTAACTAATGCTGTACCCCTCACTAAGGAGGTGGGGAATTAACTGGGGCACAAGGCCTGGGTGCCAACTTAGGGAGACACAAAAAGAGCAGCTGGCATCCCTGCTGTCCTAGCTGCCACCCCACTATTAACACCGCAGCTGCCACTGCCACCCCATGTACCACCACTGCTCGGGATACAGAACAACACAATAACACCTCTGGGGGTATGGCAGCTAGCAAAAGGCTACAGAATGTTTTCATGTGCCTTCAGCCAAGTGCCAGGCTGAAGAAGAAGCCTTATTCTACTCAGCAAAGATGGAGTAATGCTCCTGGGAGAGTACAGGATTCTACTGCCATGGAAGATAGTTGAGTATGCACACACAATGTTTTCCTTGAAGAACCAAGTTCTACCCATAACACTCTTTAATGAAAGGTTCTCCACCCTGGAAAATGCAAGTTTCTCCACCTTGGGAGGAAAAACCTGCAGCACCCTTATAGGCTTGGCAGTGCTACACTGGCTAGCACTACGGAAGAAACAGACTTGGGGGTCATCGTTGACCACAAGATGAACATGAGCCTGCAATGTGATGCTGCTGCTAGTAAAGTGACCAAAATGCTGGCTTGCATCCATAGATGCTTCTCAAGCAAATCTTGGGACGTCATTCTCCCCTTGTACTTCGCCTTGGTGAGGCCGCAGCTGGAGTACTGTGTCCAGTTTTGGGTCCCACAATTCAAAAAGGATGTGAAGAAGCTGGACAGAATCCAGAGATGAGCCACATGCATGATCAGAGGTCAGGAAAACAGACCTTACAGTGACAGGCTGAGAGCTATGGAGCTCTTTAGCTTGGAAAAACGCAGGCTCAGGGGTGATCTGATGGCCGCCTATAAGTTTATCAGGGGTGACCACCAGTATCTAGGGTAACGTTTGTTCACCAGAGTGCCCCAAGGGATGACGAGGTTGAACAGTTATAAACTCCTGCAAGGCCATTTCAGGCTGGACATAAGGAAGAATTTCTTTCCTGTCCGAGCCCCCAAGGTCTGGAATAGCCTGCCATCAGAGGTAGTTCAAGCACCTACATTGAACACCTTCAAGAGAAATTTGGATGCTTATCTTGCTGGGATCCTATTACCCCAGCTGACTTCATGCCCTTCAGGTGGGGGCTGGACTTGATAATCTTCCGAGGTCCCTTCCAGCCCTAATGTCTATGAAATCTATGAAAACTAGGCCTTTGTCTCTATAGAGTTTCAATATTTGTAATTAACATGCATTTAATATTATAGCTTGCTATTTAAACTACAATAGTAATACAAAGCAAATCAAAACAAAATAAAATATAAAACTTGATTAAGCTAGATGCTTAAGTCTGATTTTGATTAAGCCAGACATTGAAGCTAGACACTTAAGTCTGGCTCAGCTGCACACAATGTATATGATGGTAGTCTGGGCTGTTACGATATAAGGTTCTCTTGAATTTCCTGATCCAAACTTTCATGTTCAAGGACACAGAAGAGCTTTTACCATTCTCTAAAGAGGCTGAAACAGTAGTTATGATTGGTTTCTTCTATTTAGCCATCAGGGAGGAGCATGATATAGAAACTCATGTGCCTGCTCTGTACTACGAGAGGATTCCTCTTATGCTAGAAATGGTATTTCATATAGTTGCTTTACACAAAGCTTATAATTAGAGCTTGGCAGAGAATGGATATTTCATTTCATAGAACAGTTTCAACTCAGGACAAAATCCCAACATTTCAATATCCACTGTGAAAGCAAATTCCAGGAAAAAATGGTTTGCTTCAGCTTATGGGCATTAAAATGAAACCTGTAAATTGCACATAATTTATTACAAGGTAATTCATTTTTAAAGTTTAGAAAGAAATATTTAATTCTGAAAATAAAACTTTTTAACAGTGTTCTGGTTTTTCGCCTTCTTTTCTAAAACAAAACTTTCAGCAAAATCAATATGATTCCATGAAGCATTTTAATTTCAGCATAATTGCATTTGCCTATGGAAAATCTCCATTGAATTTTTTCTGTCCAGCACTACTTTCAATCTCTATTGTATATTATTTGTCATTTTTACAACACTACTTAGTACATAATATTAGTATACTGATTTCTGCACTTGACTGAAGTCAATGAATAACCCTTCTCATCTTTCTAATGTTACCTTGGTTAGCTCTTCTTCCCATAAACCTTAATTTCTTGAAGTAATCTGTCTCTAGGGTTTCAAGCTAGCTATAAAAACAATTCTCTTTAAAGGCTGTTCTGTTTGTAAAGAAAATGTCAAGTTTTTTTTTTAATTTTAAACATAGACACCAAGGAGTTACTTCCACTTTTGTTTGTTGGACTGCTTGCACCTGCAAGGTAAGGCTTTGGAAACTGCTGGAGTTTTCAAATCCTAAATACATTCTGCACTTGTCTGATCATTTATATTCTTAACAGGTTGGTTTAGTTTGAATTTTGGTAGGGTTTCAACACATCATACTGTCATTATTTCCTTCATAAAGGGTACTATAAAGATGCAAAACTAACTGATAGTTTTCACATAAAAACATACTGTCAACATTATTTTTTTTATTATAGGTCTTAATCTTGGGCAACTGACATTGTCAGAAAGCTGAATTAACATTAGATATCATGACTGCTGTTGCATTTTTAAAATTTTTTTGTCCAGAAGACTGAAGACTCTTCACTTTCTTAATGTAAAGAATTTGTTACGACAAGACCTTAAGTTGAATAAGAATCCTTACAGAAAGGAAAAATTTAATGCTTCAGTATGGAAATTTAACAGGAAAACAACAAAAATTTGCTACTTCCCCCCCTTGCCTGAAATAAATTGTTACATTCTTTTATATAAATGAAAAGGCTTACTTTTTTCCCCATCTATCTAGGAAATGCCCTGGCTAAATACAAACAAAGAAGATTAAACTTTGAAGGGTCAAATGAATTGACCCTTGCAAACAAATTTATCGGCTAGGGACAGAAGTTAAAGATAAACGAGTATAAGTGATCAGAAACTGTCTCAAATATGTAACACAACAGAAGGTCAGTGCATATAAACTGCTTTCAAAATGGCTGAAACCAGTTTACGATGAACCTGGATGGATGTATTATCATACTTAACTGATTTAGGTTAAAATGGTTTATTGAACTTCTGTCCCAGACCCCCTTCAGATTAAAGTAATTCACAATCTCCCAGCATCCTAGGATCTTTTGCATCTCCCTATAATCCTTGGCCCAAACTTTCAACTTGAACCAAGCAGGGAGGAGTGTTCTAGTATCTGCTGGCTTCTGCTCAGAGCCACTGCAGGCATGGGGCTACATTTCCAGAATCAAAAGTGAATGTCTTTCACTTGCTTATCAGTTCAATCTACACAATTTATACAAACCTTCAAAGACTGAATCAATTCAGCCTCAAGCTTTTTGACTGCTTGTACATAGCCATTGATGGAAAAAAAAATTTTACATTATCTTATCCATTATTTTAATTGATTTATTTCTTTAAATATTATATCTGGGCCAAATTTTCAAAAATAGGAGTTTAGGATTATAGAACTATATTTAAGTGCTTAATTTAAATGGCCAAATTTATCCTAACAACCAACTCCTATCTTTGAAGATCCTGTCTGTATTGTCTTGTTGATATAGGTACAACACTCCTTTACATGGTGAGGCATTGATCATCTGTCTGGTCTGATAAACATTTGCACACTCCACTACTAAGCTTTCTTTTCTTTCATATCTATCCACTCTACGCTATATTGTCAGTTGCAGCAGCAGTCCCTCAATATGAGGATGAGTCTTCCAGTAAATATGGAAATCTGTGAGTTCATAAATGACTCAAAAGGCCAATCTGAGATCTGTAGCTTTACTGCAGATATGGCAAATAGTTTTGGGAAGAAGGAGTTGATCCTGTGAATGTCAGGTCACAGGTCATTCTCTTAGTCTCTCTCATCTATCCATGTACATAGTGAGGCAACTTAGCTCGAAATGATTGCCCTGTCATATATCACAGCACCAGTGGGGGCAATTCAGTGCTCGAGTCTTCCAGCTGTTGATATTGCATTTTTTCAGATTGGCCTTCAAGCTGTTGTTCAGTGTCTTCTTTTGCCCTTCTCTAGAGCCATGACATCAATGAGCTGAGAGTATAGGACCTGTTTTGGGAGCTAGTTATCAGTAAGGGCCTACCACATTGCATGCCCCCTTCAATTTCTGGTCCATCCAAAGTTTAAAACCAACTGCCTCACAGTTGCAACATCATTTCAATTCAGGTACCAGTGAAGGAGTCAATTGACTTCATGGCTCATTGTAATCTACCTGATTCCTTCTAAACTCTTCATTCCACAGGAGTTAATGGCCCTCTTTCCTTTGTAATAGTTTTTTTTTCTGCAAATCTTCTGTGTCTCTTAGCTGTTCCTGGTAGTATAATTCCTTTTTCATAGCCCTGCAGAATGTTTTTTTTAATTTGGCTAGAAGCTTTAACCCAATTGTAGAAGGGTTAATTAAAGTGAACAACAACTCAGGTATAGAAACAATTTGCAGTGAATCTTTGGAGGCACTGTTAAGATGCTCATGAATTCTAGATTTTGTTTTATGAATATGAAAAAGAAATGTACATTATAGTTTAATGACAACATGACTAATGAAACAACAGTGTTTGATTATTTTTGCCTAGTCTTTTGTGTTTTTATATATGTTATATGATACAGCAATGTATTGCATACTCTAATAAAGTTATACTTCTTTTTTGTTTCTATCTTAAACTGAGTAATATAGCTGTAGACCCCTGGCTTAGTAATAAAGCTTCTTAGCAGGAAAAAAAAATATGGTGGTTTATATGTGATGATGTGCAACATCTGTAATCCTCTTTTCTAAATCCTAGATCTGCCCATGGCTGTCAGTAGGGCTGTGCAAAGCTTTGGTAGCTGATTTGATTGGAAGGAGATTTGTCCCGACTCGGGGACCGAATCTCTGAATCATATCAAGAGACCAAGTAAAAGCTCCAAATCAATTCAAAGCATCTGAATTGATTTGGAAAATGATTCAGAAAAGATTCTGCCAATTTGGAGATTCAGCCATAGACTAAACAGGCAGCTGACAGCTGCCTCCAGCTGGTAAGTCTGTTGGGATTGGGGGAGAAGAGAGGGATTGGGGCTGGGGCTGGGACAAGCTGCCCAGCTGGGGTGGAGGGTGCATTACTGGATGTGGGTGCGGCAGCACGGGCTCTGCCCTGCTGCAGCTTGCCCAGCTGGGGGGGAGGGGGGGCAGGATTCTATTATTTTCTGGGCCATTGTCACAGTGTCACGCTGGTACCCTGTTTCTATGAGGGAATGAGGGCAGCGGAAACTCCTTAAAGCAGCCCAGGTGCTAGTTGCCAGGGCAACTAGACTGGTCACATGACCAGAAGGGGGCAGGGCTGGGCCTTTATAAACAGCCCAGGCCAAAGCCTAGCAGCAGTTCATCTCTGGCAGCCCAAGAAGCAGAAGCTCTGCTGGAGCAAGCAGGGCGAGCATAGTAAGGAAGCCGATGGCTTGAGCAGTGTTTGGCATGATGATACGGGTGGAGAGGACCCTGGCAGGGATATGGATGAAGGATAGCCAGGTTGGCTTAGTATTTATGTTGTAGCCAAGGGGCTTTGTGTTTTCTGTTTTGGTTGTGATATAACACTGGAGGACTGGGTGAGGCTGTAGGCGTGGAGGAGGCCTCATTAGGAGCTCCCCAGAGAGGTGGGGTGCTCCCAGCGCCGCAGTGTGGTGCTACATTGTGGGGTGTCTAGATCCCGGCCCCAAAAAGAGGCGAACAGAGTGAGAAGCCCCCGTGAGGGCACAATAGTCTGGGAGTGCAAGACCCCGGCCCTGAAAAGGGCAAAGAGGATTTTGGGGCCAGGCATGGCTGAGGCCACCTGAGCCCCACTTGCAAGGAGCACTAGTGAGAAACCCGAAGGGGCGCGTTAGGCCCCAAAGGGAGGCCACATGAAGTGAAGCCCAGGGTGGGTGCTACTACAGAGATGAGCCCGGAAAGGGCAAGTCCATGGTTATAAAGAGCCCAGAGAGGGCAGAGAGGAGCCCCAGGAGCAGGTGCATATTTGAGGGAAGCCCCACGAGAGGGCAGGTATAGAGAGAAGCCCCGGTGAGGGCACATATTGAAAGAAGCCCCGGAGTGGGCACATATTATTGATAGAAACCCCAGGAGGGGTGAGAACTGACAAGAGTCCCAGAGGGGCTCCACTGCAGTGGGGACCCCGAAGGGTCAAAGGGGGCCAGGTAAGGCTCAGGCCACCTGAGCCCAATTGGGAAGAGTCCCAGAGGGGCTCCACTGCAGTGGGGACCCCGAAGGGTCAAAGGGGGCCAGGTAAGGCTCAGGCCACCTGAGCCCAATTGGGAAGAGTCCCAGAGGGGCTCCACCATACTGGGAACCCCGGAGGGTCAAAGGGGCCAGGTAAGGCTCAGGCCGTCTAAGCCCACTGGGGACAAATACTATTAGTAAGCCCGAGAGGGCTAACAACTAGAGGGGCGCCAGTTGCGTGACAAGCCCAGAGGCGCTAGAGAAGGGGCGCCAGTTGCGTGACAAGCCCAAGGGTGCTAGAGAGAGGCACTGGTTGCATGACAAGCCCAAGGGCCCCATGTGCCTTCCTGGCCAGGACACAGGCTACCTCTGCCTGGCCTTTCCCCTCTCCAGAGCTGCTGCTTGGCCACAGTTGAGTGTTGCAAAGGGCTACAGCTTGCTGCACTTCCCTTGCCCAGCCCCGATATTCCCCCAGGACTGCTGGCTGGCTGTCTCTGGCATCAGGGCCATCACCTGCTCCCTGCTGCTGTTCAGCCCCAGTGGTATCTCTTGTCTTTGAAATTACTGTAATGAAGTGTCTCTGCTGCATGGCTCCCAGTCCCTTGCCATGGGAGTGGGCAGGGGGAGGGGAATGGGGCAGTCCCTTGCCATGCCCCTGCACTGGGCACTGCTAGCAAGTGTCCAGGACCAGCATCACAAGGACAGCCTTGCAGGGGCCTGGAAAGCTGGTACAGGATATCATGGCCTCACTATCCTCCCCACTGAGCCCCAGCCCCACTTGCATAAGCATGCCTGTGCCAACCACCCAAGCTCCAAGCTGGACCCAGGAAGAGGTTGGCAACCTTGTGTTGCTCTGGGGGTGTGTCAACATGCTGAGGCAGTTGGAGTGGGGCAGGCACTCAAATGCCCACATTTATGAAGGCCTGTCAGATGGCATGTGGAAGTGAGAGCACTCCTGGTCAGCGCAGCAGTGCTGCATTAAGGTCAAGACCTTGTAGGCACAGTGGAAGACCATTACCTGCTACAATTACTGGTCCAGTCATGCCCACAAGACTGCCTTTATGCAGGAGCTGACCCACATTTTGGTGTCCTGGGACCCAGGCCATACCTCTGCAAGTGTTACCAGAAGGAACACCAATGGGACACCATGGACCCCAGGTCTTGAACAAGTTCTGGAGTCAGTACTGGTTACAGAATGAAGGCCTAGTGACTCTGTCAAACCACAGGAAGATACAGAAGGCAGTCAGAGCCAGAGACATGCTCTCGACCATGGAGCTGCTCCCCGATGATAACTTCTTTACCATCTGGGAGCGTTTCTTCCACAAGAACCCACAAAAGAATCATAGAGACCTGAACTGGCTAATCACCCTCTGCACACTCCCAGTGAGCATGTGGAGGCACAGAGAGGGGCAAAGGACTTGACCCAGCTGCCCCAGGAAAATCTGTCAAGGTGCAATAGAAGGCATTTACCACCTCCTATAGCTCTGCCCATATGCCAAGGGGGGTTTAAAAAAGGTAAATCAGTCCCACAAAGAGGTGACAAGGTAAGGCTGATGACAATGGAGACAATAACACTGTACAGTAACCTGACTAAACATCAGGGAACCCCAACAACCTGCTTCAACCAGTTTGTGTCTTGCATCAGAAGCGTGCTGTAGAAGTCCAGACAAGGTTCTATGTGTAAATCAAAGGAAATTTGCAAAATACCTTTGACAGACGAGCCTATGAACTTCACTTCTTCAATCTCCTAGGTGCAAAAAATCATGGACTAAATATAGATATTGGATTTATGACACATTATACCCTGCCTAACATCTGACTCCCCAGGTACCTCTCCACTATATACCAGCTACATTTATTCCCCTTCCCCGACACCTGTCTTTCACCCACTGATGACTCAATTTACATCTTCACTGACTGGCTTTCTTGCATGCTTACCAGCCTTAGAGGAACTAGAAAACTAACTGTGTTACCCTCTGGACAGCCTGAAAAGACAAAGTAAAACTAAAAATATTAAAGAAAAGGTACAGTATCTTGAAGGTGAAAAAGTAAAGCTTACAGATAGTTTCAGGACAACATTGAATATCTGCTATACAAGAAGGACACGACCTTCAGAACCATCAAAATTTTTATTCTTTGAGACAGGCCTGAAAAGGGTCCAGGAAAAGAGCTGGTCTTGAAATGTATAATATAATTTTCCTATTGAAGAATTCAGCTATGAATGGAAGGAGCAGAAATCTGATATTTCAAGGCCTCATATGGCAAAATATACTCAAGCCTCATATTAAAAAATAATATTTTTTTTGTTCTTTTATTGCAGTCACTTTCTTTCGCTATCTCTAGCAAATACTATGTACATTTTAATGTATCTGAGCTCCAAACAAAGCTGCTTGCTATCCTCTCTAGCCACATCCAGACAAGCACAGTTGTGTGGTATGTGGCACTGCAGACCCATCTGCAGCACTACATGCTGCACATTCAGGCGTTCCCCATGCTGTTACCTTGCAGTGCAGGGTGGGCGGTTGACCCCAGAAGATCCTGCATGCGGTCAAAAATCCTGTATGAAGAAAAAAAAATGGGGCA
>NW_017729032.1:227021799-227024642 GCF_001723915.1 Gavialis gangeticus
CTCATATTAAAAAATAATATTTTTTTTGTTCTTTTATTGCAGTCACTTTCTTTCGCTATCTCTAGCAAATACTATGTACATTTTAATGTATCTGAGCTCCAAACAAAGCTGCTTGCTATCCTCTCTAGCCACATCCAGACAAGCACAGTTGTGTGGTATGTGGCACTGCAGACCCATCTGCAGCACTACATGCTGCACATTCAGGCGTTCCCCATGCTGTTACCTTGCAGTGCAGGGTGGGCGGTTGACCCCAGAAGATCCTGCATGCGGTCAAAAATCCTGTATGAAGAAAAAAAAATTGGGCAACATATATGGAGGCAGCACATGCTGCCCAAAACTGGAGCAAGGCCAACTGGAGTCACACTCCACCTGCTGGCCAGGCTCATAGCTTCAGGAGTGCCATGGCTGCAGCTTCTCCACCCCCTAGGATCCCAACAAAGGCTGCTAGATGCAGCGTAGATGCTAGCCCCAGCCTCCACTACCCCACTCAGGGTAACCTGCCATGCAGCAGAGTCCATGTGGCACAGCCATTCCCCAGCAACAAGTAGCAGCGGCACAAGATGTGTCACTGCTACTTGTTCCTGGGAAACCAAATGTCCACACTAGTCTGGACATGGCCTCTTACCTATCCACTATAATACACTGACGCGTAAGGGTATAACAGGTAAGCTGATCTGAAAATATTACTTAAAACAATGTTTTCTCCAGGATTCAGTGTTTGTCATAGATTTTTTAGTATTTATCTAATATAGGTTTATCTCAATTTATGCGGCTTTTTTATATGTGAATTTGCTCTTATGTGATGAGCATATTTAGACCCATAATTCTTTATATGCGAGGTAAATTATCTCTTATGCGATCAGCATAGATGTTCCCCCACCCAAACAAGTAAGTCTGTGGGAAGAGGGGAAAGGGCCCTTCTCACCCCAGCCCTGGCTGCAGCTGCCCCAGGAGTAGTCGACACCATCTGCCTGCACCAGGGTATGGCACAGCCCAGGAGCAGAGGTAAGTGGGGACAGGTGGAGCACAGTACAGCCCAGGGGCTGCAGGCAGCTGGTGCCAGCTGCTTCTGGGGCCAATTCATGTGGGGCTGGCATGAGTGCTGCTCTATGTCCTCTGCTTTGCTGCCTTGTACAGACCCGGGAATGGCACCCTCTCCCCCCACCCCTTCCCTAGTCCCAGCCTCACTTCTTCCATCCCTTACCACCATGGAAACCTATCCCTATTTGTTACACTGTAAAGTGGGTTAACTTTATGCAAATTTAATTTATGCACCATTCTCCAGGAAGGCATGTATAGCATCTTTTGAGGAAAACCTGTATAGGTATATTACAAGCCTCTGGCTTGGCAGGAAGTGCAATTGTGTGGATCAGACATCAGATCTTATCATGCCTTTACCTGTAGGCCTGGGAGGGACCTCACACTGGTTTCCCTGGAAGTGGTAAAGGCCTGTACACACTGCTCCTTAGAGCAGTGAACTGCTGCATGAGCCTGATTTGGGTTTAGGTGTTGGTGGCATAAAGTAAGCCATCAACAACTAGAAAAAGTGTGGCAAATGCTTGTTCACACCCTGAAGTACTACCCTGCCCTATATTCTGCCTAACAGTATGAGGTGCAAAGAGGAATTTTAATAGAAGCAAACACAAAGATAAATGCCTAAGGCCAAGTGTGATGAAGCAGCTTTAGTGCTCAGTCACTTCAAAAGCTGAAGCAGGCAGCCACCAGGTGGCTGATTGTGGTGGCCATTTTCAAACATAGGCCAGAAAGGGTAGCTCCCCAGAAATACCAGGTCAGTTACCTCCCTGGTGAAAGGCAAGGAGGGGCAGTTAAAAACCCCAGCCCCCACATCCCTGGTGGATTCAATCTGCACAGGGAGAGCCCAGGCTCATGGGAGTCCTGAGGCAGGGCCCAGGTCACAACAGGGACCTGGAGCAGTGCTCAGACTCTTCATTAGTCCTGTGACTGCAGAGGCCCTGAGAGGGGGCTGGGCAGGGCTATGACCACTTGAGCCAGATGGGGTGACAGACCCCAGTGGAGCTGCAGTGAGGGGTGGTGTGTGTAAGACCCTAAGGCCAGGCATGGCTGTGTCCACCTGAGCCCCAAGAGGTAGATGACCCCAGTGGAGCCCCAGTGAGGGTGGTGGGTGGAGCCCCTGTGAGGGGGAGGTGTGTACCATCAGAATCCATTCTTCTGCTCCTTAAATGTGGTATTTGGCTCCACTGTAACTAAACAAACCAGAAGAACTTCTGCAGCGTATTTATAAAATGTGAAGCAGGTCACATTCACAAATGGTATGGGTATTCCAATCACATGAGAGAGAGAGAAACTGAGAAGACAGCCCCAAGCATTGTGTGAAAAGGAAGAAGATTCTTCAGAGGAATGTGATGCAGCTGCTTCATGAAAAAAAACCCAGAGGCCTAAATCTGATTTATGCCACTCTGCTAGAAATCCTCCAGGTGATACACTGTTTCCCTGACATGGCTTTGAGACTGCTACTATTCATGAATAACTGTTTTGCCAAGTAAGAACCTTAGATGAAAACTGATCAATTGATGGCCCAGAGAGAAAAATGGAAAATGAAAGATTCTGTAGATGGAGCTGGAGAAAGTCCATCTTAATATCAGTTCTGAAGGCATTATTACTAGGTACCATGTAAATAATACCATTCTGTCATTACTAGTGCATATAATAAAATGTATTTACCTGATCGGTTGTAGCAGCCAATTTAATAGGATGTGTGGCAGAAAACCACCTTGGTTTCTCCCCAAAAATCTCTGCCCTGTGACACTGTGATTTAAATCTCTGTGCTGTGACCATTCAGTTAGGATGGGCCCAGCACACAC
>NW_017729032.1:227029642-227030398 GCF_001723915.1 Gavialis gangeticus
GTGTGGGAGACTTATTGAGGGGTTGGTCTAAATTATGCCTAAAAGACCCCTTAGGTCTGTGGACTAAGGGAGACTATACCTTTTTGCCCCCGGACTTGGGGAAGTACCCCAAGTGCCTGTACTGGGTCAAGTACCCATGGGACTTTAGGCCCGTGTTACCCCAAGGACACAGGGCCGTGAGACAGTCCATTCTTGGGGTGGTGGCGGCACGTTACCCCCAGACTAGCGAGTGTGCTCCGGGAGAGGGGTCGGCCGGACATAAGGCGCCCCTAGGGAGGCATTCGGAGCCTGGAGGGTGGTCGGGCGCAGGGAAGTGGGTAGCTCGACGCAGGAGCACCCCCTACTGGCCCGCCTCACGTGGTGGAAACAGCGGAGGGATACGAATACCCAGCTGTGTTCCTGAGGTGGGATCTCTGCACCCGCCACAGGATGTACTCAGTTTTATACAGTTATATATCGTGGGCCCTGCAATATGTAATTACAACAGATACCACACCTGATTTAACTTTGTAATGTTCTCTTTTCATCAATATGATGATATAATATGGAAGTATTCATATGTTGCAACATATGCAGTATTGCAAAATGGCTGGCAATAAGTAATATTTTCATTATTCCTATTACTGTGTTTTGCCAGCATCCACACGTAGAGTTAAAACTACTTTGTAACGTGTACTATAAGTATATGTAGAAGAGTCCATTCCCCAAAGGATTTATTATACACACCATATTTTTCTCAGATACCACTCTGCCCTA
>NW_017729032.1:227035398-227038289 GCF_001723915.1 Gavialis gangeticus
TAAGTATATGTAGAAGAGTCCATTCCCCAAAGGATTTATTATACACACCATATTTTTCTCAGATACCACTCCGCCCTAAATAAGACACCCACCTTGTTTTTGAAAGGTGGAATGAAGTAAAAAGGATCTTTCCTTGCAAATGCCAGTAAGTAGGATCTTTTTAAAGGGAAGATAGAGCTGCAGTTGGAATGGAGAAAATCCTGCAGCTGTACTATTAATCCCTTAGCACATGACATGGCAAGTGCTACTGTTTGAGCTGAACCTGGCTCCTCTTTTCTCTTCTTGAGCTGAACTGGGTGGGCAAGCAGCAGTTCCTGCCAGATCATCCACAGACTTGATCCTAGCCAGCAGTATCTGCAATGAGATGAGGGCTCACCTAGCTCAAGTATAGGACCTGGGCAGTTCAGTTCCAATAGGATCAGACCCTCGGCTAACCTGATGGGGGAGGGAAAAAAAAGAAATAGGTTATTTTAAATTTCCAAAAGATATTTAGTTCCTATATTTAACACACTAGGTCTAAGTACAGACAGTCAAGAAGCCTGAGGCTGAATCGATTCAATCTTTGCAGGTTAGTCTAAGCTGCGTAGATTGAACCAATAAGCAAGTGAACAGACATTCACTTTTGATTTCAGAAATGCAGCCACATGCCTGCAGAGGCACACTGGAATCTTAGCTGGAGCAGACAGCTTGGGCTAAGGCTAGCCCAGCCACCCTGCAAGGGGGTGGGGGAGCTGCAGGGAAGGTGCAAAGCATTCTGGGGGACTGAGTTAACTTTAGGCTGGAGAGGATCTGAGACAGAAGTTCAATAAACCAATTTAACCTATATCAGTTAAGTCTGATACTACATCCATCCAGGTTTATCTTAAACTGGTTTCAGACATTTGAAAGTGGTTTATGTGCACTAAACTTCTGTTGTGTTACACATATAAACTGGTTTCCAGTCACTTATACCAGTGTTTGTATAATTTCTATCCCTAGCCCAGCAGATTATATAAAGGATAATGGATACTGAAATAAGCTTCATTACACCCCTCTCAGTGGAACAAAAAATGTTATTGAATCTTCAGATCTCTTTCCCTCTTATATTTACTCCAACTCCATACCCAGATCTTCACACAGCACACCTAAACAATCACAATCACAGTCACAGAACACATTTAGCTACAGTAAACAGTTTTACCATTTTTGCTGACTGATACTCATCTTTGATAGTTTTTTCCTTTTAAAAAAGTATTACTATATGGTGATATTTGCTACTAAAACTGTCTCTATGTTGCATTTTTAACTGAGGCTCTCCTTGCCTCCCTTCTTACATTTTTCTTTTCCTCTTGATAATTTCATAGTCCCTGCTTGTACATCACTGGTCTCTCTTCATACCTTCTCATATTCTTTCTTTCCACTTCCTTTTTTGGTGTTACCAACTTTTTGTTTACCCGTGCATACTCTGATTCCTGCTAACCTGCAAGAACATCAGGAGGCATTCTACACCAGCCTCCCAACCACTTCACAGCTGCATACAGACCAAGTTGGCTGATAACCCACTAGCACATCTCCTCGTGTAAATTATATTTAATGATGATGACTGACACATTTCTCCATGGGGAAACTGGTATCTAGCCAAAAAGGTTTTGGAAAAGGAACAGCACTACAGGGTTTAATGGCCCATGACCTGTTTACAAGTCTTCATAACAGAGAGTGAAATCTGTGCAAATGTAAGAAATGGTTTTGACAGTTTTACATTTAAAAATTATTTTAAAGCTGGCACTTCTCTTCCTGATCTATGGGCAGGTCCAACTTTATTCAACCAGTAAAACCATGTACCTGTAGGCTTTTAAACCAAAGCCCATCTGAGTCCCATGGCCATTTAGGCTAGCAGAATTAAAAAAGGACAATTTCTGTGGCCAGAAGAACAAAAAGTAGCTTTGTAGTCATCATTACATCCAGCCACTTTTAACTCCTCAGTCCAAACAATATGATTCCCATTTGCAACTTGAGTTGACAGGGATTGACAAAGAACAACTCAAAGCAATGTGTCAGGATCTGAAACATCTCAACTACTCTGCCTCATACTGAGGCTAGGGTAAGGGAACTTGTTGAGCTTCTGGGGAGGCAACTAAACAAACAGAAGCAGAGGGGCTGGGGACACCTCCTAACCCTTGTACCTATTGGAAATTCTGTCATCTGCTGAAAAGCAAATGTTTTTATTAGTTTGTTTTATTATTTGGTAAGAGTATTTATTATTAAATATGCATGAGTTATACTGCTGTAAAATGCTAGTGGAGATAAGGTACAAGGCGTATCAGTGAAATAAACCATATGAAAGGAGTATTATGCCAAATTAATGTAGTTATTTAATGGTGACAACACAGGGGATCAGGAACAGAAAAAGTCAGGAAGCAAAAGTTCCAACTAGTCTTAGAAGTCAGGGGTCTGGAGCAAGAAGATCAGGAGATTGAGGTCTGTAAGGGATTGAGATGTGGATACTGATCCTGGGTAGAACTATGAAACAGGGAGTTCAGGAAAAGGAAGCAGGGATCTGAATTGAAGTAATCAGCCTGGGGCTCCAGAGCAGACACTTGTAGCCATATGGGACCAAGAAATGGGTAATCACCAAACTAAGAGACAAAGGAAAGCAGTCAAAAAACAGGGGTCTGGACTGAAGTCAGGAAGTGGCAAGGAAGGCTAGAGCAAATGGTCCAGGCTGGAGTCTGGTCAAGGAATCAGGAGGCAGGAACTAACAGGCAGAAATTAGGAACAAAGAACAAAGGCTTTTTTGAGGCACCACAAAATGTACTTTCATGCATGGGATCTGGTCTTCTACACTGCATATTTGCAGCACAAAGCCAAAATTAGATACCAGGAAACCTCAGTATCAAAAAAAAAAAAAAAAA
>NW_017729032.1:227043289-227044700 GCF_001723915.1 Gavialis gangeticus
TCAAAAAAAAAAAAAAAAAAAGCATGCCAAAACAGCAAGATGCTGCACATGGCAACAGCATGCACCTCCCAAAACTGGAGCCTGGCTGGCCGGAGCTATGCTCTGGCTGCCAGCCAGGCTCTCTGAACCCAGATCACCACTGCTGAAGCCCCAGGAGGCCCTCAGGGCCCCAGTAAAGGCTGCTGTGGCCAGCCTAGGTTCTGGCTTCAGTCTACTGTACCCCACACAGGGCAACTTGCTAAATGCCAGAGCATGCATGCAGGGGCATTCCCTGAGTACAACTAGAAGTGGACCAAACATGGAGCCCCTGGACATGCCCCCAGAGTAAACACTATCATCTCCCAGATAATACAGAGAGAGAATTCAGAGTTGCCACAGGACCCCTACTCTTTTAGTTCTAATATGCATCTCTTCTATAAAATAGGGGTTGGAAAGAAAAGAAAAGCCACCAGCACATCTGCCAATAATCCTGGTTTAGCCATAATGTTGCCCTGTGGGGTCAGGCCAACTCTCAGGATCTCAATATTGCACTTTTAGACAGGAGGGCATGGCATACATTTGCACATGCACACAGTCAAAAGTCAATTAGGTGCACACACACATACACACACTAGGTACATACACACACTGTAGGTGCATGCACACCCACTAGGCTTGCACACACACACAACCAATTCAGGCACATACACATCCAAAATTACCAGCCTAGACAAATGCACAGCTATCACCAATTCAAGCACCTACACACACAATACAGACTAAAAGAAATGAGACCAGAATCAATTACCAAGAACTGCACACCCAATACACATATACAAATCAATAATTCGTATATCATGCACACAGTGACATACATGTTTATCAGTTCACTTACATACCACTCACCTACACATACACACAGATGAGTTCTTAACTTGGGTATTGTGGTGTGTTTGTATGTGCTTGGTGTACTTGGGATACCTGGGTGAAGGATAAGGTAAGAGAGAGAGAATGAAAGTGTAGGGGGTGAAAGTTGTCAGTGCTGTGATTAGAATCAGCAGACTGGAGAGAAGTTGGGGTAACTTAAGGTTAATTGGTGTTAATTGAAAGCAGAAAGCAACAGGGCTGAGAGCCTGCAGAAGGGGAACAGAGGGGAAGCAAAAAGTGGTGGGAACAGGGCTGAAAGCCTGCAAAAAAAGGACAGAGAGGAGCTGAGAGGCGGCAGAAAAGGGGAGACAGAATTGAGAGATCAGCAAAATGGGGCTGGAGCCGAGAGAGAGAGACAGAGATAGGGAAGGGACCAGGATTCAGTAAAACACAACCCAACTCCGGGTTACAAAGGACAGTAGTTTTATTGAACAGGGGGGATGGTGACACAATATCTTATTGGTTCCTTCACTCACACACACACACACACACACACACACACACA
>NW_017729032.1:227046037-227046304 GCF_001723915.1 Gavialis gangeticus
GAGGACAGTCCCTGAAGGAGTCAGCCTCTGTCTCCAGTTAAGCGGGTCTCTCTCTCTCTTTCTCTCTCTCTCTCTCTCTCTTTTTTTCTGTGGGAGGGGGGCTCACTAGGCTTTTATCAGAATTTGGTAGTGAATCAGAATGTATACTCCACAGAACTTTCTAGTCTGATTATATAACATAATTGGGCATGCGCACTGTTATCCTCTCTCACACTGGGCATGCGTCTGACAGGGAAACTAGGTCACCCTTGAGTGACAGGCCCATAG
>NW_017729032.1:227046658-227056715 GCF_001723915.1 Gavialis gangeticus
AAGACAATTATCAAGATTTACATTATAGTTTTGGCTCTGTATTTATACATGTATATTTGTTATGGTTATATATTTGATGCTTACAGTTATTTTATGTAATTTATTTTCATACCTTCCTACTGTAGTTAATTTATTTGCTAAATTCCCTTTTCACCTTAAAAAGTTAATGTAAGAACAAAACTTCATCCAAAATATATATAGTGCATTTGATTGCTATCATTATGGAAATTCTATAGCAGGCAGAACTACTCAACATTCAAACAACAGATGTATTTTTTCCTTTCAGAACTTCCAATGTGATGATGCCTAAAAGAAAACATTTTGATGTAGAAGGTAGGAATATTTAAGTAAATTTCAAGAGGCAGCCTTAAAACCAAGATGCACAGTAGTTATAGCCACTTTAGCACATCAGAGTTCTATACTTGTTTTATTTATTCAAGTAGTCCTGTTTTAATGAGATGACCAGATTTTTACTTTATAAATCCAGAAAGTTAGACTCCCTGAATGAAGCCAACATGTTATTGGTTCATTTCTAATGGCTTCCTTCTGTTTTGGCTATAGAAACTTTCAAAGGCATTTTAAATATGCATATTTAGAAATAGGATCATATTTGTTGTTGAATGGCCAAACTCTCAGAGGCAATTTAATTAAAGCACCCAGAGCATCACATGTCCCCACACTGAAAAATGGTGGCAGGGGCACTTTAAATAAAGCTCATTGAATGAGCTTTAGTTAAGATACTGATACATGTGATGCTGGATTCTGCTGGAGTGTAATAATTACAATGCTCCAGAAGACTCGATTAATCAAGTCTTCTCTGACGTACTGTAATTACAGTATGTCAGAGCAGCCTCACTGCACGTGTATAGGTGCCCAGTGGATCATTATTTTCATAAGGGAAATAATTAACAAAGTACCCATCTACACCATAGCTATAATTAAATCAAGGATCTGGTGAAAAACACAACCCGCCCATGACCCCAGGGACTCTGATCAGGCAGATCAGCCTGGACCAAGTGCCTCAACAGCCACACCTGCAGTAAGCCCTCAGCTAATAAACTCTACCCCAGTTTACAACCAGCAAGGTTGTTTGGCTGCTGGGAATGCTGCTTACCAGCTAGGGCCATGGGTTTCCAGGACAGTCAACACTTCTGTCCGCTGTGGTAAGCCTCCTGACTCGTGAGCTCCTGGCTTTGGTTTGTGTCTTTTTCTCAGGCTTCAGCTCTGGATTTCCCCTACAGTCTCTGGCCTGGCTCTTGACCCCCAGTCTGGCTGTGTGATGTAAAAGGGACTTGCTACTTAAAACTATATCATCATTCTCAATCCCTACCTACATGAATATATTATATTAAATTTGAAAACACTATTTCTTGTCATGCTAATGGAGTAAAACCGAACTACGGCAGAGAAATTTTAAAAATGCTTCTTGTTTCCTGGAGCCCAAAAACATTTGAGTTCTAAGAGTTGTTAGACATGCCTGTAAGAGTAGTTTACACCACTCTGGCAGCAAGGGGCCTTCTGGCTAGTCTACACACAAAAAAAGTTATACCACACCAACTGTATAAGTGTATTTCAAGAAGCACATGGTCTCCTCTTTGCCACAGTCCCACCCCCTGTCATCCACCCATTAACACAGCTAAATTAGTAAAAAGGTGTTTCACATGGGAAGACCTACACTCATATTAGAATTGCAATAATCTTAGGACATCTCCAAAGGTTGAAAACTGGTACAATGAGATGGCACAGGTGGCATCTCAGGAGAGTCATGTTTATAAGGCTTATTTCTTTGAAAATTTAGTATAGCTTAGGTTCTCTAGAATATTTTTTAATTAAAATATTAGTCCTTGCTCACTTCATTTTTCCTTCTTCTGTATCAACCACTTCCCTCCTTTCCCACTTTCATTATTAATTGTTTGTGAAAGACACGCACATAGTTCATATATAATTGAGATATCTGTTTTTTGCATTAAGGAAAATATCAGTAAAAATAGAATTGGAATAAGCTATACTGATATTCTTGCAAGTTTATATCAATAAAATTGCATTGATAACTACTTCAGTACAAGAATAAAATAAAACGAAAAGACTGCATCCACATAAGCATGGAAGTTTGGTTCCCTGGGGAGAACTAGCAGTGGCACACCTTGTGCCACTGCTACTTGTCCCCAGAAAAAACCTGTGCTACACACTCTGTGGTGTGCGGCAGCTTACCCTAAGTAGGGTAGAAGAGGCTGGGGTCAGCACTGGACTGATCCCAGAAGCCTTATCTGGAGTCCTGGGGGCCTCCTGGAGCTGCAGCTGTGGCAATCCTGTCACTTGGAGCCTTGCAAGGTGCTGGTTTTGGACAGTACGCACTGTCCCCATTTGCACTGCCTGGCTGTTGGGGGGGAAGGGGTTTGGGAGAGTGGTTCTACAAGTTTTTTGACCCCTGGATCTCCTGGGGTAAAAAAAAAACACTTGCACTGCTACCTTGCAGCATAAAGAACACCTGGATGTATGGTATGTGTTTCCACAGATGTGTCTGCCACCTCACATACCACACAGCCATGCTCATTTGGAGGTGGTCAAAGAATGCACTGCCAACAGCAGCTAAAATCCTACCTGCCTAATTGACCTAACTACTCCAAGGCAAAACTAGAGGAAACCTGACCTTAAAATGAATGCAACCAAAAATTATATATCTTTTTTGTCTCAGATCATTGCAAAGGTAGCTTAGTAAGAACCCAGAATTATTTATTTAATTTCCCATAAAAATCAAAATAATAAAAGAACCAATAGCCTCTGTTTTGAATTAAATCTCTTGATATTATTTTCTGATAAGACTTAGAGAGATAAACACTTTTTCTGCTCATATAACAAAGTATAGATGCGCACTGACCTTTTGCTTATTTATTTATTTTCATTTTTATTTACTTTGCTCCTCTACCTTTGTTCTTATATCATTACTCACATAATTTCAGTACTTCCCATCTTCCAAGCATGCCTGACAGGAATAGTTTGTACAGCTTTTGGTCAGCTGTTAAGATGTGAGATCATCTCATGACACGCAATATGAGTTAATATCACAGAGGACAAGAAGATATCCAACGATGAATTGTAATGACTTGAAGCATGATTCCATTCTTATTTGTTGCTTTGAGCAACAAGGAACAGTTGTCCAAACATGGGCCTGTATTCTGCTACCCTTGGTCATGGTAGGTACCATCATATTACTTTAGGGGCCTTTTTATACCTTACACTGTAAGCTGCACATATGTTGATCAGCGTTAGTGCTAGTTGGAGTTTGGACCACTCACTCCCATTACAGACTTCTTCTTACCCCCCAGCATTCCCCTGCTTCCTCCGCCTACTCCCAGAGCTCCCACCCTGCCCCTCAGAGTTCCCTTCTGCTGTTCCCTGGCCCTGGAGCTCCCCACCTCTCCTTTTGCCCATTGTAGCTTTGTACTTGTCGCTGCCCATTGCTACTGCTACTCTCTGGGGTGACTCAGCCTGGAGAAGAGCAGTAGCCTAGCAGTGGCAGTCAGGCAAGCAGGTTAACCCTTCCTTGCCTGCTCCCCCAGGATAGACAGTGGGAGCAGCCACAAGTAAGTCGGAGGTATGGGGGAGGGCAGTGAGTGGAGCTCTGGGGTGTTGGGGAGGGCAGAAGGAGGCAGTGGGAATGATTCAGGCCACTGGGGGAGGTGGGGAGGCTGGGGTGTTTATGCTAAGGCATAGCTACTTAGCTGTGTAGACATAGCTACAAGTGGCTTAAGGTAACATGGATCAGAAAGAACTCTGCCCTGTAGTGGTGTAACTTTGAGCCACATAACAAGTGCTTAAAACTACTTTCAGGTATTAATGTGTGGACAATCCAGGTGTTAACAGCTGCAGGAGCCAACCAAAAAGATCACATAAGACCCAAAGAGATCTAAGCAGTTTATTTGGGACTATTTATGGTATAAAAGATTCTATTCATTTAGAAAAATTAAAAGGCATTGACTTTATATGACTAGTTAAGCTAATTTGGAATCTCTAATTAACTCCTAGATCAACTGTTAGATTCAGCTCAGCCCTGGTGTGAAAAAAAATCACTCTCACTGACTTTAAATTGAAGTGGCATCTACTCATGACAGCTATATCTGATCCTGTTGCTTAAACTGTGACATCTCCCACAGTGCAAGATTACAACTTTACATTCCACTATGCCTGTTGAAGAACAGAAAGGAAATTTGTGTCTCAGCATCACTGTTCCTTTCCTGCTACTGTCTTGCTTTGGGAAGTATTTGTGTTACCTCTTTTCATGAAATATATTTCCTTACGCCTTCAGGTGCACCAACTAGTAATCTGAGCAGTTGGTTGGAGTAGGAAAGATGAAGGCAGGCCTCTTCCTGTTTTCTTTCCTTCTGCCAGCAGCAGGGAGGTCAATTAAGATCCCAATTTTCCCCTTCTCTAGAACTGTAATAGTAAATGGAGAGCTTGTATGTATACAGTCTCTTTCTGAATAATACCATGTGTAAATGCTCTTATTTTTGAATGTTCAGGTTACCTTTGGTGCCTTAAATTCACACTCTAATGTGAACTTTCAAGTGTAGCTAAGAAGCAAATAGGAACAAATGATAAATAGGAATAAATACAGAGGAAGGAAGAGCTTTGTTCCTCTGTGTGGCTGAACAAAGTCTGTAAGAGACTAGCTCAAATTGCTAAGAACATTTTATGGTGGTCTCATGCCAAGATCTGAATCAGAAAGCCTCAATCTAGCCTACAGTAAGAGAAACAAATATTGATTGGAAGGCTTCAGGATTCAAAGATATATTTTTTTCTTTAGCCAGGCATTTCTAAGATTTATCTGATGAACCAGATAGTGACTTAAAAGCTGATTCAGTTTTAAATCAGCAATGCTTGAGAAGCCTCTTTGTTCTGCAGACTTTAGCATGACAGTGACTGTGAGTTGAAGGGAGAGAAAAGAAGAGAAGCCACCCACCAAACCTCCCTGGTTCCGTTAATTGTAAGGATATTCAGTTGCAGTGTACTGGGCTATCTTATGTTCAGAACTAGTCTGTACCAGACACTATCATTCTTAAGGCTTGTTCTTGTCTGTCTTCATTACAATCAATAACCGATGCCTCAAGTAAGGCTGGAGATTTGGCATAAAATAAAGAAAAGGACTGAAACTTTGATTAGAAGTAAGAATCAGACTGATTCTCCACATAAATATACTTCCAACTGTGAATGTCTTCAGCAATTTCATCAAGCATACAGACACAAGCAATGGGAGAGGGCAGGGACAAAATGAAGAAAGATAATTATCCGGTTTATTATACCCGCATAAGCCAAAACGTCTTGCACCTATCCTGTGTTGCTTAGCCACAAACTTCGATGAACTGTGTTAGAACTTCCTTTACCATTTGGTTGCCTGTAGCAATGTTGTTGTCTTTCTAGTACTTTGATCTTCCTAGGCTTCAGCGCAGATGAAAGAACACAGTAGAAGATCCTGCAAACTCCTTGATAGGTCCTGATCACTGATGTAGGTCTCCAGAATAATAAGGCAGACCACTGTGTATCCCTTTGGACTTAGGGAAGGCCATAAAAGAGAAAGACAGAAGACCTTTACTCTCTTTTATTAAACCATTCCTCAATGTATCTGGCATTTAGTCTGCCTCAAGGGAAAGGCAGCACAGTCCTCTTTGCTACCTCTGAGCATTACACCCCAATAGCCCTTGAGAATGATCCTATTCTTATAATGTAATAGGCTTCTTATATAACAGAATCAGTCTTACACAAGAGTCAGGAAACTTAAGAGTTAATCTCAAACTGCACTTTGGAATTTTGCTTCAAATCTATTAGTAACTCTGTAACTAAATAAGTTGTATTGAATGTGGAAACATAGTTTTAATAAGGAAATTATAGTTCTTCTATAGGAAATTCATGTAGAAATGATTACTTCAAAGTCCTCAAATACAGTTACTTGTGTATATCTATGCATGAACATGTTCTGGTAAAGAAATGCTTCCTCCAGGCTGTAGGAATCAGAAACACAATATTTGCCAACAGGTTCCTGTTCTATTGTGCCCTCAGGCTAGTGGTCTCCCTAGCTAAATCTGCATTGGTTCTTATTCTTACATTAAGCATATCTAATAGGATGTATATTATTTAAAATAGGTTAAGTAAAGATCCATGTCTCAATCCACCTTAGTGTCTTCCTAGTTGGATTCCATTCCTCTAGGACTAGTCTAGTATGCTGCTTACATCTGCAACATGACTTATGTAAAAGGGGGCTGATCAGGAATTTCCTGATAAACATATTGCTTGCAGGGAATAAGGTGCCTGATTGTCCAAACAGGTAAAAGCTAAATTTCCTCAGCACCCTAACTTTATGCATGTATTCCCCATATTTCAAAGGCAGACAAAAAACTTAGAGTCCTTGTTATTCTGATTCTAAGGAAAAAATCCTTCCTGACCCCCCAAATTTTATCATAAATACATAAGCAAAACCCTCCAGAAACTATGAAAGGTTTCTAAGTATCTGTGGGCAGCAACAGCACACCAAGTCAAATTCCCCTCTTAAGCTATGGCAGATGTCTAACATTTCTGAGAAAACAGACACCAAATAAAGCAGTATTCCTTTCCCCTATAAGGAAACCAGAAAACACCCTGAAACACAGCAAAACAGGGGATTACCAGACACCATCCACATACAGAGATAGAGATTTTTGAGGAATTCATGAATCCCCATATCACAGAAACAGATTACCAGTCTAAGAACAACTCTATCATACCATACATCCTATAAGCTTATTGAACTGCATCTTAAACAATTTAATTGGCTCTTTACATTGTTGACAAATAGTGTGCAATTTCTGGCCAGTTTCTTCTTACCTGTCATTATTCTACTGAACCATAGAAAATCTTTTCTCCTCTTCTTCCCTGAAATGTGACGGCCGTGCACACCATTTATTTCAGAAATATTGTCGAGAGATACAGCTGGCCAAAATGTTTGTATCTTTTGTTCTTGTGATCCACAAGGCATTCACAGCAGGAGTTGTGTCTACTCAAAGGAAGAAAAAGGGGAAAAAAAGAAAATCCTGTGAAAAATGGAAACAGAAACAAAAAGACAAAGCAAGACAATGTAGTTAGGATACTGCCCCCCCACCCCCGCAATGGTGTCTCTCAAGCAACAGGCTACCTAACTCCCAGTCAGGAGGCACTAGGCATCAGGACTTGTAATGGATCCAAATGCCTTCTGTGTCCCAACAGGAATACAGACATCTCCACTGGACAAAATGACATATACGACATATATGCCAACTACTGACATAGTTTTATATATTAAGCATGCACAGCAAAGACCTGATAACAGGGATTTGGGGGCCAAAAAGGTGACCACTATCTCCTGAGGCAAGATGGATAATGATTGGTCTGAAGTGTGAAGATTGATAAATTTGTTTCAATATGCTGATTGACAGATGCAGCAGTTGGATGAGCAGTTGAGTGACATGTGCCTTAGAGATATGATTGGACTGTGAATGTGGTGTGATTTTGAGATATAAAAGGGTCTGAGCTTTGTTCTGGAGAGTTTGAGTGGGTTCTGTTCGTGTTTGTATGGCTCCGTCTGATGCATGTATCCTAGGTGTGAGTTAGTGAGTTTGAGACTGTGAAATCAAGGGTGTTCTGTGAGTGTCTAGTGTGTGTGGAGTGACTGGAGTTGTGTGTTTCCTGGGTAGGGTAAGACTCTCCAGTGATCACTTAGGGATTTGACCATAGACCAGGACCAGTGCCACTGGGCCAGCACTCCTATGGTAACATATCACCTGTTCCCTTGATAAAAGGAGAAAGAGTACCCTGAAGAGGGGAAAATCTCCAAGGGAGGTGGGTGAACACCCTGCTTAGAGTCACCCACAGCCTTAAAAATCCTTTCCCTGGGCTGAACTCTGAGAGGAGTAACACCCTCGTTTGCTTAATTAAGTTCAGCAGTTAACATTACTACATGACAGAAAGAACTCTAACTTCAGCTGTAGAAAGACTTGCAAGCCTGTAGCAGAACACTGTAGCTCCATGGACATACCATTGCTGACCTCATGGTGGCTGTTCTCAGACAGCAGATTTAAAAACTGAATTGAATAGGAAATTGTGGAAAAAGAAATCATCCACAGACAAGATTGTGTTAAGTGTGGCTTAAACAGGGATTATGGATTCTTATCCCATTACCTCAATTAGTTTTTGGGCAGAGACAAAAGTTACAATTTTCCCATCATTGGGCCTCTGATAGCTCTCCACAGACATGCTGTGGGACATATGCACAGCTGTAGAGTGCTTTTGAAGTAGATGATTGTACAAAAAATTAACCCTCCTCAAACGAGGTATCAGATGAAGGTGGTCTGCTTTAGGGAAATTGTGTTAATTTTTCACATGATCAGGGCTGGGCTGATGCAACTGCTGTAGTGCCACTACTATTGTGAACAGAGGGGAAAAGGGAAAGCCAGCAGCAATGAGCTACTGGCTGGGGTTTGCCTGGCCTGAGCTGGAGTGGGGGTGGGGGGTAGTCAGGGCCCTCCCTCCTCACAACCTGCGCCACACCCTGTGGCTGGGTACTGGGGGAGCTGGGCTGGGCCCATAAAGTGGGGATCTCCAATTCACACTCCCCCACCAGCTAAGGCTAGGCAAACCCCAGCTGGCAGCTTGCTGATGCTGGTTTCCCCCGCCCTTCTTGCTGATAGCCCCAAAGCTTGGGGGAGGGGGGGTTGGCTCGATTTCTGTCCTCCCTCACCCCCCACAACAGGCAAACATCTCTAACTCATGATACTTGATGTAAAGCACCATGAGTTGGAGCAAGGGCCTGAAAGTCTGTCAGTCATGACACCTTTTTTCCTATGGGTTTACTGTTTGTCTCCCAGGACTGCCCCCCACCCTTCTCTCCTACTGTATTCTGTATTCTCCTTTCTCTCTCCTACTTATATTCTGCTTTCTGCATATCTTTTCACAGCATGGAAGTTTGTGCTACACACATACTACACACCCACACTTCGGTTAATCTGGAAAGTGTAAATCTACTATCATCCAATAGAAAACTTTTATATTCTGCTGGGTGTCCAATTCCCAAGCCTGATTCAACTCAGGCATATGCTCATTCCTTCCTGCTCATCACTCTGTTGAAGCCTCCAGAAGTCAAGTGTTGTGGCCTTCTCTCTCATGGAGTAAAACAATTGGATGCGTGCACATTAAGAACATAGGGAATGTAAGGGAGAATCTTACGATTGCCACAAAAGGAAAATGTATTCCTCCCCACTGTTATTACAGGTTAGTGTGGGCAGGTCCTTCTTCCTGCTACTTTTTGGAGGCCAGTCTGTTCTGCTATTAGTTTCTCAAGCTATTAAGTTCCCACCAAACAAATTTTAGGCTCTGACAGAAGAAAGAAAAGCCCTCAGTCCTCTTCCAATTAGGCGAAGAGCCACTTTCCACTCTGGTGTTCTCTAGCATAGTAGCCTGGCCTCTCCTCTTCCCTCAGAGCTTTTCCCCTTCTGCTCTCTCCTCTGGGGTTTTAAGCTCCCAGTGGAACATTCCTTCATTAGCAGAACGCCCATGCCCCTACCTGAACAGCCTTAGTGGGGCTGGTTGCCCCTTTCTTATGGGGGCAGACCACCCTGTTATAGCATGTATTACATTTGCTTAGTGGCCAGGACACATAGCAGGAAGCCATTAGTCTATGACTTCTACCCATATGAGAGAGGTGAGAGGTAGTTAGCGCTATTCATGTGAAGTCAGCAGAAGACACGGGTTCAGGGAGGCATACACTTTCATAGGAGATAACTGTCACACAACCTTATGCCTTTCTGAACTAGTCAGTCTCCAAGGTGCCACTCTACTTTGCTTTTATCTAACTGTAAGTGAAGGCTATTGGCTTCAGGGTACCAGAGGACACTGAAATTTATATTATCATTTATCATGAAAGCTGTCTTTTAATCCCTGCCTTTAATCCAGTTGCAAGTGAATTTTGCATAAATTACACTATATAATAGGTACATCTTGCCTCTTATCTTGTGTCACAGTGGCAGAGAGTAAAAACTGAGAGAGGTGGGAGCTG
>NW_017729032.1:227056822-227063545 GCF_001723915.1 Gavialis gangeticus
AAAAAAAAATGAAGAAAACACCCTTCCTCTTAATGTTAGATGATTCCCCAAGAAGTTATAGAGGTATCCCACTAATGTTTTCTCACTTGATGCCTCCATGATTTTAGGTCTAGGAAGTTCTGATTCAGAGGCCATATCCCTCACTCCCATGCTTAATAGCTACTGATACCCCTCTCCTCCAAGAACTTGTCCAGTCCCTTTTCCAACTCTGGCTAAAAAGTCAGTTTCTACAACATCTGGTGGCAATGAGCTTCACACTTCAGTTACCTACTGTGTGAGAGAGAACTTCCTTTTATTAGCTTTTAGCTTTCTACCTACAACTTTCATTTTGTGACTCCTACTTCTTGTATTGTGAAAGATAATATGTAATAAATCCCAATTTGCTTTCTCTTTGCCATTTAGTATTTCATAACCCCTTATCAGGTCGCCCTACAAGCATCTGTTTTCTAAACTGAATAGACCTAGCCTCTTTAGTCTCTTCTCATATGGAAGCGTCACCATACCATTAAACATCTTTCTCTGTACCTTCTCTATTCCTTCTATGTCCTTTTTAAGGTGTGAGAGCTAGAACTGTGCAAAGGATGCACCATGGCTATATAAAGGAGCATTCTTTCTACAGTATTTAGACTTTTATCAGCAAGAAACTTCTTTACATGGAATGACCCCTTTCCGAAATGTAAAAGACTCTTTGGATACAAATAAGCAAGCAGACAATCTTACATACAGCTACTTTAAAATCAAAACAGCTCCAATATTAGCATTAAGTACAATGCCTACATGTCTATTCTTTAAAAAAAGCCATTTTCAATTTCATTGTAACAAATTAAAATTTACTTGACTGAAGGCACCAAGAACTTTTTTTTTGTCCATTTTATATTTACATGTTTATTTAACTGAGTAAATAAATACATTTTTCTTTAGATTTTCATATGGGCTGACAAATTGTATGTCAAGGTTTTACGTACTAATAAAGCTGAAACATAACTTCACAAAATAGGTTTATAATTTACATGGCAGCTATCACTTAACTACAGCAGCCCTCTTGGCTATTTTTATATTATTTTCATATAGTCTTCATGAAATTCAGTTCATTTTGTGATACATTTTAACAATTAATGTCCACAGTAATTATGCATAGTGGTTTTGTTTCAATATTTATATTTATGAATTGTATAGTAGGAATGCAAATCATGTGCAAAACACATTAATATTCTGAAGCACTTGGATTTTAAATATATTTTATTTACAGACACACACATTAGATACAAATACATATACACACAGTATATTATTTATTTATAAATATGTATACGTGGGCACATCTATAAGTTCATTAATGTACCATAGTTCTCGTGCATTAATTTTAGCACTTGTATAATACTGTGCAGTAGCAGATTAGCATTGTTTGTGCTGTGACACGCTACTGCACAGTATTATTAGGCTACTGTGCAGTTAGTGTCTCACGTAGGCATGCCCTGTGTATCTAAACATAACAAAATATATGTAAAATTCAAATTCAAACATGTCATACACACATTATACCCAAATTTTAATATTACCATATTAAGTGCCAAGCTGGATATTCTTTGCAAACAATCAGTGTACTCCATACCAGTGGACATCCTCTTGTTTAGAATTTTCTGTCTTATAATAAGCCATTTGCTGCCAGGCATGCTTATCAGAAGGGACTGTTTTGTTCTGAAAACTGACCTTTCCATCCTGCTTTTCAGTCCTAAATAATTGTAAAAGTGGAGGCAAATGATTATAACAAAAAATCTTCTTAGTTCAAACCATCAGGAGGAGAAGATGGCTTGTGGGGAGAATATTTAATGAACATTCATCTTCAGTAATTAGCTACTCTGGGAGGAAGTTAGCAATGGATTCAAGAAAGGCAAATCAGCATGTTCTTTAATAACATTCCTGAACCTACACAGAATTCAAAGGTTCCATTTTAAAGAGCTATTTATTAGTGAAATTATGAACCATAGATATAAACCAGCTGCTGCAACTACATTTAAATGAAACTTGACACATGGAGGTATAATTTAAACACTGAAACATATCATGAATTGTTTAACCCAGTGTTGAACAATGGTGGGATAATACTTGAGTTTTTTTAAATGTTTTCTTCTAGCAGCAACAAATGAATACAGTATCTTGAAGCTTTAGCTAATATCTGCAAACTAGGGCAAGTGGACTTATCAATATACTAGGTCAATACGGGATTATTTATTGGAGTACTGGAAAAAAAATGATAGTACCTTAACTTCTGCCAACAGATGAAGGAAACAGCATATATTTTATAGCATTTTTTTACATTTGAAATAAAAGAAAGATAGAAGATCCAGGATGCTCCTATTCAGGTCAGTGACAAATCTCTCCCCAGCTTCAGCAAGAACTAGATTGTGTCCATGATCTAGAATTATAATACAAGCTAATTTTAGAATGTTTTCATTACAATCAATACATGTTCAGAGTCCTGCCTTATTCCCCCTGATGCCAATAATTAAATTCATATGACCACAATGGAAAAAAGATTAATTCTTTGTATTTATGTAATACAAAATCTATTCAGGTTTCTGACTGAATGTATAGTGTATCCATTATACTAAATTCATTAATGCAACTCACATATATTCCTGAATTTTCATTACAGATGAGAGAGCAAGTAGAAGTGACAGTTTTTCCTCTGCAGCTTACTAATATTAGCCATAACTGTGCAGCCTGCTTGGCCTATTCTGCCCACAAGAAATCCCGGTAATATCTGCAGAATTCTAAACATGCCCACGTTCTTATTTCCTCTACATGACCATTTGTCTATGACCTAAAGAGCTAATAAGGTCTCAATTTTTCGGGGAAAAAAAGGCCCTCATTGAATAGTGAATTCTTAACACCAATACCACCTAACTTTTTAATCTTCTCCTTTTCAGACAGAAGCAAAATTAAAATCACAGGCACAAATAATTGCATTCATTCTATAGCTATATTTGATAGCCTTTTTGAGAGATGGTCATAAGAAGATGAATGGCTTCAAGTTCAGCTGATAAAGTTAGATGGTGCAGTGAAGTGTTATACTGTCAAAATCCATTGGCCTTTTAGTTGTGGGAATGGATTCTATATTGTAGAGAACTGTGGCTGTAAAATGCTAGGAATAAATTGAGCTAAACGAATTTCTAGTGAGAACCAGTCAGAAGCATATTAAAAAGTTGTTTGAATAATTTAAGATTGGCAATTGTAATGATGTGATGTATCATTCATGATTATGACCAGCTTTTTTCATTAGCTTTTCAGAGTTAATTTCAACAAATGAATTCATATTTAAAGCTTGGTGTACTGTATAAGATTGAGCTTTGCATCACTGCAGAATATTTGATGAGAGGAAAAGAGTTTCTGTTTTTAGTTGACATTTTATGGCTTAAGGTGATAACGGTTAAACAAATGGGAGATATAATTGTTTGACATTCTGGATCCTCTTCAATTTATATGCTAACAGTGTCCTAATTTTCCAGCTGTGGAACTGTAGTGCTTTAAAAACATGATATGAAAAAATATGGATTCCTACAGGATTGGTTACATTTAAGGTTTACTAAGGAAAAATGAACAAGTATATAAACCAAAGCTTTATGGAATACCTCTCATATTTAATTGTTGCTAAGTGTCTACCTGCTTACTTTCCCGTCTTTAAAATCAATACAACTAGTGGTCTCACAAAATAACAAATATTTTAACCAGTGCATAAGCAACTTTGCACATTTCCCTCAAATAAAGTTGGGTGAACAGGATCAGAATATGCTGTAAATTTGAGGTAAAAGCATTTGAGGTGATGAACCTGTAAAATACCCTGTTTCCACATAGCACTTTTTCATGACCATTTTATCTTTAATGATGTGACAAGCAGTTTATAAAGTACAGTATTGAAATTCACTATAGCTTTTGATACGTATTGATAAATGAAAATTACAGATACATTGTGGAAAAGGTTAATTAACCTGCGTTTGACTTTCCATTAAGCTTTGAGCTTCCAGGTTATGGCTAGGCTAAAAAAGGAAAGAATTAGTGTCACAGTTTTGAGAAATAAGCTCTTACAATATTTCAGGCCTGGACTGAAATTGGAAGTTTAGGGCATTTTGTAAAAGCATCTGACCTAATCTGAACTCAGTTATAGCTACTAATGATTCAGCATGCAATACACACAGCAAGAAAGCAAAAGTGACAGGAATTCTGAATCAAAACACATGGAACATTAAAGCTTTTCCTGCTTGCAATGCTTCACACTATTAAGATAAACTTTAGACAAGTATCCAAAATATTTATCTGTGTGTTGGAACAGAATGAGAGCTCCAGACATTTGGAACAGGGAGTCAGCAATGCCCAGCACCGCGGCAGAGCATCATACACAAGGCCATTTTGTTCACCACATCACGGCTGAGCAAAGCCCTGCAAGCCCTTTTGTAAATAGCTCAGGCTCCATGGCATTCAGCAGCTGCCCAGGATGACTGTGGCAGGCAGCCAGAGGCTTCAGTCAACTGCAATGGGCTCTGAATGGTGAGGGATGGGCTGGGGTTGCGCTGCCCCATGCCCCTTCCCAGCTGGGCACCCTAAGGTGTGTGTGTAGCTGCCATTGCCACAAAGTCCGGCCCGGGCTCCATAGCCCAGTTTAACTGTTTGCAGCCTCCCAGGTACCTGCCACAGCTGGCTCAGGCTCTGGGCAGCTGCAGCAGGTAGCAGGCAGGCTGCAAACAGCTACACCAGAGTCCAGAGCCCTAGCACCAGAACCATGCTGGTGGTCAGTGCACACACAACTCAGGGCACATGGTGGGGAAGGGACCAGGCAGTGCAACCCCTGTCCCTCCCATGCTTTCCCACTGGAAGTGTGCATACACCTAGCATCAGCAATGAGGATTGGGCCCCTTGAGATTCCCCCAGTGTCTGCCTCTGTCATACCAAGTCGAAGTGCGAGTGTTTTTAGCACTCCCACCAAAAACGTTGCCAATCCCTAATTTAGAAGCTCATAGATTGCATGTTCAGTTTTGGTTCAGTCACAGTTGGGAATAAACACAACAAAAACAGCAGATTCAGTTGTCAGGGGTTGAAGTCATTGATCCAAAGGAAACAGTTTTATGGAAATAGCACAAAATGAGAAGACATTGTGTTTATATGATGATAAAGATTTTACAGGTGGATTGGAAATTGGAGAGCAAGGTCCTGGCCCACCACAGCTTTAATGTATGTGAATTTAACCTGTAAACGAAAAAATGGCACTTTCATCTGTCTTGTCTTATCTGGAATCCAAAGTCTGTAGGACAAAGGTTCTGACTTACTATTTATCTGTAGAATGCCTGATCTCTGGTCCTCTAAATGGGTCTGTAATGCAAATAATAAATAAAAACAAGTCATAAGAATTCTATATCCACACCTTGCAAATGCAGTGAATACCCCATACCTTCTTAGAAAAGTATAGTTAAAAATGCATAATGTATCCAGATATGGAATCCATGATTTTATTCATGTATACTTACAAGGTATTGTCAGATAATATAGACAGCTGATATGAACCAACCCAAACCATATATTGGATTTACTTTTGTTTGTTTCTTTGATTACATTTTAAAAAGTAACAAAAACATATTGTGTGAAACCCTTACTTCAACAGCAAAGCTCACACTAGCTATGTCTAAGTGGTCAGCTTTGAAAGCCCTGCAGTGAAGCCTTCAAGCATACCATATTGCTCCAGGTAGGATGCCTCCTAAACCAGAAACAGCATAACTATTTCCAGATCACACCACAGGAAAGCTACTTGTCATGGAGTGGGCTAATTGCTCCTTTCATTCAGCAGCATACCATATAAATGTAGCTATACTGTTTCTAGTTTAGCAGGAAGTACACCCAGAACAATGGGGCATGCTTGGGTGTGGTCAGTTTATTCTGTGGATATGGTCATTAATTTAAAAAACAGCAAGGATTTCACACACTGTTTTAAAATAACATCGTCAGTATTATGTTCAAGGAAGCATTCTGAGTTTAGAATTAAACCTGAATGTCTACGTTTCATTCATTAAAAGCAGGCTATATAAATGCCCTTAACCTTAACGTGATCTTTCATCCTTTTAGGGCCCCTCTATATGTTCAGGTAAAAGCATGTTATGTTTAAACTGTAGGTGCCTCCCATAAATGTATGCAGTTTGATGGGAGCAAACAGAAAGTCTATGTTGCCTATGGTGCCATCAGTCAGAATGCTAACTGCGAAAGCATGACATCTATGTTTCTTGATTCAGAATTCCTGTCATGCCTGCTTTCTGCACTGTGCAGTGCATGCTGATACATTGGTGGATGAGAAAAAAAACAATGTGGTAAACTGATGATTTATTTCCTGTGAGATTAACAGGATGTAGAAAACTGTGACAAATGAGGGGTCTAGTAGGACTACGAAACATCATATTAGAGGTCAAAGACCTTATTACCTTATCTTTTGGAATGTATAACTCTTTACCCTCAACACATATCATCATTACTCTAAATTGGTCTTTTAATGCTATAATAATGTCAGTTTCATTCATAAATTTATTCCAGAACTAGCAAATTGCCCATCAAGAATGATGGGGTGGGGGTTGGTGGGGACAGAGGCCTGCGTCTGCCCCCCTTCAACCCCTGCACCGCTTCAGGGCCAGGCCCACTCCCCCCATCCTCCCCCTAGCCACTTCAGGGCCAGGCCTGTTCTCCCCC
>NW_017729032.1:227063779-227068371 GCF_001723915.1 Gavialis gangeticus
CAGGGCCTTGCCTCCCCACTCCATCTACTCTGTCACCTTGCCTCCGGGAAGCAGGACCAAGGGGGATGAGGCAAGCACCTCTGGCCTCAGCCCCCCTGCTAAATCCTCTCTGTTCCCTCTGTCCCTTCCATCTCCACCATCCTGGCGGTGCTGCACCATAGCACTGCTGCTGCCTGTTCAAAATGCTGTTGGAGCACTCTGATTGTTTGTTTCAGACAACCAATCGGAGTGAAAATAAAGCATTATGGACAGACAGACAGACAGGTAGACAAAGTCTTTTATATTAGGTCATGGGAAGATAACAGAAATTAAAACCTCTAGATTGATGCATGATTTTTTTCCTGATGAAAAAAAGATGGGAAAAGAAGTCAAAGAATGAGAGTGTGCTTCAGATGTACAACCTTAGCTTGTTAGTATATAAAATAATATACATTAATTTCTGACAGCTTATCATAAACTAGGTCTGTTTATGTATTGTAGAACTTGATGTTGTTTTTAAAAGCTATTTACATATCAGGTTTACTTCAGCACTCCTCTATAGCAAAAATACACTATCATAAAAACAGTAAAAAAGGGAAAACAGTGCGGGACCCCAATATTAAGACTGAAATACGGAGTTTGATTCCTCTTTTGGCATAATGTTAAATATTTTAAAGACTGTAAATATTTTGGCATATTAGTTAAATTTCCCTGACACTTCCCTTTGTCCATAAAAAAATTAATTATAAAAACTTTAGTAATTATATCTACAGTTTCAAAATTACCTCCTTCCTGCACTATTATTGCTTGCATGGGCATACTATTATCAGAAGCTACTATAAGTGAAGCATACAGATGTTAGAGCTTCTTGTTTCTTAGCAAAGCAGTTAAAATTATAACCAATATCACCAAATCAGTTCCCTTTCACTGTTGGAATAAAATGTCCAGAGCCAAAAAGAGCCTTTAATCTCTATCTTAAAAATCATGCTGTCCTAAGTAAATGCTACACAGGTACATCTAATGTACATTTGTACAACATACTGGAAAGAATACTAGTATTCATATTCAGAGAAAAGATGTTAAAATATCACACTTAAAAGACAGTCTGTATAATTTTTCCTAGAACACTACAAAACAATTTACATATTCTGCTGTGATTACTGTGAATAATACTTTGCTTTACAAGCAGTAGTCATATTTATATCTGCAAAGATACTTAAGAAGTATGAAATAATTTGGTATGTGCAAATGTGACAGAAACGGTCTCCACACAAGTAAACCATGTTGTGCCGTGTACCATGTTTGCTTGACTATAAGATTAGGGTTTTCCCTAATATTTACACACCAGCAAATACCCACATACCTACCCTTACATATCAATTAAATACGTTGTCTCTCATGAGTCACTCATGGATAATAGAAGGTGAAGCAGGACACTGCAGTTTAGTTTGTAATGGTCTCCTAAAGGAGGCTGTCTCTTGAAGTTTTATCATTTTAGGAAAGATTTGAGAGAATCATAAATGGGGGTTATAATTTAGTCAGGATTATAAAAAGTACTAGTACAGACAATTAACTAAGGGTATACAGTACTATATCATTGAAATGTCCCACTATTTAAGGTATTTATTACTAGGGATGCTTGAAATATTTTGAATTTAAAAACAATTTTTAAAATGGACAAAATAGTCATATATTTTATGAAAAAAATGATTCCTTTCCATGGCTCATTATACTGTAGTCTTATAACATGACTAAGGCTGAAATTTTTAAAGTGTTTAATTATAGGTTATGTACTGCTTAAACTATTCTAGTACAGAAACGTATATAGTCAGAGCCATACAATTCCTGTCACTAAGGACAGAGCTACCCTGTTATATTAGTATAGCTTATTGATATAAAGTCAGTAAAGTATGCCAGTGCAAACACTATGCATCTGTACAAGATGTTTCATAGATTCATAGATATTTGAGTCAGAAGGGACCTCAGCAGATCATCAAGTCTGACCCCCTGCCCCTGGTAGGAAAGAGTGCTGGGGTCAGATGTCCCCAGCCTGGTGCTTGTCCAGTCTCCTCTTAAAGACCCCCAATGATGGGGAGAGGACCACCGCCCTTGGAAGCCCATTCCAGATTCTGGCAACCCTCACTGTAAAGAAGTTCTTCCTGATGCCTACCCTGAATCTGCTCTCCATCTGTTTGTGGCCATTATTTCTAGTTACTCCAAGGGGTGCCCTGGTAAACAGACCATCCCTTGCTGTCCCCGCCACAATGAATTTGTAGGTGGCCACAAGATCACCCCTCAGCCTTCTCTTGCAGAGGCTGAAGAGATTCAGGTTCCTCAATCTTTCCTCATAGGACCTTACCTGCAGGTCCTTAACCATATGAGTAGCCCTCCTCTGGACCCTGTCAAGGTTTTCGATATCCCTCTTGAAGTACAGTGCCCAAAACTGGATGCAGTACTCCAGCTATGGCCTGGCCAGTGCCGCATCGAGGGGAAGTATCACCTCCCTGGACTTGTTTGTACTGCACCTGCTAATGTGTGATAAGGTGCAGTTAGCTTTACTGATCACTTCATCACATTGATGACTCATGTTCATCTTGGAGTTAACTATGACTCCAAGATCCATTTCTGCTACAGTGCTGCTGAAAAGGTCATCCCGCAGCCTGTAAGTGTGCCGGTGATTCCTTCTCCTTAGGTGCAGAACTTAGCATTTATCCTTGTTGAATTCCATCCTATTCTGTTCTGCACACTTTTCCAACCTGTCCAGATCTGCCTAGATTCATTTCATGCCCACTAGTGTGTTTACTTTACCCCATAATTTGGTGTCAGCTGTGAATTTGGACAGAGTGCTCTCCATGCCTTCAAACAAGTCCCTGATGGAGACATTGAACAGCACTGGTCCAAGGACCGAAACTTGGAGAATTCCACTGCCCACATCTTTCCAGGTCGATGCCAACCCATCCACCACCACTCTTTGGGTGCATCCCATTAGCCAATTTGCCACCCACCTGACCATGTAATCATCTATGTCACAGCCACTCAGTTTATTTATGAGAATAGGATGAGATACTGTATCAAAGACTTTCTTAAAATCCAGGTATATGACATCTACCTCATCCCCTGCATCTAAGCATTTTTATAACCTCATCATAAAAATAAACAAGGATAGTCAAACAGGATCTATCTGCTATGAACCTGTGTTGAACCTGTGTTGATTGCCCTTCAGCATTATTTTTCCTGATGAACTCCCACAAATGTGATCCTTAATAGGTTTTCCCAAGGACAGAGGTGAGGCTAACTAGCCTATAGTTGATAGCACTCTAACTGTATACTTTCTTAAACAGACAAATGTAAAGTTTTGCCAGCATCATTTTGCATAGACCAGACCTAAGTATGGTAACTGACTGACATTCTATCGGGACTAGTTTTATTTCTGAGATTGAACCATAAGGCTCAATCCTAGGGGAAAAACACACCACACCACACTACAACAATCAGATTCTAAGCCACAGATCCTCAAGGTATTTTGGCACCTAAATATTAGTGATATCTATGGGCATTAGGCATCTAAATGCTACTGAAATCTATGGGAATCAGGTACCTAAATAATGTTGAATCTCTGAGCCCTAGTACTTAAACAGAGAAGACCAAAAAGGCTTTTTACCTAGATCTCTCTCCCATTAAGTCTGTCTTACAAAATATAGGAATGCTAGAGGACAGTTCCTGGAGAACTAAAAACTCTTTGAAAATTCAGTTTAATTGTACAAATTATGTCTCACCACTCACATTTTGAAACCTACTTATTAAAGTAGTCTATTTTTATTTTCCATTGTGTCCAGAAAAATGTTGGAGGCTTATTCCTGCTGAGATATTTATTATATTTTGAAAATTCATTGTTTTGTCATGGGGTATAACTAAGATGAAGATTCAGGAACAGTATTTGAATATTTGTTAGTTGAAGAGCAGGGACAGCCCATCATTAATGAAATTCCATGGCAACCCTGAGGGAATAGCATTTGGGTGACAGGGGGTGCAACCAGACAAGCATGCATGTGCCTTTTGCCTCATCTGAAACCCCTTTGAGATGGGGCAAGAGACACGTGTGAGAATAATAAAAATGTTCCCTGCACTGCAAGTTTGCAGCACAAGGAGAAAATTAGACCCCTGGATATCCAGGGGTCTAAAACAAATGAAGTTTAAAAAAGTGGAACAGGGCACAGTCCCAGACCGTGCCCTGAGGCAACCAGAGGCTGGGTCCTCCACAGGACCTGTGGTTGTTCCCTCGCCCTGATGCTGAACACACAGCCTTCCCATGCAGGGCAGGCCATGTGTTCAGCATCAGGGCTCCAGGTCCAGTAAGTAATGACTCAGGGAGGCTGGAGGAAGTGGGGAGGGGACCCTGGGGGGACCTCTGCTGGCCCCACACACTCCCCCAACCCCCATCAGGGGGGCTGCACCCACAAGTGGGGATGGGGTCAGGTGGGGGAGCAAGCTGGGGGCTGGGGTGGGGCATGTGGGCCTTGCAGGGGGAGTAGCCCCTGTGGGGGGGCATTTAGCCATTGTGTGGGGGGGCCGTAGCCATTGTGCGAGAAGCTGCAGCCCTTGTGTAGGGGCTG
>NW_017729032.1:227073371-227075271 GCF_001723915.1 Gavialis gangeticus
TGACAAATTTGCACCAATTCTATTTGAGCTGCTGCAAGTGCACTTGCTTACATATTTGGACGTGCCCAGAGGATGCATCTACACACGTGCTTTACTGTGGAGCAGAAAAATTAGCTCTATGGTAAAGCTTCACAGTCTACACATGTGCCAGTATTAGGGTGCAGTAAACTAATTAACACTGCCATAGGATAGTCCTGTCAGGGACAGGACTATCCTACAGTGGGGTAATTAACTGTGATTAAATGCACTTGTAGCCAGTAACCGTGGATATAAATTGCATCTGGCCAGCCCAGAGAGCAGGGGGCTAGCCACCTGCTTGCTGCCTAGCCACATGGTGTTACAATTTTGGTAGTCTTGTGCCCCAACCAGACTCTCCACCACCCAAAGCTGCCATGCAGAGCCCAGGGCTGAACCCATGAGCCTACTACCAGCCCAGGACTGGTCCATCCCAGCTCAAACTTCTGCTGATGATGTACCCTAGCAGTGTAAAGTGCTCTGGAGTTTCTCATGTCACCTTAATTTCATGTGTAAATGCATCCAGCATATCCAAACTCACAGTGGAAAGTTTCCTAAAATTTGTCAGCTAAATGCTGAAAAATAGCCTTTTAGTATTCAAAATTCAGAAGTCAAGCAATAACTCATCTTTTTCATCCTTCAAGGCTATTTTCTTTCATATGACAATAATCATAATTTTATGCAAGTACATGTACTTCCAAGCTCTTGAGCAATGTACAGCATTTGAGATTAAATTGTAGAAGATAACATAACTTTCCTGAAGCTAAATAGACAGAAAAAAAATTAAGATATCCTTGAGTTATAGAGACATCCTTTTTACCATGACCATTAGTGTTGGTTTTTAAAACTACAGTTTTATTAGTATACTAAAAATTTTTATATTGCCTTATATAATGTGGAGCATTGTAGTGTATATTCATCCACACCTTAAGACTTTTATAATATCAATGACTTTTCTAGTTACTGATTTTCATAATAAGGAATTTTAAGGTTCAATACCAAGTATGCTTCATGAAACAACTGGACTTTTTAACATGCTTTTACGACAAATATATTGTATCAGGATTAGCTCACAATCCCAGTAGCTAAAAAAGAGGAACAACTCTCTCTCATACATGGAACTGTAAAATTCAGAGCTCTAAGGATTCTTTTTCAGTAAAGTAATAGCCTCTGACCACATAAATTTAAAAGGTATATTTCTAGTTAATATTTTTTAATTTTCATATTCTCTCAGGAAAACTACATATTATATTGTTTCCCTGGGAATATATAAATTATTACCTATATCAAATATCTCGTCAAAAATTTTGGCTCAACAAGTCAGAATTTGTGTTGTGTTTGAAATTTTCTTTTTCTCTTTTACATACTTGTTTTTAAAATCAATTTACCAGGAATGCTTTTTGCAGTTCTTATATCTTGGTTGTAAACTTGACCCAGGCATGTAAGTACAATAATAGTAGTACAATGTTCACTATCTAATCCCCTAAACTCCAGATATTGTTAAAAAAAAATCTGACATTCCATTATTTTCTGCCTCTAATGGTGGTCAAAAAATAATTTGAGGATGACAAAGTGGAAGCTGTAGTATCAACTCAACTAGATGACCTACAGCAAAAACAGTTTAGGTACAGGGTACATGGAACATATTTTAGAGATAATGGGCACATCCACACATGCAAGCACATGTGCTTACCACAGCTCAAATAGAAGCTGTACAAATTAGAGCCAGGGCTTTTTGCCTCAGCACACGTGCTCAGACATGCACTTTGTGGTGGAGCAAATTGTGCCACTTGGGGCAAAATAACCCTGCCTGGCTCCTCCTGGACCTTCTGTGCTGTTCCCAGCAGTATAAAAAGCTGCCCTGTCTTTGCCCCAGCAGTATAAA
>NW_017729032.1:227076485-227077147 GCF_001723915.1 Gavialis gangeticus
CCAGGGGGGCTGGTGGGGGAGAGGGGGCTGGGAAAGTGGGTGGGGCCATTGGAGATCCACCCCCACAGTCCCTTACACCCTCCTCCCGTCCCCCCAACCTCTTACTCACCATCACCAGAGCCCTGGTGCTGAAACACGCGGCCTGAGCAGCCGCGTGTTTCAGCACCAGGGTGAGGGGCTACCATAGACATGCTCTGGCAGCCAGAGCATCTCTATGGAGGACCCAGCCTCCAGTTGCCTTCACTGCTTTTTTATAGTTCACTTTTTTTAGACCCCTGGATATCCAGGGGTCAAATCTTCTCCCCCCACCGCAAAAATATTTTTTTGGTCCTGCACGTGCCTGTTGCCCCACCTCAAAGGGGTTTGAGGCGGGGCAAGAGGCACATATGAGCTTGTGTGGACACACCCAATAAGGGCATCTTTTTGTAAGATATTTTATGTCACTGTCCTCACAGTTTCAGTTCATCTATATCACACACAAAAAGGTATGCACGTTACACGTGCCAAACTCTACAATGGGAGCAGTCCCAGTGCCTTCACTGCAAGTTGCTACACAGGAGAGGCCTAGCTAAGGCCTGATGTTTGAATTTAGGAAAAAGTCAAAAAATGGAACAGCTTGTGTTGTTAGCACTGTATTAGCCGTATAGATCCTTATTTATTAG
>NW_017729032.1:227082147-227084552 GCF_001723915.1 Gavialis gangeticus
AATCCCAGTAGCTAAAAAAGAGGAACAACTCTCTCTCATACATGGAACTGTAAAATTCAGAGCTCTAAGGATTCTTTTTCAGTAAAGTAATAGCCTCTGACCACATAAATTTAAAAGGTATATTTCTAGTTAATATTTTTTAATTTTCATATTCTCTCAGGAAAACTACATATTATATTGTTTCCCTGGGAATATATAAATTATTACCTATATCAAATATCTCGTCAAAAATTTTGGCTCAACAAGTCAGAATTTGTGTTGTGTTTGAAATTTTCTTTTTCTCTTTTACATACTTGTTTTTAAAATCAATTTACCAGGAATGCTTTTTGCAGTTCTTATATCTTGGTTGTAAACTTGACCCAGGCATGTAAGTACAATAATAGTAGTACAATGTTCACTATCTAATCCCCTAAACTCCAGATATTGTTAAAAAAAAATCTGACATTCCATTATTTTCTGCCTCTAATGGTGGTCAAAAAATAATTTGAGGATGACAAAGTGGAAGCTGTAGTATCAACTCAACTAGATGACCTACAGCAAAAACAGTTTAGGTACAGGGTACATGGAACATATTTTAGAGATAATGGGCACATCCACACATGCAAGCACATGTGCTTACCACAGCTCAAATAGAAGCTGTACAAATTAGAGCCAGGGCTTTTTGCCTCAGCACACGTGCTCAGACATGCACTTTGTGGTGGAGCAAATTGTGCCACTTGGGGCAAAATAACCCTGCCTGGCTCCTCCTGGACCTTCTGTGCTGTTCCCAGCAGTATAAAAAGCTGCCCTGTCTTTGCCCCAGCAGTATAAAGGCTACCCTGGCAAGTAGCTCAAGTCTACTAGCCCTCAGGAGCTCTGAGGCCCAAACAATTGGTACCTGGAGACATTACCCCTTGTGCCAGCTGGACTGCTGAAGTAGCCCTGAGAGTTCCCTGCACCCTCTACTCACTGCAGCAGTCTGGCAGTGGGGGGCTGCTGCCTGGCTGTGACCTGCTGTGCACCTGCCATACCCAGATGGGAACTGCACAGCCAGGAGAGGCATCTGCCCCTCTGGGCAGCTGCCAGTGGAGTGCGGTTGCAGGGTTGGCCTTTGTGCAGCACTACTGCCATTTGTGCCTCCTGTCTGGCCATCTGGGTAGCTATCACCTGGAAGATGTTCCGGGTGGGGTGGCCTGCTTTGAATTGTCAATGCATGTCCTCCTGGCCCCATTTGGCCAGAAGGTCAGCCACAGCCAGCTGGGTCTGAGGTGCCATCTCTGTGAAGGCAGGGTACTGCCACTGGCCTTCCTAGCAGGAATTCTGGTGTTCCCTATTGGAAAACTGAAAAATCCCTGATAAAAAAATCCCAAAGTCACTTTGTAAAATACCCCCAAATCTATGTTCCTCTACAAGTAAAACAAAGGACCACTATAAAGAGAGAGAGAAGTGAGACAGAAACAGTGATCAGTTGGACAATGTTTTATTGATATATGTACAGTTTTAAAGCAAGTCTCTTATCATAATAATAAATTGAACTCTAAATACAGGTTTCATGAATTCATGAATACATATTTTGCTGCCCTCCCATAGGGTGACAGCCCCCACAGAAGGGGTTGGTCCCACATGCAAGGGCTACGTGTCCCCAACAGGGGATTCAGCCCCTACACAAGGGTTTTGGTCCCCACAAAAGGGGTTAACCCCCAACAGAGGGTTTGTCCCCCACACAAAGAGTTTGCTCCCCCCAACAGGGGGTTTGTTCCCCACACAAGGGGTACGGCTCCCCAATGGGGGCCAAATGGCCCCCATAGGGGCTACCACTCCCCTACTAGGCCCACAAGCCCTACCCCAGCCTCCCAATTGCTGTCCTGCTTGGCCCCATCCCCCATCAGTTGCTGCAACCCCACAATGGCTGCCCCACCCAGCTCCACCCCCTGCTCCTCGAGCCCGCCAATGGGTGCCACACCCAGTCCCACCCCCCAACTTGCACCCTCAGGCCCCCAAGGCAACCCCCACAACACCAGGCACCATCACTTAAAAAAAAAAAAACAGAAAAAGAACAGAAAAAATGGGGGGAAGAAAACTCTGCTTACCTTAGAAGCGGGGGGGGGGGGCTCCAGGGCCTCCTGGCAAAGGCCCCTGGGCTGTACAGGACAGCAGAGAGGAAGAACAGCCTGGGCTGGGGCCACTGGAGCTGTCAAACTGCCCCATACTGTGCAGGCGAGGCCCCAGCCAGCAGCTCCAACTGCTGCTAAGTGCCGGGGTTTTGTTTTGTTTTTTTAAAGTATGGAGTGGCGAGGCAGAGATGACAGGGGTTTGCGGGGATGGGGCTGGCCATGGCAGGGGTCAGGGGCTGGCCATGGCAGGGGTCAGGGGCTGGCCACGGCAGGGGTTGAAGGGCTGCCAGGGGGAGGGGCTGGCCGTGGTAT
>NW_017729032.1:227089552-227095961 GCF_001723915.1 Gavialis gangeticus
GCTACCATAGACATGCTCTGGCAGCCAGAGCATCTCTATGGAGGACCCAGCCTCCAGTTGCCTTCACTGCTTTTTTATAGTTCACTTTTTTTAGACCCCTGGATATCCAGGGGTCAAATCTTCTCCCCCCACCGCAAAAATATTTTTTTGGTCCTGCACGTGCCTGTTGCCCCACCTCAAAGGGGTTTGAGGCGGGGCAAGAGGCACATATGAGCTTGTGTGGACACACCCAATAAGGGCATCTTTTTGTAAGATATTTTATGTCACTGTCCTCACAGTTTCAGTTCATCTATATCACACACAAAAAGGTATGCACGTTACACGTGCCAAACTCTACAATGGGAGCAGTCCCAGTGCCTTCACTGCAAGTTGCTACACAGGAGAGGCCTAGCTAAGGCCTGATGTTTGAATTTAGGAAAAAGTCAAAAAATGGAACAGCTTGTGTTGTTAGCACTGTATTAGCCGTATAGATCCTTATTTATTAGCCATATAGATCCTAATTTTGTACAACGGGGAAAAAACATAAGTTCAACTTAATATCCAGAATTTTCTGCCTGAACCTCTTTAATTCTAACATTGTATAAATTCTCACATATGCACAGACCAACTATTTAAATGTAATCAAATAATTTTTGCCCTTATAGTTTACATTTTCCTGCTGAGTTGAGCAAATGAGAAAAAAAGCAATTAGATAGAAAACCCCGTAAGCCACCAATACCAGAGAAACTAAACTTGATTTTGAACTCCATTGTAAACATCTGTTTGTAAAAAATGTCCATCCTTTCAGCCATTATAAGATTACCAAGAAGCAAATAAACAGCCAAATAACCTTTATTTCATTTCATTTCCCACAGAGAATCACTGGGACATATAATGTCATCACTCTCACTCATCTTCTCTGTCCCATTCTGTCTCTAAATTGTTTGCATCCTGCCTGTAGACTTCACAAAATTGTCTTAACTTCAGCTGTTTCACAGACGATGCATCTTATCTTTAAAATTGACTGTAGTTTAGTAGTTACAAGGATGTTGTTTGTGCAAGTCAATGTAAAAGTAGCCCTCTCATTAACAGTCTGCTTCCTCTAGGGAAGGTATCACTTAGCACAAAGTAGGAAATATGGATATCTTCTTGTGAAAATAAATACCTGTCTTTCTCCTTATGGAAGAGAACACTTTGCCTTTTCTTGGTTTATAACAATACCTTCTCCAAAAAAGCAGAGACAGACAAAATGTTATTTTTCTTTATATCCTAGGTCTTCTCAACTGATCTGGTTTATTTACTGAATTAAGCTTCTTTGGAAATACATATAAAAATACCTATACTCTAATGAAAATATAGAACTGAATGAAACTTTGAATGTACAATCCATGGAATAGTGCATAAAGTTTGTATAAAGTTTTAGTGCTAAATTAGAACAAAAAGTTGAATTTTCAAAAATTTCAGCACCCCCCCTGCAGAAAGACAATCCTTTTTTTTTTTAATATGCATTTTTTCCCAAAATAAAGTTGAGTAGCTGTCTGCTCTGACTCCAAAGCATTTCCAGGGTTACCTATGCCATACAGGAACTCCCCAATTGAAGGACAGTTGAATGACTGGCTCCCTAGACAGGAGACCCCTGTCCATGTTTCAGCAGAAATTTATTGCAAACAAAGATTTCTTTTTAGTTCAGTGAATTGGCCTATACTGATGAAAACTTTTTGGTTGGAAAAGTCCCAAACAGCTCTATGAAAAAAAAGCTTTCTCCTTCATTTGACTGATTAAAATATTGAACAGTTGTATTGAATATTCAGTAATCACTAACCAAGCCCTGCTTTATGAGTCAGTCCTACAAGGTTAAATACAAAATTCCCAAAGGCAGTATCTTATTCCTCAAGGAATCCCATTGATAGCTTAGCTGATTCTGACTTTGGTCACAATAAACCAATGTAGGAATGAATTTTAGCCAAGTGAAAATTTAATAATATAATATTGGGAGGTTCATATTACAGCTGTCCTGTTCTAAATCAGGATCACCTCAAGCTTAGGTCATATCAGGCTAGCTGAGTTAAGGCACAGCACATTCATGGTCCATAGCATCCATGAGAGATGTGACATGGAACATATTTGGCCACATTTCACTCTTCCTCACAAATGACCAGCTAGTCAATTACAGGTGATTGGTCTTTGGTACAAATACAAAATAAGGCACAATCTCACAACGAAAAATGCAAGGTTCTCCACCTTGGGAAGAAAAACCTGCAGCATCCTTATAGGCTTGGCAGTGCTACGCTGGCTAGCACAATGGAAGAAAGAGACTTGGGGGTCATCATTGACCACAAGATGAACATAAACCTGCAATGCGATGCTGCGGCTAGTAAAGCAACCAAAACACTGGCTTGCATCCATAGATGCTTCTCAAGCAAATCCCGAGACATCATTCTCCCCTTGTACTCAGCCTTGGTGAGGCCACAGCTAGAGTACTGCGTCCAGTTTTGGGCTCCACAATTCAAAAAGGATGTGGAGAAGCTTGAGAGAGTTCATAGAAGAGCCATGCACATGAACAGAGGTCAGGAAAACAGACCTTACAACAACAGGCTGAGAGCCATGGGGCTCCGTAGCCTGGAAAAGCTCAGGCTCAGGGGTGATCTGATGGCCACCTATAAGTTTATCACGGGTGACCACCAGGATCTGGGGAACATTTGTTCACCAGAGCACCCCAAGGGATGACAAGGTCGAACGGTCATAAACTACTGCAAGACCGTTTCAGGCTGGACATAAGGAAGAATTTCTTTACTGTCCATGCCCCCAAGGTCTGGAACAGTCTGCCATCGGAAGTGGTTCAAGCACCTACATTGAACACCTTCAAGAACAAATTGGATGCTTAACTTGCTGGGATCCTATGACCCCAGCTGACTTCCTGCCCTTTGGGCGGGGGGCTGGACTCGATGATCTTCTGAGGTCCCTTCCAGCCCTAATGTCTATGAAATCTATGAAACCTCTGATCCATAGCAAAATATCTTAATCACTATGCCAGCACACTCCACCTACTGCTATAAGCAGCATACTAAATCTTCTCTAGGGAAAAACATGTCAGCAACAGGCCATAACTATATAAAACTACATTAAAAAGCACACACCAAGAACTGCATGTCAGGAAGGAAATCTGGTGGCCACAAAAGAGCACACAAGAACTCTATAACAAACTACAAAAAAGTTTGCAGGTGACATTGGTCCCAACTACATTGGACTAGTTAAAGATAAACATAGAAATTTTCCACCATCTCTGGAGAAAAAGAAAAAGAAAGAAAGAACACTTTCATTATGTAGAGTGGCCATCTGTCCTGGGTTGGCCAGTATGCTTGGAATTCCATAGGTCGATTCCAGCCAGTTGGTCAAAATTCCCAGGTCAGAGTCCAGGGAGGAGGCAGAGCAGCATGGTGCACCAGGCGGGCACTACTCCCTGCCTGGGGAGTAAGACAGGTGAACTAGAGCAGGTGCCACTCTGCCCACATGTGGAGGAGTTTTGACCAACTGGCTGGGACCAACCTATGGAATCTAGGAGTGCCTATTGAAACTGGAACCTGTGGTCACCTAATTATATGTCCTATGTATTGTTTAGTTATATATTAAACAGGCTTTCACATTAAACAAAATTACACTTTAACAATGTAAAAAAGTGGAAGAAGTGAATGTCAGTTCTGAGGAAATCACCTTGGGAGAACTTGAAGCAGCTGTCAAGCTAAAGAAATGTAGAATACCAGGCCAGATAAAATTATTACAGATTTGCTCAAAGTAAATAAGAAAGTAAACTTGAAAAAATGTTACTATAAGGCTTCACTTACATATGGGAGGCATAATCTTTTCCTTCTCTTCCCTGGAAGAATGGAAAAAAGTAATCGTCAGATGATTGCCTGAGAAAGGGGATTTAAATTACTACAACAACCAGCATTGGGATGACTCTATGCTCTGTCCCAGGGAAACTTATTGGAATTATTATTCTGAATAGACTCTCCAATGCCACTGACAGTAAATTTCAAGAATCATACAATCATAGGACTGGAAGAAACTTTCTGGGTCAAGTAGACCAATTCTCCCCATAAATGTAGGATGTGCTGTTTATATATTCTCCCAGTCAAATGCTGATCTAGCCTTTTCTTGAAAATTTTGCCCCAAAATGAGATTCATAAACTTCTCTGGGTAGCATTTTCCAGAGTCCTGCAGTAAGAAAGCAGACTGCACAATAGTCTTCATGCGAAGAGATGAACAAATTATTGAGTCACTGAAACAAGTCTGAAACAAAGTAATCGGAAAAATATTGTAAAGAATAATTCTGCAAAGATCTGAAATGGCCATAAAATATTTTTTCAATATCTAATATTTATTCTATTATGTAAAATTAAACTATGAATATTTATAAACCACAAAGACCTAGTTGCTACCTGGCAAAACTACAGTCTTTACAAAATCCAGGTAAATACCAGAGCCATTACATTTTCAAATTTAACACTAATTTTTCACAGTATTAAAATCATCAAAATTAACATCTCATTCACTATGGAACAATATACCATAGATTGTTTAGTTGTTTGGCTTAAGGATCAGCAGTTACCAGAGTAATTATTTTATAAACTGATGGAAAAAAAAGAAGCAGGCTGACAGTGTTTTTAAACAGTTTTCCTAAGTATCTTATTCTAATACAAGCAATAATCAGCCATCTAAAACAGAATTTGGCTTGATAGTAATCAGATAAAACAAACTTCTTGATTTCATAAAGGATCCTAAGTGTGTCAAAAAGAAAAATTTTCAAATGCATGGCTTGGTCAAAGAAAATACTAGCCAATGTGCTTTATACTTATTTATATTTGTTAGATTTGGCTGGTGAACCAAAATACTAATTATTACTGGCTGTAGTCAACATAAAGCTTGAGCAATTCAGTAGATCTGAAAGTTTGATAGATTTCAGAAAAATGTCTGTCAGTCAATGCTTTTCTCAAACTTTTGTGAATTATAATGGTATGGTTGTTTTAGTCTATGATGTATTAAGATACCATGTGGTTTATACAGGACAATTAAATGACATAAATTACTACTTAAAGGATGTGATGCAATCAAATGGGATTCAAATGAAGAACTTGTCATTTTTCAAAACACATTTATTGCTTCTTTAGTAAAATAACTCCTAAAAAATGTGATGAAACAGGTTGTACAGCTTCAAATCAGTAATTAGAGAACTTCATTCAATGCTTATAAAAATGTACCACATTTAGTTGAAGTGAGACATTTAGGTCCCTGGCACATGTTCATTTAAAAGACACCTTGGGATCTGACCCCATTAATCATGCCTCCTTGCCATGCCAAACTTGCCTGGCAGGAGGCAAAATTGTGGAATGAAAGGAATCATGTCCTTTGTACTTGCCAGTACCAGGAGAGCCCTCGGATCATGATTCTCACCTATTTCTGCACTGACAAATCGAAACCTGAGTGCCCCCGGGTTAGGTACCAGTTTGATACCCCAGTACTCTCTTGTGACAGGAGCTGACAATCAGCTGATTCTCAGCCCTGGGGCCAGACCTGCCACATATTCAATTTAAAACACAGTACAAATCACCCATAAAAATGTTCAGTATTGTATGTAGAAATATTTTTATGGGTAGTTTGCCATTTAATGGTGACTTAAATTGAGTGCATATGTAGCAATCTTGCCATTTATGTCGCAATTCATACATTAATTGTAGGGGGACCTAAGAGAACACAAATGTGTAAATTTGGCAGTACATAATGCACATTCCAGGGTATTATTTAATAAGTTTAACATCAGGTAAGCGTTCTTGATAGCAATGCATCCATGTTCTATCACAAAAAATAGGTCTGTTGTTAGTATAAAGAGGAAACTGCAGTTTTCAAACATTTCTAGCAAGAAAGCCTGTTAGCAGCTTTGTCCCCCAAAGCTAAATGGAGAAGGCTGACTTTTAAAAAGGTTAATAGTACCCAGAGGTACACCCTCTCTCTCATTTACAAAAATGAGAATGACCAATTGTGATGGAAAAGGAACAAAAGTTGGTGGCCATCCTTCAGGGATAGGGAACCTTTGTGACTGTGTGCTGTTCCATCACTATGTTGAAAACTGCATTTGAAAAAGTCACAAAGCAAAGCTGACAATATAGAATTGAAATAGTATATGCCACCATTTCTGCTAAATTGAAGAACTATTGGGGGATGCTGGTGGTGGATTAATGTTCTGTCCCCTTTCTAATAAGAGAAGGAATGGGAATAGGTAAAAGTCATGGATGGCAGCCTCCCCATGTTGATTTCCCCAGAGTTCTAGCACATTTAAGATCACTATCCATTTAAGATTTCTTTCTCCACAAGATTACCATTTAATCTAAATCTGATCTTTCTATGTCCCCCATAAAAGTATCAATGCAAGCTT
>NW_017729032.1:227100961-227102968 GCF_001723915.1 Gavialis gangeticus
TCCCCATGTTGATTTCCCCAGAGTTCTAGCACATTTAAGATCACTATCCATTTAAGATTTCTTTCTCCACAAGATTACCATTTAATCTAAATCTGATCTTTCTATGTCCCCCATAAAACCCCACTTACACAAATGAGCTTTCATGGAATGTAAATCAAAGCAGAATTTGGCCTCCACATTCCCCCTGTGATCCCTGAATAACACACTGTAAATTCATCTCACTCTGAGTAGAAGCAATAGAGGTTCCCGCTCCAATACTTTCTTCAACTTCCTCCTCTACCTAAAAACAGGAATGCTATAATTCTGAGAACCAAGACAGAACATTAGAAGGAGGGATGCAACCTGTTCTACATTTATTCTAATCCATCTAGCTACAGAAAAGACAAGCTAATTTGTACCTCAATGCATTGAGTATGGGTGGGAATAAGCTATGGGCTTCCACCAAATACTGATTTCCTTATATAAACAATTTGTTTGATAGCAGCTTAAAGCAACTGTATCTGTAGTTAAGTCACAATGGCAGATAACCTGTTTTGTTCCAGATCCAAAAGTATAAATTCAATCCTTATTCTGGATTTCCACACACCTTGACCTTCTTTAGATGAGTACCGATCATCTGGACTGAGAAGTTAGAAACAGCTGCATGTCATGCTAGTCATACTCTTCCCATATGTTAACTTTGTAATGTCAGTTATTTTTTTTCAGAAGTATATAGATAATTTAATAAACAACACTAACAAAAATAATTGGTGAGAACATCATGAGTATTTTGTTGGGGTATTTTGACAGTCTTTAAAAAAACCCTCACAAGTAATAGAGATAAAAACAAAAAATAATAGTAAGAGATCATAATAGTTGTGGACAGATGAATAAGTTATATATTTAAAAGAAGAGGGAACCATCCAACAGTTGTTGATCTACAACAACTGTTTCAGGTCATTGCTCTAACCTGGAGTAAGCGGAAACTAAACTGTGCTAATTTAGCAATTGGCTAATACAGGATAACTTTCCCTTCATAAAGCAAATCAGATTATGGCACTAGTAAGGCTAACCAAGAATTTCTCCCTCAACATAGCTTTTGTCCCACAAGGAATGATCCTTAAGGTCCTGCCATTTTTTACATGAAGATGGTGAAGAGAATCTCAACAGGACAAGATCATGATATTATGATCTAAACTCAGCAAGCAGCAGCACGTGGCTGTGTGGACTCTAATATAGTCTGGAAAAGAAATTGCGTCTCCTAATCTAAACTATGCTGTTTACAGAAAACCATGGTATTTAGATTGATTCCATGATTCCACCTCAAGGCTTTCTGAATGCCTGTAACTAGTCCCAGATTCATAGACTGTCCCTTGGTCACCTCATTGTTCCAGAGATGGCAGGTTTAGTAAAAGGAAGTGAAAATGGTTAAACAAATTAAACAATTAATAAAGTTATTATTCAATCATTTTCTCCTTCACCAGCAATGTGTTGCACAAATATTTTTCTTTAGGCATTGCTTAATTTTGATGGCTGCGCAGTATGAGAAAAATACACATAAATTCAAAGGGTATTTAAATTCTCTTCTAGATGAAGCATTCACAAGCACCTAATGTTCTTCCACATCTCTGCTTGATGGACTTCCCCAAAAGGAAATTCTACTTCATTCAGGCTCTGTTCAAACCTCCATTTTCTCCAGTTAACTTGACTGCTTTTTTGTCCTGTTCCTATGATTAGAGAATCAATACCTGGGATTATTTCTGCCAAAACTTCATGTTTAATTAAGGGAGCTGCATTGACAGTTTGGTGAAAAAATAAATAAATAAAAATCATGTGGTAGCATGTGTAATTTAGAATCAGTTGATTATTTTCTTCTTTTTTGATGTTTTACTAGTAAAAAAACTTAGTTTAGAAAAGACACACACACACACACACACACACACACACACACACACACACACACACACACACACACACACACACACACACACACTCTCTCTCTCTCTCTCTCTCTCTCTCTCTCTCTCT
>NW_017729032.1:227103011-227107197 GCF_001723915.1 Gavialis gangeticus
ACACACACACACACACACACACACACACACACACACACACACACACACACACACTCTTAGGCTGTGCCATGCTGACCTGCATTTTCAGGAGGAAGACAGATTATATAGTAGGGGTGTGCAAAATGGGCCATATTTGATTCAGATTAAGCCCACATCGAAGACAGTGATTCAATTCATTGATGTGGATCACTATCCCTGATTTTATTTGGCCAGATCCAAATCTGAAGATTCAATGCCGATTTGGAGAATCAGCAATTTGCCCATAGACACAGCTTTAAATGTTTTTTCTACATACCTTGAGGTACCAGATGTGGCTCACAAATGCTGCAATGCTGGCCACCCCAGGAGCATCCCACAGGAGTGGGGGGGAGGGGGGGGACACCCTGAGTCCTCAATGGTGAACCTGGAAGTGGACCATAAGTACTGCTGGTCCACTTCTGGGTCTACCACTGACCATGCCGGGAGCCCCCTCCCCCTGCCCCCTGTGCCCTCCTGGCTTGGCGATTGGCTGCAGGGGAACCCCAGGTGCTCCCCCAGACCTTGGAGGCACCAGTTGCTGAGCTTTACTGCTTGTAAAGTACCACGATACCTTGAAATGAATAGTGCAAAGCACTGACTTCTAGTCTGTTGTGCTTCTTAGCAACAGACAGTGCCAATGAATGTACTGAAATTCAATATATGTCAGCTACTCAACTAGATGCAAATTCTAGTGACGACTATAAATTCCACTCTAAGGTGATTGTTCAGATGCTGATAGTTGAGATGCAAATTAATTGAAACCTATATAGCTATCATGTGATATAACATAATGGTCTAAAAATCACTCTATAATATAATGGGCATGTGGTTGGCAGAGCCTTAGTTCCATACAGAAGGATTTCTATGCCATAAACAACTAGATCATAGCTCAGAAGATATATTCAAGCCAGTTAGTTTACTTCGGGAATATACTGCACATTTCAGATTTTCATTTAAAAATGTTTGAAGTTTTGATAAACCATTTAAGTGTTGATTTTTCCAAATTCACTTTTCTGTTATGCACAAATCTTGTAATCTATTCATGGGCTTCTTTAGTTCCAAAGATTTGATACAGAAACAGTTTTTCAGATGAAAGTCATGGGGACCAAATGCACCGATGGCTTGATAAAAGTTCAGTTTTTGGAATTAATGCATTTAGTACAATACTTTGTTATCACCTTATTATAAGTTCATTATCTAGAGCCTGACTAAAGTTTCATTAAAGTGTAATATTTTATTAAAAATACATGTAAAATCTACATGAATACCCCATGTGGGTGGTCTCCCTCCCCTTCTTCACTGTAGAGGTGATAGAAAACTATGTGAAGGGAAAGTCTCAGGTACAGGGAGAGAAAGTCTGTCTCAGAGTTTGAGACACCCATTCCCTCCCTCATTCCTTTTTTGTTTGTTTGTTTGTTTGTTTGTTTGTTTGTTTGTTTTAAGTGTGATAATACCATGGGGGTATTAGTCCCTGGAACAAACTGATAAGGAATGGAGTCCTGGCAGTTTTGGGCACACCAGCCTGAGTGGGATAATACCATGGGGGTATTAATCCCAGGAGCAGACTGACCAGGAATAGGTCTTAGCAGTTACTGACCCCTCTGTTCTGTAATTGTAGTGTCCCAGCATAGTGGTATAGTTAGATAGATCTGACCTTTCCTTTGAGTTCTTTTGCAGTTTTCTGCCCAGCAGAGCTGGGATTGGGACTATGAATTTTGTGGTGCTGTATGCTGATGAAAGCTGCAGTTAATCCCTCAAAGCCCCCATGCAGAAGTGGAGGTCAGCGTTCTACCACTTCTCCAGGAGCAATAGGGCCCCTTGCAATGCAGAAGGACCCATACTCTCAAGCAGCTCCAAGTAGTGCTGTGAATGCAAGGAGCAACTCATAGGACTCTCTGGTGTGGGCCCTCACTTCCAGCCTATTATTGAAGGGCAGGTATAGGAGTGAAGGCCCCCAGAGATACCCTTTGGGGATCCCTAAGTCTCAGACTATCTAGGCATGAGGTAAGCCTCCCCAAGAGGGTGCCACTGATAGACTCTGCTTTGTAGTTAATAGTGTTTTAATATTATATTTAGTATTTTCTTTTGGGGTTTTTTGTTTTTATTTTCTGTTATAAATGTGGGTTTTTGTGTTTACACTGCTTGTGAGGAGGGGGGTTTATTTATACAGGATGCCTCAGCAAATGTGGCATTTCCAGATTTCTGGGGAGGGGCTTGAGCCACTGGTATACTTTATGAGGTACCATGAAATGTGAACCATGTCCCTTTGGCTGCCAAGCAGTGCACAGCAGAAGGGTTAGAGTTATATAGTTAAATATGCATAGCTATATACCCAGAGTTCAAAATGATGGCACTTCCTGAGAGAGGCAGTTATCTACCCAACATCCAAAGTTACTATATAGTGGCAGAAAAATAGGTTTTAACGTTTTACAAACACCAATGAATCCATTGTCACCTTAGACACATTAAATGACCATACTGTGGTGAAATTTTAAAGGTATCTTTTTTAAAAATGCCATCATCCTCATAACACAGAATCCATAAAAAGTGCTTTATCAAGGCAAGTTTTACTTCTTCCTAAAATTAGCATTTGGGCTAGAGTCTTAGTAAATACTGACTTCTGATGCACTTTAGTAAATTATAATCCAGGATTCAGATTTTAAAAGAAGATTTGTGTGTTTTGTGTGTGAAGAGAAAAATACACTGATGTCTGGTGTTTCTTACGCTTAACATGAAAGGTAAAACCACTCAAGGAGAGATTGTCTTTTCTCTGTACTTGGAAAACAAATTGTACATGTAATGTTGTTGAATCTCCATTTCCACATTCATTTCTAACCTATGACCTTTTCTCAATTATTGTTTCAATTAAATATGATGTACTCAAGTTGGATATTCAAATAAATATAATATAATGAAATGCTGGGTTATGCATTATGTTAACCTCATTAACATTCGATTAATATAGTAGTAAATAGATTGAACTGTCTTTAACTGATTACTAACACAATCAAATAACTGAAAAGAACTCCCATTACTAATTAAAGACTAAACTGATGCAAATTTTCAAAGGTATTTAATGCTATATGGAGGTCTCTGATGTTAGTTTTTTGTTGAAACAAACTGCCTTTCCGTTAGCTCTTTTAAAATATAACCATTGGGTTACTTTTTATTAGTAAAATATTGACATACTTTTTCAATAAATAGTGATTAATCAAGCATTTTCCTGCACAAAATCTGGGCAACAAGCCTATTTTTTCAACTGGGAGAAGTACATGAGGTAGCTTATATAACTCCTGCCCTTGCATATGAAGAGAACAAAAATTCCCTAGAAAGGAGAGTGCACCTATGCAACACAGTGAACCCATGAGGGTGGACAGGGGCATAGGCAGTCCAAGTGTATTGTGCTACATCAGGGGACTACAGAAGTGGAAGCTGAACCAAAGCCAGGTATCAGACTGAGTTGTGGAAATTAAGCTGATAGTTGAGATGCAGTCATGTTCAGGTCAAGCTGTTTGTCAAGCTAGGAGGTCCAAGCCAGGAGGAAGAGCCATCTGGAATGGAAATAAATAAAAAGAAGGCAAGAAACAGGAGCAGTAGAGAGAGAAAGGGATGATCCTACAGCATGTGCAAGTAGGAACAGGTATGAGGCAGGACAAGGAGCAAGCAGATGCAGGTGGGAAGGTCCAAGACAGGAGTTCAGTGCTAGAGGTTACAAGCCAAGATTACAGAGCCACAATCAAAGTCAGGTTTGAGCACCAAAGTAATTTTAGAGTAGTGTCAAGTAGGCCAGGGGCACAGCAAGGCAGCTACATTGTGGGTTCTACTTTAAATAAGCAATATATAAATATATTAAAATATTGCTACACCTGTATACACACACACCCCTATATATATATATATATATATATATATACACACACACACACACACACACACACACACACAACTATATATATATACACACATATATATAACTGTGTGTATCTATATACATATGCACACACACACACATATATATGTAGTTATAGTTATAGTTACAGCATGTTGCATCTATAGATATAGATATATATTTCCAAAAAAACCCATTATGGCAATGGGTGGTTGCTCTCGGGGTCTCCCTCTAGCTTATTTCTTCTGCCTTTTGGCTCGGGGCAAGCGAGTGCAGGGG
>NW_017729032.1:227107378-227110221 GCF_001723915.1 Gavialis gangeticus
CCCTTATATAAGTGCTCCCCTTTTCCCTCATCTTTTGTAAACCCGTTGCCTTAATAAATGAACAGGACCACATATGTATTCATATTACACCTGGCTGAAAAGATTGTTAATCCTGAATTGACCTCCGGGCACTACTTCAACATATGAACAAAGGTATCACTCCAATCATCATCCACATCATATCCAACCTGCCTTCAGACAGTGGGAGCTGTAATAGTAATTGGGCTGTGATTTCAGATGTAAAAGTTCCCAAAGAATGGGATTGAAGCTGACTTCACATAATGAGGTAAGGGTTACATGCATTCATGAGTGCAGACACACGCCCCACCTCCAGCCATAAATATGGATATTTCTTATGTTACACTTGTTTCTTAGGCTTATGTGAAGCAGCTACTATTCACTTCGAATTTGGCCAATATGGGGGACAGAGATTGGATGCGGTGATTCAAATCACTGTCTCAAATCGATTCGGCTGAATCTGATTTGGAGATTCAGATGCCACCAAATAAGCTGAATCTCTGAACTGAACAGGCCCCATCCCCCACCCAGTCTCCCAGTCCTATCAATGGCTGCCCCACCCAGCCCCAGAGTCCCGGCACTTACATAAAAAGAATAAATAAATTAAAGCCCCACACTCACTGGCTCCTGCCAGGCGGAGGGGGGGAGGGGCAATCCCTGAAGCTCCTCACTACATGGGGGCGGGACTCTGCCATGAGCCCTCAGATGCCCCAATGACAGCAGCCGGTGAGTGCAGGGATTTTTTAAAATTATTTTTTATAAAGTGCTGAGATGCTGGAGCAATGCAGGGCAGCCATTGATGGGGCTAGGGGAGAAGGCAGGGGTCAGAGGGCACTCAGGTAGTGCTCCAGGGGGGCTGGAGGAGCAGGCAGGGGATGGGACCTTGTGAGGGATCCCCCATGTTCCCCTCCACCCTTCTCTAACCCTCCCCCACCCCCTTACTGGCACAGAGCCTGGGTCCAGCTCCCTCTGGCAGCGAGCAAGCATTTTACCTGAATCTCTGAAGCTTTTCCAAATCAATTCAGAGTCTTCAAATTGATTTGGACCTTTTTAATTGGTCTTCTGATTTGATTCAGATTTGGAAATTTGGCTGCTGAATTGGGCCAAATCTCCTCCAAATCGAATCAGCAGCCAAAGCTTCACACAGTCTTAATGTTTATGTATATTTAAAAAGTGATATTCCCCATTTTTAATAATAAATTAGAATACAATTCCATAAAGAAAAAAAATGTTTTCAGATTGTCTAATTAACACTCTAATGTATTTATGAAGTGCCATAATATGCAAGATTTTTGAATGGGTTTTGAATGGTACTTAACTAATCTAAATATGAATTTATACTTCTAGTATTTTGTCCAGAGTTGAACGACCTTGTTGTTTCATGAAGGAATGAAAGAACATAATCTACCATTTTTCACACAAATGTATTATTTCATTTCCACTTGCACTAGCTGGAGCATTCTAAAATAACTGAAAGAATGATAATATATGACCAGGATAATAATTATCTATTTTAGTTAAAATGCCTTATATAAACACAGGTATGAAATCTACAGTTGGAGTCGAAGTACCTGCCTACATGTGTCCTATTGATTACCCAAAAAATATGCTGAACTTATAGTTCATAATTTATCCTAAGAATGCTATTGACTTTTACCCTTCTTTGTGAATTTTTAGCAATCATGTAATGCTTTGTTTCAAATTAATTTTTAAATATTTCTCAAATAATTCCTCATCTGTAGCTCCATTGACTGAAAGGATTCAGTGTTCAAAATTGGAGCTGTGTGCCTGGTTACTAACTCTCCTGATATATTTCTATTCCTTTATCTGGTGGATATAAAACTTAGAGTCAGCATTCTGTCAAAAATTAATTTTGTAAATATATATATAATTTGCTTTCTGCAAATGGTCTTCCATATTTACGTATGATCAATGGTATCTGGGAAATTTTAGGCCAATTATGCCATCAGAAACTCCAGGATGCCATTTAATCTGGAGAGAAGGCTCCTTTGTTTTAACAGAAAGTACAAAATCATTGTAACGGGATAAAATCAATGCTAAGATTCATTTCCTCATGTCTAATTCCCTTCTCTCCACTGAGATGGAATGCATGGAACTGAGGGCAGAAATTGTTCCAATAAAAGGAACTTTGTTAAGAATTCTCCTAGTCATGTATGATTTAGGATGAAATGTATTTCATTTTATTTGAGCTGTGTTGGCTTTGCAAGGCTAGTTGAAATAAAAACAATATACAGTAATCATAATTTGCTCACCAAAAGAAACAGCTCTACCTCCTTGTACACAAACTGGGTAAATTTGTTTCCATATTTAATTACTTCCAGAGATGCTTCATTAACATTGTCTAAGTGTCTATGTGCAGTACAAATAATAGATCTCATGATCACGAGACATGGAGAAGTGACAGAAAACTTTAGATGAGTCAAAATTTGACTTCTTTAGAAGGGAGCATCAAGTTATCCTGAAAGGTAGAAATAAGAAAGACAAGCCAGTGGAATAAATAACAAGTACAATGAACCAAAAATGGTTCCCTGGTAGGTAAAATGAACTGAAGTTAAAAATAAAAGAAGTTATTCATTCTTATATGATAGTCAAATCTAAGTGTAAGTGCTAGCATTATGCAATGATTTTAAAAGATTATGGGCACATAAAGACATTCCTGGGACCCAACCTATGAACATGCAGCTTACTTTACTGGGAATGCTATTTAAATAAATTAGGGTAGGAGGAGGAGTGGGTGGGATCAGCAGGACTAGCAGGTCTAAAGGTGGGGAAGGGGCTGGTAAGGTGGAGGGGTGGGAGGGTGG
>NW_017729032.1:227110465-227116816 GCF_001723915.1 Gavialis gangeticus
GGGTGGGAGTTGTCCATCTGTGCTGGGGGTGGAGAGCTAAAAATAATTTGGTTAGGGTGAGAGGAGCTGATAAGAAAAGCACACCTCAGGGCTGAGGTGAGCATTTAGGTTTTCCCATCCCTATGGCTGCATTTCAAATGTGTACACACATTTGGTTAGCCTGGGCAAGGATTAGCCCGATCTACATGGTGCACCTCCTAAAGTAGATTGGGACGTCTATTTTTTCCCCGATATAAACTCCCTGAAGGTATATACAGTTTGGCACTTAGATTGACTTAACTCCAGTTAAATTAGTGTAGGTGTAATGTCTACATGTATCCTTTGAATATATATCTTTCTAGTGGGAAATCCAGCTTCCATAGAAATCAATGAGAATTTTGCCACTTCAACCACTGATGGAAGACTGCATGGCCTGGCATGTCCTGCATTACTGCTATTGCAGACTTGAAGACCAACATCTCCATAGCTGAAAGAGAAAGAAAAACATATTTTCATTGCTGTACAGATTTTTGTTTATGGGGGACAAATTGTATTTTGGGAGAGCTAGCACCACAGAATCTTATTCAATTTTGTTGAAGTCTGAAAGTTCTAATAAGTTCTACAGCATTAAATTATAAAGTATGATGATAATCCCTTCAGGCCAATACAGTGTAACCATCAGCAAAATGTTACTGTATGCCCCATGGAACAGCAAGAAACATTAACAGCAGTTAGCAGGAGTCGGTTTTATTTACATCTGGCTTTTAGTTTCCAGATTAATAAATAGCAGAAAACAAAAACAGTAGTCTAAAAACAAATGTTATAATTATTTTCTGTGACAGATATTGGCCAAGGTATTTAAAGTGAATTAAATTATTGTTTTCACTGCTATGATTATTTCTGAAAGATGAAAATGGATAACTTGTGCTTGTATAACTTTTTCCTGGCCCCAGGTAATTTATTAACCTTCATGGAGTAAATGTGCATTCAAAGGAAAATGTAATTTCTAACTAAATATATCCCTAAAGGAATTATTTGTTATCTTCTGATAAAGAGTGGCCATAAAATTAGGGAACCAATTCATCAAAATTCTCCTAGGATTGCTATAAACTGTGAATGAGGAATTTTGTACTTAGAAACAGCCCCTGAGCAATACTCTTTCATTTCTGTTAAAATTCTATTAGTCCATATTATATTCTAGTTACTTTTTCTTATGATGCTTTATTTTACAAAAGTATCCTGATAAATCACCCGCTAGTAGCTTTGCAGCAAAATTTTGTTATTTCAAATCCAGTTTGAATTTAGAAGCCAAAATTCTCCCAGGACAGTCAGGTCACACACAACTACTGATTTTTCCTTTTCTTAGGTTTCCCCTGAAATAATAATTTAAATATTGCATAAAAAACTCACTGTGGCCATGACCAGACAGGTGCAGACTTGCGGTATGTGGTGATGCAGGCATTCCCCTCACTGCTACCTTGCAGCGTGGTTGCGGGGTGGGGAGGAGGGAGTTGATCCTAGGAGATCCTGGGGTAAAAAAAAAACCTGCCAAAAAAATAAATAAATAAATAATGAGGCAGCATACATGTTGGCAGCATGTGACACCTAAAACCAGAGCCTGGCTGGCTGGAGGCATGTTCCAGCTGCTGGCCAGACTCCCACCTCCAAGAGGATCATGGCTGCAGCTCTGGAAGGCCTCCAGGACCTCTGATAAGGCTGCTGGGGCCAGCACAGTTGCTGGCCTCAACCTCCCCTACCTCACCCAAGGTTACCTGCCACATGCCAGAGAGCACATGGCATGGGCATTCTCCAGGGACAAGTAGCAGTGGCACAAGGTGGGCTGCTGTTACTTGTCCCCAGGGAGACAAATGGCTGTGCCCATCTGGACGTGGCCTGTGGGTGCATCTTCATGTGCCATTAAGGCAACACGATAAACTCCAGACCGCAGCAGTTTGAGATGGAGTGGAGCAGCAACCTGGCTGTCAGCAGGCACAGGGGCTCAGCCCTGGGCTCCAGGTGGCAGCATCAGGCAGTGGAGGGGCTGGCTGGGGCATGAAAGTGCCAAAGCTCCAGAGCCATATGGCTGATCACCTGAGACTGCTGCCAGCCCAGGGCTGCTCTTCACTGGCTCAAACTACTACAGTCCCAGCCGCTGTTCACACATATTTATGCATAATAAATGACTTTGTGGAATTATTTAATTTACTGTGCCCTAATGTGGTTTACATGTAGATGGTGGTGCTTTACTGAGGAGCTAATTGGTCAACACTGCATTAAAGTGCACAAGTAGATTTACCCTGTTAGCATCAAACTGATTATAACTATTTCAAAGGGAGTTTTTCCATTTAAAAATTGTTTTGATGACTCAGTGACAGTACTTTTACATCAGGCCATCAACGTAGCCATAAAAGTCTATATGCTGTGGCAGTATTGAAGTGATGTTGTTGCCCTATGGCATTGAGCCCACAGAGGCTTAGAACTTTAGGAAGTTAGAAATATTGAACATGGATTAAAACAAGGGGTGGCAGGCAGGAATGCAGTTGCCTAGTTACTGTACAAAGAGGAAACGCATCCTTTCCACTTCCTCTGCTGGACTGGAGAGAGTTCATCTTCACTGAAACAGTCCTTCTCTACTGCTTTATTGCTGACAAATGAAATAAACCCATGAAGTAAAAGGATGTGAATTGTGCCTGAATGGACTGGGGAGCTGGTACCTGGCTATACAATTTACAGAGGTCCAAGCCTCCCCATCAATAACTGGAGCTGAACTAGTAATGGATAGAAGGAGCATTCTTAAGCTTGAAATCAAGTTTCTACCTCTGATACAGCCTCCATTCCTTCCCCATTAAATGTTATGTTTACTGATTCTGTCCAGCAGGTAAGGGATGATACAAAATAAAATCGAAGGGCTAAGTCCCTGTTTTAAGTTAAAAATTCTAAAATACCTCTACAGTATCTAGTTAGGTATGCTCACCAAATAAATTATTGTGAATCTGTTGTTGTTTTCTTTCTTAATTTTCTCATCTAATGTGTTGTGTATACCAGTGTAAATAAATCCTCTTTGTTTATTACCCTTGGAGTTAGATGCTTAATTGTGGGAAAGAAAGAGGCTAGAAAGAGACTCATAACCTATTTTGTTTGCCTTCTGGGTCTGTTAAATAATCAGAGAGAGGTACTGGGAAGATATCAAGGAGCTTCTTTTTGCATGATAAAATGATTAAGTGGCAGAGACTGCATATAAATCAAAAGGGGGAAAAATTGCTAATGCTAAAAGAACCCTACAAAAACATTTTCTTACAGACTGAGATGATACTCAAAGAAGTTTGCTGTGAAAGGACTATATTAATCATTTTTTCCTCCTTAGGTTTGTGCAGTTTATACTGGGTACATCTACATGTCCACTTTACTGCAGAGCTGGCTAATTAGCTCCACAATAAAGCATCACTGGGCGCATCTACAAATGCACATTTACTGAGCAGTAACAAATTACTTCACAGTGTGGGAACACATCTACATGTGCACTCCCTTACCATGCAGTAAATATGGTGACTTATGCCTACTTGAATGTAACTTTGATACCTGCAACATGCAGGTATCAAATTTACGCCCAGTTAGTTACTGGACAGTAATGCAGGTGTAGATGCCTTACTACGCAGTAACACTGTGTTTGTGGACTGATTTAGGACCAGCTGTAGTCCCAAGTCAGTCCACACACAGCGTTAAGATGCTTTAATGCCTGCACTAATAGACACCAGCCTATTCCTATTTATTGCACAGTAACTTACTGCACAGTATAGTTAAGCCAGCATAAATGCACGTGTAGCTATGCACAGAGCCTACGTGGGTGCAAGTATTAGGGTACAGTAAATTAATTAACTCTGCTGTAAAATAGTACCATCTTTGGGGAAAGTACTATCTTACAGGAGATTTAACTGTGGTGAAACGCACACGTAAATGCTGAGCCACAAGTAAATTGTGCCCAGTCAACCCATGCAGCAGGAGATCAGATTCCTGCCTACCACCTAGCTACATGGCTCTGCTCTTTGGGCACGCTCATATCTCAGCCAGCCCCACCCAGACCCCGGGGCTGACCTCCCAAGCCTGCTGCCAACCTGGGGCTGCTCAACCCTGACTCAAAATGCTGCTGTCCCAGGCACATGTGTAGGTGCTGCACCAGGAGCAGTTAACTCCAGCACAAAATGTGCCAGAGTTTATTCTGTTGCCTTAATAGCACATATAGATGCGTTGGAAATTTAAATGTCTCCTATCTAATTATTTGAATAGAACTTTGGAGAAAAAAACACCACTTACCTGAGAACTGAAAAAAATATTCAAATAATTGGTAACATTATATAATTTTTCACTTACAAGTCACTGAATTGAATCTATATAGCCCATAGGAGAGCAATTGCCTACAGAGTGCTTAGTTTTTAATTAGACAATTCTGAACTTGCTTTTCAAAAACTGATGGTGAAAGCAGAAGGGAAGGGTATAAGAACATAGAGAACTGATTCTGTGTCTTCAAGACTAGTGGTCATATCCATCTATTTTAGTTAGTTTCTTGTCTGTCTTGTCATTTATAAGATAGTGATAGCAACAAACATTATATATAAGGTTGAGTTTCAATTTCCATCTTAATTTGCTTCCCTAACTCACATTTTTAATTGCTCAAACTTGCTTTTTGAGCAGATTTTTTCCCTGCTTGATCTCAGTCCAAGTGTGCATTAGCGTGGACACATTCAGCTATACTATTTGAGCCATTTTTTAAAATTCTGTCATAATGAAAAAATATACTCTCTTCATATGCTGTGACTGATATATGTTTGTATTAATGAAATGCATCTGAATCTAGGCCTTGTCAAGATTTTTTTATCAGCATTCTTCAAAAGCCAGGTTATGACTAGCTCTGACAGACAGAAGAATTACCTAGCATATCACTTCAGCATATTGCTCGCCAATCACATTATGGTTACCTTATCTCTGGATGCCGGGGGAGTGCAAAACCTAGAAGCTGTATGCCTCTCCCACAAAACACATGGGTGACTGGCATCAAGTGGAATAGAAACAATGTTTAAATGGTTCCCAAAATAGAGATGCTTGCCTCAATTAGGTCTAAATGCTATATGCAAGCCCTCTTATAGAAAGAAAGAGACAGGTTTGGAACCTTAATGCATTTTTAAAACCATACATTGTGTCGAATGTGTTAATTTACATTACAATAGCCCTTTCCCTACAAAGCATGTGAGTGGATCAATGAACCTGCTGAATCACACTGATTCATAGATATACATCCATAGGGACCAGCTTTCAAAACAGGAGTCTCCAAATACAATTAATAGCTATAACCAAATCTGACTCACCCCTAATTTCAGCAAGAAAATATTTATTATTACTTAAACACGCTAGGAAATCTGGTTGTCACACCAGATGACAAAGCTAACCTATTTAACAACTTCTTTGCCTCCATTTTCCTGAGCAGGGACCGGATCAGCACCCCCACCAGGACCCCCTCAGGCCCTGGGGGAGGCACATCTAGGTCAAGAGTCAGTGAGGATGTAGTCAGGGAACTTCTGGAGGGATTGGATGCATTTAAATTAGCTGGCCTGGACGATCTCCACCCCAGAGTGCTGAGGGAATTAGCTGATGTCATTGCGGGACCCCTGGCATAGCTTTACAAACACTCATGTTGCTCTGGTGTGATGCCAGAGGACTGGAAGAAGGCCAACGTGGTTCCTATCTTCAAAAAAGGGAGGAAGACAGACCCAGGAAACTATAGGCCAGTTAGTCTTACCTTGATCTTGGGTAAGCTTTTTGAGAGAATTATCCTGGAACATGTCCACGAGGGGCCAGCAGGGGATGATATACTTAGGGGCAACCAACACGGGTTCATTAGAGGCAGGTCCTGTCAGACCAACCTGGTGGCCTTCTATGACCAGGTCACTAAATCCTTAGACACAGGGGTAGCAGTGGACTTCGTCTTTCTGGACTTTAGGAAGGCCTTTGACACTGTCTCTCACCCCATTCTCATTAAAAAACTGGGAGACTGTGATGTCAACACCTACACAGTCAAATGGGTCACTAACTGGCTGGAGGGTCGCATCCAGAGAGTGGTGGTGGATGGGTCATTTTTGACAGATGCATCTCAAGCAGGTCCAAGGAGGTGATCCTCCCCCTCTACGCGACACTGGTCAGGCCGCAGCTGGAGTACTGCATCCAGTTCTGGGTGCCACACTTCAAGAGGAATGTGGACAACATGGAGAAGGTCCAGAGGAGGGCCACCTGCATGATCAGGGGGCAGCAGAGTAGGCCCTATGAGGAGAGGCTCAGGGACCTGAACCTGTTCAGCCTCCACAAGAGAAGGCTGAGGGGGGA
>NW_017729032.1:227121816-227133900 GCF_001723915.1 Gavialis gangeticus
TGAGGAGAGGCTCAGGGACCTGAACCTGTTCAGCCTCCACAAGAGAAGGCTGGGGGGGGGGATCTAGTGGCCATTTACAAACCAGTCAGAGGGGACCAGCAGGCACTGGGGGAGTCCCTGTTTCCCCAACTGCTACCAGGAGTGACTAGAAATAACAGTCACAAGTTCGCAGAGGGTAGATTCAAATTAGACATCAGGAGGTGCTACTTCACTGTCAGGATGGCTAGGATCTGGAACCAACTTGCAAGCAAAGTGGTGTTGGCTTCTACCTTGGGGGTCTTTATGACAAGGCTAAACAAACACCTTGCTGGGGTCATTTGATCCCAGTACTCTTTCCTGCCATGGCAGGAGGTCAGACTTGATGATCTGCTCAGGTCCCTTCCGACCCTACAAACTATGAAACTCTTTTAGAAAATATTATTGAAATGTAATCCTAATGGAGGTAAATTAGTGCTTTAGATAAACATTAAATCCAGAAGAAATTTATTATATTATACATGTTTAGATATAATATTTCTAATATACTTAATATAAACTATAATTTAAAATTGTCATTTTTGGAAATCCCAAGGATGACCATATTCCAGTAAGTAGGGATATCATCAGCAGGGATCCTAGAAATCTGTTTGCCATGGGAAAAATGCAGAATTTGTGTTTTTACAGAGAATCTTTATAATCACGACAAAAAAACCCTTAGTAAAATAACATGCTGGTTCCCAACGGGGAGCTGGTGTTTCTCATGGTTGCTGCAGCAGTCCACCAGGAGATAGAAGCTGCTGGCACACAGAGAAGCAGCCAAGATAGTGCCCTCCCACTCCTCCCTCTACTGCTGATTGGCCAAGAGGTCCACCGGTGGAGAGTACTGCCTTTAGGCAGCCCTCTTGACCAATCAGTGTTGTAAGCAGGCTTACCACAAAGAACTTTGGTTTTATAATGTAAAAGTAGCATCCCTGGTAATCAGTGAGTCTGTATGCAACTGAGGAGGCCAATCCATGAACTATATATTTGACTGTAGATATTGCAAATAGTTCTGGGAGGAAGAAGTATATCCTGATGATGTTGGGTCACAGCTCTCTTTCTTTTTCTCTGTCATCTAGCCACCCCCATAGTAAGATGAATTTTCTCAAAATGATTGATGCTTTGTCATACAATACCACCACTAGGGATGATTCAGTGCTTGAGTCTCCCAGGTATTGATGTTAATATTGAATTTTTTCAGACTGGCCTTCAAAGTTTTCTTGAATCTCTTCTTCTCCCACCTCTACAGGAGTGACTATCAGTAGTTGGAAATACAGAGCCTGGTTTCAGGAGCCAGGTATCAGGCATCCTTACTATATGTCCTGTCCAATGAAACTGGTGCCATATAAATATGGCTTCAAAGCTGGTGGTGTTTGCTTGAGCCAGAATGCTGGCATTCATTTTCTATCCTTCCAATTCATAGTTTCATAGTTTGTAGGGTCAGAAGGGACCTGAGCAGATCATCAAGTCTGACCCCCTGCCATGGCAGGAAAGAGTACTTGGGGTCAAACGACCCCAGCAAAGTGTTCATCTAGCCTCCTCTTAAAGACCCCCAGGGTAGGAGCCAGCACCACTTCTCTTGGAAATTGGTTCCAGATCCTAGCTGCCCTGACCATGAAGTAGCACCTCCTGATATCTAGCCTAAATCTACCCTCTGTCAGCTTGTGACCGTTATTTCTAGTCACTCCTAGTAGTGCTCAGGGAAACAGGGACTCCCCCAGTACCTGCTGGTCCCCTCTGACTAGTTTGTAAATTGATATAGATGCTTTTCTGAAAACATTACTAATGGTAACATTCCAAAGCTTTGAAGGTGTTTTTAATAAATTGCCCAAGTTTCACACCCATACAACAGCCTCGAATGTGAGAAGTTGATTTAAGTCTTGATGTCACGATCAGCAAAGACATGGTTGTGGAGATGTCCAAAGGCAGCACTAGCAGTTTTTATCTGGTGAATATCACTGTCTGTTTAATTTTTGAGAAAGGTAGCTACCAAGGTAGGGGAAATTCTCAACATTCACAAAGGATTGCCCTCTAAGAAGTGAGGGGGAAGCCAGTTGGTTTGGAGTTTTCTTGAAGTTAATAGCAAATCCACATATTTCATTGACTTCACAGAAACAATCAAGTGTGACCTGGGACTCTCCAATACAAAATAAAGAAAGTACTAAGCATAGGGACTAAGACTTTCTCTCCCACTGATATTTAGTTATTTATTTAGATTTCTATGCTTACTTCTGTCATGCTGGGTTATGGGTGGTGAGTAACTTAGGGTCTGAGGGAGCAACTGGGGTCAGAAGGAGCACACAGAATATTAATTTTAGGAAACCAGGAAGCCAGCAGCCAGGAAGTCAGTCTGAGGAACTGAGTCAGGGAACTGGCAGATCAGACAGACCACAGTGAAAGAAGGCAAGGTGGGTTGGGTAGCCAAGAGATCAAGCTGGGAATAGGAAGATGGGTCAGGATGCCAAAGGGTGAGGAGAGCATGGAGTCTGAAGGTAAGCCAGGTTGTGTAGCTGAGAGATCAGGCAGAATGCCAGTGGAGACACAAGACATTCTGGCAAAGCAGTCTGGCTAACAATCGAGTCCTGTTGCCCAGATACCTCTTGTTCCTGTTCCACAGGAAGGAAGTAAAGAGTCAGCTGACCCCAACTGACCACTTCACTTGCAAGGCATGTGCAGATGGCTAGGTCCAAAGGGAAACTGATATACTATACATTTTAATTCTACAAGTTTTATTGTTAATAATGTACTCAGGCAATTCTGAAAAATCTCATTGATGTTCATCTTTAAAATTTTGGTCTTCCATTCCTATATAGTAAAATCCAAATTTAAAAGGTTCAATTTTAACAACAATCATTAGAAATCGCTTCCCTGAAGAAGACTGTGGAATGCCATGCTTTCTATTCATTATCACTCTGAGGTTCTATAGTACTAGACAAGTTCAGAAGAATGAACTCTTGAGAGTCAGCAAAAGTTTCACTTGTGAAAGCACTAGCACTGATTAACAAAATGCTTAATTTCAAATGGACTAGATGGAATAAAGATTACATATGCACTAGTCTTTTTATAAAAGTACATATTATCTCACATAAGCCATTTTATTTGATTTCTGCACTTCACATTTTAACTTATCCAGTTTCTTTCAAGAAATATGTCTAACTCTGGCAGACTTCCCAGGATCTTGTATTTTTGAAAGAGATTTAAGTTCAGTTCTTAATTCTATACTGGATAAATCCATTTCTGTCTCAAGAGAAACTCATAAGCTAGCTAAAACAATCCATCATTTTCTTCCAAAATTGAGGTTAATTGATCTATAGAGAGTCTTGCAGCCCAACATAAAGAATTTACCTTTTATTCTCTTTTACATAATTCCAATACAAGGACTAATTTCTTAACATCTAATACATTGAGGGGCAATACTGAAGATTGTATATTTAATCCTCTTCATCTTTTGGACTCTGCTCTAGCCTCTTTTATACCCACCAATCAAAATCTTTTGTCAGAAGATCAAAGATGTTTGTTCAATAGCATCCTTTTGAACTTATTAAAATGTGAACATTTACAGTGGAAGGGTTTTTTATTATTATTACTACATCTGAAGACAAACATAAAATATCTTTTCTCCCCTAATGCAACAAGAGATATTGAAGTCTAAATCAAAACAGACAATCCAGTAAACTAGTCTTTACAAAAACACAACAACAAATGTTGCATTAAGGAAAGGGTTAGACTAAAGTCTTTAGCACTCAAAATTTGGGAAATACTAAAAATTAAGGTTCAGTGCACAATTTTCCCTCTCCTACCTTGGACTTTTGCACCCCAGGGCAGTCTTAGATTACTTAAGTAATTACTATTTCTAAGATGTTTCACAGTTTAGTAGGCTAAGTTCAACCCTATCACTTTACATGGAGACAAGTATTCAACCTGTCAATTAAGGCAGAGGATGTATCTAGATTCCATGATTACTCTATTAATATTCAAAATCATAGTTACCTAAATATTCCCCGATTGACCAATGGCTCCTTTAGTTGGCTGGCCTCCAGTGATCCAGCACTGTGGGGTGCTTTTCCTAAGGCTCCTCCTCAGAATTTCAAATGAATCTGAATTCCCCGAGGCTGTCTTCAATTTTAAACTGTTGCTATGTTTCACCACAAAAAATAGCGGAGAAGATAAAAAAAAATCTTTTGCTAGCTTAGTCATATAACGCTGCTTAAAAATAGCTTTGGCTAAGACTTCGGCTTACAGATGTGCAGCATACATTTTTTCCACAGTGTAAGGATAGTTAATTTAATCCTTTGTATGATGGCTCAGGTCCTCAAAGATATTCAGGCACCACTCCCCCTAGGGTGGCCATCATAGAGACAAGTCCGGTTGTCCTCTGTCCTCTATTGATATGAAACCAGATGCCTTTATGTCCTCTATTTTTTTCTTCAGAAATAAGGTTTTGTATCAATAGAGGACAGAGGACAGAGTAGCAGAAAACCAGAATGTCCTCTGTGATGGCCACCCTAACTCCCCCACTCCCTCCCAATCTCTAGGTACTTGTTTAAGAAATTAAAGAGTAGAATTCTAAACAATTGTTAAAAATTCAAATAGGTGTTGGACTGCTGATAAAATTACTATATTTACAATAATTATTAGCAGTAATAATCCCTTTGCATGCGCTATCCAGCAGGCAGTCTCCTGTTCAAACATGAAGGGTGAGGAAACAATAAAACACTATGAGTTTTCTAGTGCTCACAGGTTTAAAAAATAAACAAAAAGGGCTCTTGTTGTCAAAGAAGCATACTCCAGTGCCTATGGCTCTACATAGGAAACATCATTCCACTAATCATCTACCTTTTGCCTATATAGGGATCAAAAAATATTAAGTTACAGAATTATAGGATTGCAAGGATCAAACATTCAAAAATCACAAGACTAGTCCCCCAGGATCACAATTTTGGCTTAATAATCATTTTGGCTTAGAAATAATAATAAAGGTTGGGTTCTTGTTGTATGTCTTCTCCTTGTTGAATAATAAGAGTTAATTTTCTCAAGTTTTTGTCCAACTAGAGCTTAGGTTTTAAGGAATACATCAAGGGCTTTGGGTACAAATTATCTGTAAATGTGAGAACCCTCCACTTCCAGGAGAAACCCAGCCAGAGAAGAGGGTGGGAGGAGAGAAAGCTTTAAAAACTATTTGAAAAGAAGAGGTGGGAATGGTGCTGGGGGTGGGAGGAGGAAGCCACAATAAAAAGAAAGAAGTGAAGGGTACTCAAGGAGCTGGCAAGCATCATAGCTCAGCCCCTGACATGGATCATCGAGAGCTCCTGGTGCTCTGGTGAAGTGCCCAAAGATTGGAAGAAGGCCAATGTCATGCCTATCTTCAAGAAAGAGAGGAAAGTAGATCTGGCAAACTACAGGCCCAGCAGCCTGACCTCTATCCTGGGGAAGGTATTGAAAAGGATTATTAAAGAGGCCTTCTTTAACAGACTAGCTGACAGCAATATTCTGAGGGATACCCAGCATGGGTTTGTTGCAGGTAGGTCTTGCTTGACTAATCTTATTTCCTTTTACGACCAGGTGACCTATCACCTGGGCAAGAGGGAAGAGATTGATGTCGTATACCTTGATTTTAAAAAAGCCTTCAATCTGGTATCTCATGATCACCTCTTCACAAAACTGGCTAACTGAGGCCTAGACCTCACCACAGTCTGCTGGCTGGGGAATTGGCTACGCGGTAGGACCCAGAGGGTGGTGGTTAACAGAAGCCAATCATCTTGGTGTGTGGTCACCAGTGGGTCCCTCAAGGCTCTGTCCTAGGGCCTATAATGTTTAACATCTTCACCAGTGATGTGGACATTGGTGTCAGAAGTGTACTGGCCGAGTTTGCCGATGACACCATACTCTGAGGACAGGAGGGTGATACAGGCAGATCTTGATAGGCTCATGAAATGGCTGAATGAGAACCTGATGGTGTTCAACACTGATAAATGCAAGGTTCTCCACCTCAGGAGGAAAAACCTGCAGCAAGCTTATAGGCTTGGCAGTGCTACACTGGTTAACACTACAGATGAAAGAGATTTAAGGGTCATGACTGGCCACAAGATGAACATGAGACTTCAGTGTGATGCTGCAGCTAGTAAAGTGAGCAAAATGCTGGCTTGCATACATAGCAAATCCCAGGATGTCATTCTCCCCTTGTACTCTGCCTTGATGAGGTCACAGCTGGAGTACTGCATCCAGTTTTGGGCTTCGCAATTCAAAAAGGATGTGGAGAAGTTTGAAAGAGTGCAGAGGAGAGTCACATGCATGATCAGAGGTCAGGAAAACAGACCTTATAAGAGGCTGAGAGCCATGGGACTCTTCAGCCTGGAAAAGCGCAGGCTCAGGGGTAATGTGGTGGCTATCTATAAGTTTTTCAAGGGTGCTCATCAGGATCTGGGGGAACGTCTGTTCACCAGAGCACCCCAACAGATGAAAAGATCAAATGGTCACACACTTCACCATGACTGATTCAGGCTGGACATAAGGAAGAACTCCTTTACCCTTGAAAAAACAGCCCTTGGCCTGGCTGTATGAGCATTCATGGTCATCTAGCCAGGCGCCAGGGGATTGGAAACTAGCTAATGTGGTCCCCATTTTCAAGAAAGGGAGGAAGGAGGACCCAAGTAACTATAGGCCTATAAGCCTCACCTTGGTCCTCAGGAAGATCTTGAAGAAAATCATCAAGGAGTGGGGGGCCACCAGGGGAGATCACACTCAGGGGCAATCAGCATGGGTTCATTAAAAGCAGGTCCTGCCTGACTAACCTGATTTCCTTTTATGACCAGGTAACTAAATCCTTGGATGAAGGTGTCACCGTGGATGTAGTCTTTCTAGACTTTAAGAAGGCCTTTGACACTGTCTCTCACCCCATTCTCATTAAGAAATTAAGTGACTGTGGCATTGATGCCTACACTGTTGGATGGGTAAAAAACTGGCTGATGGGGCACACCCAGAGAGTAGTAGTGGACAGGTCGTACTCAACCTGGTGAGATGTGAGCAGTAGGGTCCCCAAGGACTCAGTCCTCAAGCCCACACTGTTTAACATCTTCATCAGAGACTTGGATGAGGGGGTTGAAAGCACATTTTCCAAGTTTGCTGATGATACTAAGATGTGGGGCGAGGTGGGCACACTTGAAGGGAGAGAGAGGCTACAACTACATTTAGACAGACTACAAAAGTGGGCAGATGAGAATAGGATGGGGTTCAACGTAGATAAATGCAGGGTGCTGCACCTTGAGAGAAGGAATCCACAGCATACATACAGGCTGGGGAGTTCCCTCCTTGAAACCACAGAGGCAGAAAGGGATCTTGGAGTCATTATTGACTCCAAGATGAACATGAGCTGCCCATACCAGACCACAGCCAGCCATACCTTGCCATGCATCAAAAGATGCATCTCAAGCCAGTCCAGAGAGGTGATACTTCACCTCTATGAGACATTGGTCAGGCCGCAATTGGAGTACTGCATCCAGTACTGGATGCTGCACTTTAAAAAGGATGTGGCCAGGTTGGAGAGAGTTCAGAGGAGGGCCACACGTTTGGTAAGAGAGCAGCAGGACAGGCCCTATGAGGAGAGACTGAGGGAACTGAACCTGTTCAGCCTTGGCAAGAGGAGTCTGAGGGAGGACCTGGTGGCTGCCTACAAACTCACCAGGGGTGATCATCAGCAAATAGGAAGAGCCCTATTCTCCCCAGCACCACTTGGGGTGACAAGGAACAATGGTAATAAGCTGATGGAGAACAGGTTTAGGTTAGAGATCAGGAGGCAATATTTTACAGTTAGGGTGGCCAGAATCTGGAACCAACTTCCTTGGGAAGTGGTCCTCGCCCCTACCTTTAGTAAATTCAAAAAGAGGTTAGATAATCACCTGACCCGGGTCTTGTGAACCCAGCATTCATTCCTGCCTGTGGCAGGGGGTCAGGCTAGATGATCTTCTCAGGCCCCTCCTGACCCTAGCAACTATGAAACTATGGAACTCTGAATACTGTCCAAGCCCCCAAGGTTTGGAATAGACTGCCATATGGAGGTGGTTCAAGGACCCACTTTGAATGCCTTCAAGACATGTTTGGATGCTTATCTTGCTGGGATCCTATGATCCCTGCTGACTTCCTGCCTCTGTGGCAGGGGGCTGGACTCAATGATCCCCTGGGGTCCCTTCCAGCCTGAATGTCTATGAAATCTATTAAAAGAGATTTTAAAGAATGAAAGGACTAAGCCTTGCATGTGTCTTAGCGAATTGGGATTTGAAGCTGAAGCTAGAGCTAAAATGGAGTTTTCCACAACACAATCAGGCAGCTGCAGGAAGCATCCTTCTCTGCGATGGTTTCTCTGCAATCAGTACCATAGCAAGGTGGGGAGGGGCCGGGGGGCAAAGTGGGGTGATCACCTTGGGCACCAAAGTGAAGAGGCACTAACAGGCAAGTCGCGAGTTATAAATTTTGTTATAAATATTTTAATTATTTTGTTAGTTTTTTTTAATTGGCTGATGTAGACAATAAATGCCATGTGCATGTGCACAGCCGCAGCATGCACGCGGCCAGCCCAGGAGCTTAGGCAGCACCATCTGGCTGGTGAGTCTGTTCTGGTGAGGAAGGATGGGGAATGGGGGGGGACAGATTGAGGCCCCCTAGTGAGGGAGGAGGGGGACTGGGGCAAGTGCTGCCCAGCCAAGGTGGGGGCAGGGCATGAGATGTAGCTGTAAGCGCTCATGTGGTGGGGCATGTGTGCACCCCCAGGCAAGCATGGGAGGGCATGTGCCCCCTGGATCTGTGCACAGGGTGAGGGCAGGCTACTGCTGCGGACTTGCCCTGAGTGTCAGACTTCCTTGCTATGGCACTGTCTGTAATTAAGCTCAGAGAAGTTGCTCTCAGTGTGAAGGAGGAATAGGTGGGGAGCCACTAGAGTTTTGGAGGGTAGGAAGGGTTAGAGTGGCTGGGAGCTGTGCATCCTGGGATGCTGGAGAAATTAAAGTAAAACACTTTACTTCCCCTAACCATTCAAACAATGCCATAGAACTGAGTAGGCAAAATCTTTTGAGTAGGTAAAATCTTTTAAAGGTCAGTTATGGCAGTTTAACACTGATTGGGAACATCTACATAAGATGTTTACCACACAGTTGACTAATTAACTATGCAAACATCTTAGCATCTACACCTGTGCCCGTTAGGGCACACCAAACTAATCAACTCTGCAAGAGGGTAGTACTTGTATAAGTACCACCCTGCTGCAGAGTTTTTTCATGTGCAGGGGCACACATGTAGACACGGCATTGCTGGCTGAGGCACAGGGTGCTTTAGCACAGGGGCTGCCTGCGGGCTAAGTCCATAATGAAGCACTCCTATGCCCTAGCCAGCCCCTCCACAGCACATGGAGCCCCATTGTAGGAGCCCTGGGTTGGCAAGCTGACCCTCTTGGGTCCTCTGCCAGCCCAGGCTACTCCAACCGTATTCCACGCTCTGTGCACAAATAAACTCCAGAGCAATATGTTCTGGAGTGTTTTATTCCTAGGTGCATGTTCAAACAGCATGCCCAGAAGCAAAATATTTGTGCACATTAACCACATGTGTAGACACGCCCACTAGCTACTTCCTCCTCTTGTCTTAAGCTCCTTTAAGGTTTTACAGTAACCTGGTCCCAGGCCCCAAGACTGAAATGCTGACCCCACTAAAGTCAATAACAAAACTATTCTGACTTAGACTGGGCCACTATTTCACTGAACCTTTCACTATTTCATCTGAACCTTTATAAGCCTTGGGAATAGTACATAAGGATCAACTCAAACATACCTGATGATGGCTAGTGATGGACTTAATATTAGGAAGATCACAACAATATAATTAGTTATCAGGTACCATATTTTGCTATCAGAATTGCTGTTCTGATTCAAATACCCTTCAAAAGACCTTTTCTGATATTAAAAATTGAAGTGTCTTATAGACTCAAGCAACTTGAAAATGGTCTTCTTCTAATTTGCTGTAACTGAATAGTGGGACTACACTAAAGGTTTTGAAACCATTTCAGGCTGTCAGGAGGCTAAATCAATTCCTGAGCCTAAAATTCTAGCTATAGAAAAAGTCCTTTTATGTATTTTTATTCATATGTCCTATGCTAAACTGTGATGAAACCGTTTTCTTTCTAAGTCTGCAGAGAACTGCTGTGCAGATATTTGCAGCTATAACATGTTCAAAATAGTTTTCATTTACTATTTGGATTTCTTTTTTTATCATTTTCTTATTGTTTCTGTGAAAAGCTCCCATACAAGTTGAATTATTATAATATTTAGAGTCATGCAAAAAATCTGAGGGAAAAAAAGCAGTACACTGGATATAGCCTACTGCTTATAAAAATGCACTACTATTTTACCTGACAAGGTTAACAATTCTGGACATTCAGTCTATCTTGTGAATATGCATTGTCAGACAAAGCCCTGGATACTACCAAAATATGTATCTCTAACAGTAAGTCACCTCATGATTGCCATTATTGATCTGTAGAGTCAGTAACTGAATCTATCCACAGGTTTCAACACCATTTATCTTGATATTATATAGCCTTATCATCCTGCCTAAACCTATTAAACTGTCATCTGTAGGTTTCCATCATTTTTATACGAGGGACCTAGAGAAAGTTTGCAGTCTTTACTTGTTTATACATTACATCCCAGACTAAGCTTTAGCATCCTGAAAATTCCATTTCACTTCATACTTGGTCTCCTGTTATCTTGGTTGCAAAGAATAGAAGATTTAATAACTTTTAAACAGCAGGGTATCAGAACTACCAACATTAGAAATATTTAAATTAGACATTTGATAAATAATTCTTTAGTCCCCATCAAATACCATCAATCTTTTGTTGCCCACTTCAGCAACCAGGAATAGGCAAGGCACACTTTTGAGGTGGTTTCTTTGATGTGCAAATATATGAAATAGTTTAGATAAGAAAATTCAATATATTTGTTGTGTACTTCAAGTTAGCAAATGAAATAGATGAAGTACAGTTGTTTTGTTCTGATGGAGGAAAATGTCACAAAGCATTTTTAAAATCAAATATAATAATTGGACAAAATACATATTTTAATGTATTATATTATACCAAATGGAGACTAGAGATGGAAGGGGTAAAATAGCATTCCAACATTCCTAAGGAACAGCATAAATTGTCAGATGAAACTGTGGGGAAAGGACTTTGTGGCCAGGCTGGGGGTGAATATCAAATACTCTCTCTCAGGGACTCCCCTGCCATGCCTGAAGATGCTGGGAAAATAAGAGAATTAATTATCCCTGAGAAAGACTGTAGTTAATCACATAAGTCATGAAGTACATGAAATTTCATTTTATTGTGCTCCCCACATGAGTATTAACAATCACCATGATCTGTGGCACTCCTATGTTTTATTCTTCCCCTTTCTTATCTCTTGCTTCACTTAGTGGGGGATTCTTCACCCTGACCTGACCTCCCCTTCACGTCTTCCCATCTCTTTCAGCTGTGTCAGGTATACATCCATTCACAGCAATCCCACCTCCTTTGGACTGTGTCAGGCATCTGTCCACTCACCATGATCCTGCGTTCTTCATACCTTGCAAGTACGTAATTTTTCTCCTCAGCTTTTCCTTTCCTGATCCCTTGCTGTGGGATCAGGCTATTGGATATAGCCTACTGCTTATAAAAATGCACTACTATTTTAACTGACAAGGTTAACATTTCTGGACATTCAGTCTATCTTGTGAATATGCATTGTCAGACAAAGCCCTGGATACTACCAAAATATGTATCTCTAACAGTAAGTCACCTCATGATTGCCATTATTGATCTGTAGAGTCAGTAACTGAATCTATCCACAGGTTTCAACACCATTTATCTTGATATTATATAGCCTTATCATCCTGCCTAAACCTATTAAACTGTCATCTGTAGGTTTCCATCATTTTTATACGAGGGACCTAGAGAAAGTTTGCAGTCTTTACTTGTTTATACATTACATCCCAGACTAAGCTTTAGCATCCTGAAAATTCCATTTCACTTCATACTTGGTCTCCTGT
>NW_017729032.1:227138900-227148772 GCF_001723915.1 Gavialis gangeticus
ATAGCCTTATCCGCCTGCCTAAACCTCAGGCCCCTCACCTGAGTGATCAGTTGTTGAAGTGAGGCTTCCAGCTACCAAGCATCTCCAGTCTCCAAGTGCCCTGAGGGCAACACCCCTTTCTCACACTGCTGCTTTTATCCTCCGGCTTGCTACTTGTCAGTTAACTCTTCCCCAGTGTGCAGATCCCCTCAGCAGTGACCAATTGTCACAGAGCACTAAAGTGTCTGCTCCTTTAAGGGTAGAAACTGCCTAGGGAGAGGGTCCTAGGAGCCAGGCAGAAACCCCACAGGTGTAGGTTACTATGGCAGCAGGCTAACAAAGGAATTAGCCTGCACCTGCACCCAGTCAGCTGACTGGAAGAAGGCAGGGCCTTGGGCACATATCAACCCCAGGCTGAGGCTAGCAGGGGTTTGCCCTCTGGCAGCAGCCAGGGGAAGGAGCCTGAAGAAAAGAATTACCCAGAGACACTGTGGCCACCTGATAAGCCATCTATAGGACTAATGGGGCTCACCAGGAGCTCACCAGGTACCCTGGTCTACAAAGTGCTTAATGCTTGGGGAAAAGTTTGCCTCTTGTCAAGAAACAGAGTGCACTTGGCACTGTCTGTATTATGTTATAGCCAAGGGGCTCATATTTTGATTGTTGTTTATAAACTGGTGGACCGGACTGAGGCTTCTGGGGAGGAGGCCTCATTGGGGCACACTGCAGTGTGGAGACCCCAGTGCCAGCAGGTGCAGTGCCAGTGTAGGTGCAACAACAGGGCTGTGGAGAGCCCAGCACCAGCGTGGGCTCAGAGACAGGGCTGTAGAGAGACCAGTGACGAAGGAGAGGCTGAGCTATATCAAGGCCTCAGAGGGGCAGATGTGGCTGAGGGTGTCCTGTGTGGCATCCATTTTGAGTGGGTCCAAGAACCGACAGGGTTCAATGGGGTCCATCAGGACTGTGTCCAAACAAACTCGAGGGCAACCTCCCTATTTATTATAATTACCAGCAAGACATGGCAAATGAGGAAAAGTGTGCCTGTTGGGCAAGACTGGCATGATCATGGAGCCCTAGGGGCATCACAGCCATCCCTGAGGACTCCATACCATGACACCAATGTTTTTAATTACTCTTGCCCTTATCCTGACCTCACTCTCTGCCCCCTCACCAGGACTACCCCTTCTAGTACAGGGATGTCTTTCACCCTGTTACAGTCTTCATCATTATGGATTCTTTGATCATGCCTGAATCAGTGTTCCCTCTAAGCATGCCTGGCAGCACAGCATGAGTGCCTGCACAGCCATGCACACTGCACAACTTAAAGGGAACACTGCCCTTAATCACTTCTTATGTACAGGAAATACTAAAATAATGTTCTCTGATTGGGTAATATAATTATTGTTTACTTTTTTAAGACAGTCTTTTTCATTCAGAGGGCTTTATTTTAAGCTGACTAAAGCAGTTTATGAGTAAGGGAAGTCCAGTTGATCTGTTATATAAAACAGCTGATTAAAACAACTAAAATAAGTATAAAATGTTGCAAACTGATGCATTTAAGCTAAAATAACTAATCAGGGGTCATCTAGTTTCCTGGTATGCTTGCAAAATTCCTACAAAGGCATGTGAAAGTAGTACTAAAACAGAAGAATAAAGACAGAATTAGTCACTGGATAAATGTTTTCATTGGATATTTCTGACAGAGAGAAACTGCCACGTCTTTTTATACATTGCTTTTCAGAAAGTCAACCAACAAATACTGTTAGTGGTGAGAACATCTTAAGGAAGCCAGTTTCCTCCAACCACACCTCAAGTAGCTCTCTCTAGCTCCTTTTTCTCAAAAAGATATTTAACACCTTTTTTTTTTTTTTTTTAAACAAAATCAAGCAGGCAACAGACTGTCACCCTGTAAAATTCTATTGAATATTTATGAGAGAAAAAAATAAAGAGAAAAAAAAGTTGTTCCTGATTTTTTTTTTTAAATTCTCAATTGTCTTTTTTGTTTCTCTTCTTTACTAAAGGCATTTGTTAAAATGACAACAAAGAAAGCAAAAATTTTAAAGCTTCACCGTCTTGGATCCACAACACCCTTCCCTTATCAGTATAGCACCACAGTAAATGCATAAATTTCATTCACTAAAGGGCGCCATTGGACTTGAGCCAATAGTTTATAAAAAATAATAATATTAACATTATATTTAATTATGAAATAATTAAGTATTCACTGGACCAGAGAGTAGCATTATATAATTGGGTGATTAAGGGAGTTATCTTAGAGCAGAGAAACCTGGGCCCTAAACCTTGCTTCACTGAATACTTAGGAGTAAAATATTCACTGGAGATAAGACTAAAGATCAGGCTTTATTCAGAAAGGCACAGCTTTATAGCTGTGCCCTCTAGCCTAGAGCAGGGGTTGGCAAACTTTTTTGGAGCAGTAGGCCAAAATAATGCAGCTTTGTCTGAAGTGGGTTCGTGTTTCTTAACTGGTCACTGCTATCACTTCTCCCCATGATTTGTAAATTATAAATCTCACTGCACAGGTGCAGTACTAAACTTGCCTCTCGATCATCTGAAGGCATATTGAGACATGGTAAGGATTTCCTCCACCAGGGAGAGCAGTTGGTTCAGCAGAATTTTAGCAAGGATCTTTCCAGTGATGGAGAGGAGGGTGATAGCTCAATAGTTTCCACAGTCAGACTTTTATCCCTTTTTAAAAATGGTGGCAATATTGGCATTCCTTAGGTCAATGGGAATTTCCTCAGTGTTCCAGATTTTGAGAAACAATGTATGGAGCTTCTTGGTCATAGTTTCCCTTCAACTTTGAAGACCTCAGTTAGTATGCCATCACATCCAGATTCTTTGTTGTTCTTCATCTGTCTAATTGTCCAATGGACTTCTTCAGAGGTTGTTGGACTGGCAAGACCTTCCCTTACTCGATGCTGTGGGATGGATACAATGGTTTCATCAGTCACTGTCGATTCTCTGTTCAGGAGTTTTTGGTAGTGCTCCTTCCAGCAGTTTTTGATGGATTCATTGTGTTTGCAAAGTGCACTGCCATCTTCCAGTCTAAGCCAGGTGAGTCCACAAGAATTTGGTCTGTGCACAGCATTGAAGAAGTTCTGCCTGTCATGATTGTCAATAAATGGTTAGACATATCTTTCCTCTTTTCTTCCCACCATTTGTTTTTGATTTCTCAAATCTTCCTCTGGGCTTCAGATTTAGAGTAATTGAAATGTTCTCTGCTTCTGACTGGACATAAGAAGTTTTTACCAGTCACAGAGAGCCTTTTTTTCCAGTCGACAAGGACTTTGATTTCAGCGTTGTTTTTGTTAAACCCATCCTAATGGCATCAGGTGACGAAGCCAGTTGATTCCGTGCAAGCTTCTTGGATGGTCTCTTTTAGAGCTTTCCAATCTTCTCCAATATAAGTGTTATCATTTTCAATCCTAAGATTGGCAAATTCCTCCAACTAGAATTTTGAATGTGATTATGTTAAGGTCACTATTACAGAGCGTCTTGCAAAAAGATACCTCTTGAACCAGGTCCTGTCTTTTACTAGGATTAGATCTAGAATTGCTTTTCTTCTTGTGTGTACCAAGAGTTGTTCTAGAAAGCAATCATTTATTACATCCAGAAACTTCATCTCCACATCCCTCTCTAATGAGATGTTTACCTCATCTATGTGAGGATAGTTGAAGTCTCCCATTATTATTGCTTATCCCATTATTATTGCTTATAGCAACTTTCCAAATCTCCCTGAACATTTCATAATCACCTTCATCTTCTTGACCAGGTGGTTGGTAGTACAATCCTTGTCTTATATTCTTTTTATTCAAATGCAGAATTTCTACTCAAAATTTCTATGGAAATTTTAATATCAGAAAAGATTTTTATGTTGTCTATCAACTCTATCAATAGTGTACTTAACATACAGAGGGTACCCTCTCCCTATCTTGCCATTTCTATATACTATAGTTTGTAACCTGATATAAAAGTATCCCATTGATTACTGGCTGTCCACCAGGTCTCTGAGATGCTTCCCCAAGCCAGTTGCCTCCAGGCCAGTTACCTCCCCAGTAATAGTGGGTAGGGATGCCTTATAACCCAAGCTCCCACATCCTAGTGGGTAACCCCATAAATGGGACAGACAAGGGGCTGTTATCAGAGGCCTGGGGCCCAAGGGACGTAAGGCCTGTGTTTGTAGGGACCTGAGAATCTAGACTTATTTGAGAGGGATTGGGCTAGCTGCTCTGAGACCTGATCTGAGGGATCCTTGACTGGTCAATGCTGGGGCCAGAACCAGAATGGTCAAAAGGGCCAGAGTGCTCATCACAAAGGATGCCCAGAGCCAGGGGTCTGGAGTTCTGACTGGCCTAGAGGCAGGGCCAGGGCCTGTGTGGCCAAAGGTTCCCAGAGAGGGGGCCACCGCTGAGAGGAAGAAGGCTTCAGGGAGCTTGATAGCCCAGAATGAGGGTGGAGTAGACCACCTGAGAGGAGGGATCCAGGTTGGGGACCGATATTAGACTCAAATGTAATGGGGCCCAGTGTGGGGCCAGAACCAGTTTGGATGCCATCTTTGAAGCATGGAACATGGTGTAGGCATGGTATGGAGCCATGTACAATGCCCCCTCACACTGAGGTATTAAAATGGGCAGCCTCCTACATTTTACCCCAATTATCAAACAACAAGCAGTGGCAGGCAAGATTGGGTGGACTACCCCACATAGACAGGTGGGTGGGCCAATGTTGAGACCTGGCCTTAACTTGGCCCCCAGTCACAATGAGTCAAGAATCAAATCTGTATTTTAAACCTCCTCACATTCTCTAGGCAGAGTGTTGTCACTGATTAGATGGTGTTGTATCACTTAGGGTTGACACCATAACCTTTAACACCATAGAAATGCCAACATGCTGAGGAAATTTCTAACAGATTTTTTCCTATCCCAAAATTAAACCAAATGTGAAATTAAAGAAAAGTGATAAACTGCAGCAAGATAGTGCTTTCTAAGTCAGAAGGAGGTATCTTTAGCTCCATAATGCCTATCAATACTTGTAATATAAATACTAAGGAAAGAAATGGGAGAACAAAAAACAGCTTTTTACAAACCAGGTGCCAAATCTGTTCTGTCTGAGATCAATAGCACAACTTTCTTCCCTTGACTGTATTGGTTTTCATACAATTCTCAAGCTCTTAATAATTCGATATTTTTACAAAACATACTGTAGCATATTTGCTATATTACTTTAAAATATTTTCAGAATAGGTTACAAGGGGGAGGTGGCAGATTACAATACACCATACAACTTAAACCAAAAAACTTACTTTCCTTTAGTATCCAAAGCAGCAGGAGCTCGGCATACCATTTTGATTTCTGTATAAAGGACAAAATACCACAACACATTATAACGTGTCAAAACTCCACTGACTGCAAAGAACCAATATGCAATAATAAATCTGGGACTCCTGAATTGATTTACATGAAATGGAGAATAGGAGTCTGGTTGTAATTTAAAATGATTTATGTTTATGTATCTGTGCATGGGCTTTTTTTTTCTTTTTAACAAAACCTCATGTATGCAAGGAATATAAACTGACAAAAGCTGTCTTCAATTTTAATGGGTAAAGTAATGCCCAGATGCATGTCCTGTATATAGTATTATGCTGGAACATGTGGGAGCACTATAACTATTATAATCTACTTGTCAAAACAGAGACAAGTAGTGAAAACGTACCTTTAATTCTTTAGCCATTGACACGTTGCTGAACTGACTCTCAGTTCCTCTGCCTAAACAACAACAACCAGCAATCTTTTCCAAGTCATACTGTTGTCTCTAAATACCATTCTGAGCCCTGCTTTGGGCAAGTTGTTAATTCTTTATTTGACATGGTGTTTAAAATTAATGATAACACTATATATTTACAATAAGCTTCCTGAAGTCATTTAACACAACAGTGCAACACAATCTGCTCTGAAAGAAATGTCTCTCTTCTGTGTGTGTTTCATTGCTGTTTCTACTCTATTTTCCAGGGCATGTAAAAATACATATGGCGTTGTGCAACCATTTTTTTAAACAATAATTATGCAATCTGTTTTCAATTTGCCAAAGGTTTATGACATATCAAAAGAGACTTTTTCCCTGGTATGCTCTTGAATATCCTCAATCCAATTACAGAAAACGTGCAGAGATGTTGAGCAATGCTGTGCAAAGCATAGAAAGCCGAAAATGATTGCCCAAAGTGAAGGGAAAAAGCTATGCATTAGTGGATGCCCAGGTTTGTTCTGCTCCATGGGTGACACATTATTTAAGTAATCCAATAAGTTAATTGGTATATTAGAAATAATTTCATATAACTAAAAGCAGTCAACACACTACTCCAAGCAATGGTGAGGAGAAGATAAAGGGGTATTCACTATTTGGGAGATCTAACTTGTGGCCAAAGAAGTCTAAATAGGAAATTCATGGGTAACAGGATGGATGGATGTTGATACTATGTTATTATCAGTTTTACTACTCCTGCCAATGACCTCAATAATGGTTAGTCCAATGAACTAAGCTGTAAGAAACATGGACTATAATGGCACTTAGGAGGTTAGAACAGAACATTTCAGGAGATAAAGATTTCTTGGATGTGATTGTTAAGAAGAAGGCAGGGGTTCTTGACAAAATGCATTCAGGAATCTGGGATTTCTAAGGTGTAAGTAGCTCTACAGTTTAGGAAACTGCTGAAGGAAGCGGAGATAAGTTATTCAGTAATCCCAGCTGTGGCTGGGATAAATGTGTCGAAGCTTCAACGTGAACCTGGAATAGGTATTGGGGCCTCACCTTATTCTGCTCCCATCACTTCAGTCACTTCCTCCCAATTGCTTCCTCTTTGTCCTGATTCATCAGGAAGGAACAGGGCTAGGCTGTGAACTCAACAGGCATAACAGTCTTTAGCAAACAAAATGCATATCTGCAAGTACAAACTTGCTTATTTCCTGCAGTTCAGCTAGATGCAAAACAATCCAACTTGAATTGTGCAGTAGCTCTGCCCAAAGTGCGACTGTCATGCAGGGTTTATGACACCTCCTAACTACAGAAAACGAACAGTTATACAATTATGCCATGCTTCCTGCTGCCTCCAGACACTACGTAAATCCATGAATATGGAGGATATGCAAAAGAAAATGTGAAAAAAGAATGATAAGTAACATATAAGATTACAAGGGCAAAAATTTGACCATAGGACACAATGAACTATGGCCACAAATCTAAACCACCACCCTGCACCAATATAAAGCTATTTTAAATGAGCAGCTGAGAATCTTCAGGTGGCATAGTGGATACCCTTCACTCTTTTCTAAAAACCGAGGGTGCACAGGAGCTGTAGCTGAAGTGTTGCTGTTTTCAAAAAAAAAAAAAAAACAAAAACTGTTAAGCATCTGTAGAATGACACTGGGAGACTACACAAAAGGGTATATAAGATATTTTTATATGAGGGTGGGAAACATTATTTTCTCATTCCCAAAACTGAGATTTCAGAGTTTTTCCCCATCCAAAACTACAATAACACCAAAACATTTAAAAGTTTTTACACACATGTATTCTCACATGTGCATCTCCATACTATTGTAATGTATGGAAATGTGGAAGACCAAGTTTCAAGTCCTCGTTCTGCTGATTCAGATGACCAAAGTACCTTCCTGACTGCAAAGCTACTGGGTATTTTGAGATGGGTCTCTCTCTCTTTTTGGCTTTAAGAAGAAATTCCATTCTGGAGCTGAGACACTGAATCAAATATTGTCAAAACTGATAAGCTTTTTTTTAAAAAAAAATCTGTTTTCAGTGAATTGGAAATTTCTGTGAAAAAAAGGGTTTTGATGGAAAATTACGGATCAGTTTTTCTTTGGAAAACCAAGCCAAAAATATCTGAACCAAATAGACCTTGTCTGGACCTACATATTAGTCATCGGGTGGTAGGCTGTATAGATGCATGATTTGTGGTGGGAGGGGGGATTTCCCAAAAGACCAATTAGTATATCTTAGCTTAGGATTTTGAATATCAAATGAACATCATATTATGAAGGATACTTTTAAGGTAAAAATGTATAGATGGCAACCTCAAAATAATTAAAATTTTTTTTTTGGTTTTAAATGGAATTTGTCTGCAGTTTGCCAGCCTGGCTGGCTGAGTCATAATACTCTTCCAAGTAAGGTGCACATGAGGTCCTAAAATCTTCCAGTACCAGCCGGAATGAGTGACTGTGCTGGTAACCATCAAGGAATGTATCACAAGTGTCTAGTGCAGCTGCATTTATTCAGCTGCAGTGTACATTGTATTGATAACTGTAAAATCAGCACAAGTTCTACTGCAATAGATTCTAATTCACATACTTTTGTCCAACTGCTGTTCAGTCACTGCACTAAGAAAAGTAGTGAGGTGGAAAATGGATGAAATAATGTTAACATAATGGCTTTGCAATAGATCCACTAGATTTATTGTTCTAGAAAGGTTCTATTTGATCTTATCATAAGCTCATGTTGAGGATTTCACAATGTTTCTGTGTTAAATGTAAATTTGTGACAGCAGCAGAGCAGTAAAAACAACAGAAAAACCATTAGTTTACAAACAAACATAAGGTCTCTGTCTAAATTCCTTCAGGCATAGAAACAAATTTGTGAAAGAGCTGAAAAATCAACATCTGTCTTGCATAGCCTGATGGAATACTTCTAAGGTAGATGTCCTATTACTCCAGATGAATATTTGTTTTCAGAATTACAGATTTGAATTTCCTGTGGTTTTCTCTTAATGGAAGGTGTGTGTGTGTGTGCGTGTGCGTGTGCGTGTGTGCACGCGCGCGCGTATGCGTGCATTTGGGAAAAGTAGATTATTTTCTTTTCCATGTTTTGTTCTTCATTAACTAAATGATTCCTGACTTAAGGTGTACTGAAAGACTCCCATTAAAACTAAGCAAAAATATTACAGAATTGTGGTCATATCAGTGGTTCCAATGGACTTTCCCCTTTTCAACTTTCTAGGCTCTTTCCCTACATAAAATGTTTATAAACATCTCTCTCAACGATAACAGGATTATCAAATTTCCCACATCTGATGACTTTTACAGCACCCATGCAAAGTTCTTTTCTCTCATCATCAGCCAAGGGGAAAGAATTCATAAGTAGTGTAGATACTACCTAGTTGGTTATACATTATCCCTTGAAGAGAGTTGCCTAAAACATAGTTTCTCAACCTGTGGTATGCGTACCCCTGGGGGTACACAAGACAGGCAGAGGGTACATTAGTGCAGAAAACCCCTGCATCAAGGGCGCACTGCAACTCCCCCTGCCACTGCCAGGTTCAAGTCCGGCCTCTCACACCTGCCCCCAAGCCGGCCAAAGGCTGCTGCAGGAGGTGGACGGTGGGTACAAAGATGCCTGCACTCTGCCCACACAAAGATGCCCCGCTCCCTCCTGCGCTGTGAGGATTGGCCCCATGACCCAGCCTACTGTGGACCCAGCTCACTGTGGGCAGGAGGGCTGGCAGTGGCATCAGGCTCTTCCTGGCACTCAGGGCAGGCTGTGGTGATGGGAGGAGGGGTGATGCCTGCCCCCCCAGTGCTGCTGCAGCCAAACATGAGGAAGAGACCTGTGCCGAGACGGGCCCCCACCTGTAGTCAGTCTGGGCTCTGGGGCAGCTGCAACAGGCAGCAGAAAGGCTGCACACAGCTGCACCAGGCTCCGCAGCCTTGGCATCAGCTTCATGCCAGAAACTGCACATGCACTGATGCTGGGGTTGCGGAGCTCAGTGAAGCTGTTTGCAGCCTGCTTGCTGCAGCTGCCCCAGAGCCCAGCTGGCTACGAACAGCTGTGCTCGGCTCCAGAACCCCATCATCAGCTCCATGCCGGTGGTG
>NW_017729032.1:227153772-227157686 GCF_001723915.1 Gavialis gangeticus
CTCCTGCGCTGTGAGGATTGGCCCCATGACCCAGCCTACTGTGGACCCAGCTCACTGTGGGCAGGAGGGCTGGCAGTGGCATCAGGCTCTTCCTGGCACTCAGGGCAGGCTGTGGTGATGGGAGGAGGGGTGATGCCTGCCCCCCCAGTGCTGCTGCAGCCAAACATGAGGAAGAGACCTGTGCCGAGACGGGCCCCCACCTGTAGTCAGTCTGGGCTCTGGGGCAGCTGCAACAGGCAGCAGAAAGGCTGCACACAGCTGCACCAGGCTCCGCAGCCTTGGCATCAGCTTCATGCCAGAAACTGCACATGCACTGATGCTGGGGTTGCGGAGCTCAGTGAAGCTGTTTGCAGCCTGCTTGCTGCAGCTGCCCCAGAGCCCAGCTGGCTACGAACAGCTGTGCTCGGCTCCAGAACCCCATCATCAGCTCCATGCCGGTGGTGACTGTAAGTGCACATCAGAGCAGACAGCGGGGATAAACCCGCTCTCTGCTTCGAGGCGCATATGCAGTCATAGTTTCACAGTTTCTAGGGTCAGAAGGGACCTGAGCAGATCATCTAGTCCGCCCCCCTGCCACGGCAGGAAATAGTACTGCAGTGCAGAGGCAGAAAAGGATCTTGGAGTCATCATTGATGCCAAGATGAACATGGGCCGGCAGTGTGGGGATGCAGTCAGGAAGGCCAACAGTACCTTGTCATGCATCCACAGATGCATCTCAAGCAGGTCCAAGGAGGTGATATTCCCCCTCTATGCGGCACTGGTCAGACCGCAGCTGGAGTACTGCATCCAGTTCTGGGCACCGCACTTCAAGAGGGATGTGGACAACATGGAGAGGGTCCAGAGGAGGGCCACTGTCATGATCAGGGGGCAGCAGGGCAGACCCTACGAGGAGAGGCTACGGGACCTGAACCTGTTCAGCCTCCACAAGAGAAGGCTGAGGAGGGATCTAGTGGCCTGCTACAAACTAGTCAGAGGGGAGCAGCAGGCACTGAGGAAGTCCCTGTTCCCCCATGCACTACCAGGAGTGACCAGGAATAACGGTCACAAGCTGGCAGAGGGTAGATTTAGGTTAGATATCACGAGGTGCTACTTCACAGTGAGGGCAGCTAGGATCTGGAACCAGCTTCCAAGAGAAGTGGTGCTGGCTCCTACCCTGGGGGTCTTTAAGAGAAGGCTAGATGAACACTTTGCTGGGGTCGTTTGACCCAAGTACCCTTTCCTGCCATGGCAAGGGGTCAGACTTGATGATCTGTTCAGGTCCCTTCCAACCCTAGAAACTATGAAACAGGAATGTCACTTGGAAATCAGGTGAGAAGCAATTCTTCCATATTCAGCACTGATGAGGCCTCACCTGGAGTACTGCATTTAATATTGGGCCCCAAACTTCAAAAAGATGCGAATAGCTTAGAAAGAGTTCAGCAGAGAGCAACACAAATTATTAGATGTCTAACATCTGGAATTAAGAGCAATGACTGAAAGAACTAGAATAGTTTACTCCGGAGAAGTGGTTTTCAACCTTCTTTCATTTGCAGACCCCTTTGGCAATTTTGAATAGAGGTGCAAACCATTTTGAATTGTAAGTATGGGTATTCACACACTTTTGATTGAACATAGGAATCTTTTGCAGACCCCTTAAACATAGTCTGCAGACCTCTGAGGGGCCATGGACCACAGGTTGAAAACTCCTGGTCTGGAGAGGAGAACACCAAGGAGGAATTTGGTAATAGTCTTCCAATTCCTGAAAAAGGGTTATAAAGAGGATGGAGATAGACTATTCTCTACAGCCACAGGGGATAGGATTAGAAGCTATGGCTTCAAATTGCTGCAGATGAAATATAGATTAAAGATCAGGAAATCTCTCTCACGATGAAAGTGGTTAAGTACTGGAACAGGCTACCTAGATAGGTAGTGGAATTTCAAGAACAGGCTAGACAGAAACTCAACTGGAATGGTTTAGTCAGGGATGTCCTGAGCAGAGGATTGGGCAAGATGACTTCATGAGGTTCCTTCCAGCTCTATCTTCTTATGATACGATATCACATAACGAAATTAAAGGCTGCATCTCAAAAGACTGAAGTATCCTTAAAGGAGTTTCCATTTCATGCGTACATTGTTTTTAACAGCAAGTTTATATAAATTTAAATTATTCTAAAATGTATGGGAGATGCAAGAAGTCTTACGTGTGATATATTTTATTGGACCAACTTCATGGTTGGGATAGATATAGGCAAGCTTTTGGATATCACAATACTGTTCTTCAGGGCTCTGCTAAAATTTATTCAGGTACATATATGAGGTACATTGTGCCTGCAGAGGGTCTGATGGGCACTTTAAGCTTCAATGCCTGCAGTGGATCCCCCTCTCTTACTCACCCACCACAACTTGATTATTTTAAGAACAGAGTGGGAGGTTCCTCAGTGAAACCCCCTTGCTCTCCGAGCCTCTGGGAGCCAAGTTGCCCAGTACAGTGACATACATTACCCTCCCAAGTGGTGTTCCTTCCAGAAATAATCCTTCTGCATAGCACTGGACAAGGGACACAGAGTACTCTGAAGTATGCATTGAAGAAGAAAGAAGAAAAAAAATATGTTAATCAAAATATTTACCAAGTGTTTGATAATGCCAAAAATCCCTCTCCAGTAGTAAGGGATAAAATGCATTTAATATTTAGGGGAGGCTTCACTGTTAAGACTGGAAGTTCAGAGAAGTGCAAACTTCACAACTAGGACAGGTAGGTACCTAAAAGACATTACACTTAAGACGTGATTAGTCAGTTAATTGAATATTAAGTAGCAACAAAACCACACTTTTAGGGAATTAATACCACTGCAAAAATGGAAACGAATCACAAAAATATTACACAAAAATGTGTAATATTTTCTGGCTGTTTCCACCATGCCTTAAACTGAACATATTTCAGAGTTATGATCTCACTAGAGTTGCCAGCCAGTCTTGGTGCAGTCCCAGCTGATGTCCAGCTGATCATTGACAGGATTGGATCCACACTGAGGCTCAAACCAGGTCAGCGTGGTTCTGCTCTCTGACAATCAGCTGCTCATTAGCTGGATCAGGACCGCACTGGTGCTCAGCCTTTGGTATGGTCCCTCAAACTTGCGTTCAGTTGATCATAGGCAAAATCAGGACCACACTGGGGCCAGTTTGAACTCTGGTGCAGTCCTGATCTGACTCATTGGGTAAGCTGCCAGGGACCAGGAATCCTCTTCTAATTTCAAATTAACAAAACTACTCTGCCCTAAAAAGGGAAAAGTTCAGTATAAGAGAAGTACTTATTTAATCATATTGTAATATAACTTTTACTATACTTAGCATGACTGATTTTCTTCTTCTCCTTCTGCTGATTCTTTATTACTATCCACATCAGAAAGCTTTTCCTACTCTGGTAAATGGCATTCATACACAAGGAAGTACATAGTTAAAGGGAAATAACTATCTGAGTTCACTTGTGAAACAAGGGGTGATACTGTTTGATATTGATCAACCCTATCAAAAAAGCAGCATGCAGCTAAAGGCTAGAATTTTATAGCTCCAGTTCTTAAAAATGGCGCAGTAGTAGCACATATAGCGTTTTGGAGTGCAGCACATACAACACACTTCAATCACACAGCAGTACCTTAACAACACTACCTGTCAATCAGTCACCTTCTGGCTTATATTAGGAACCTCTCCTTCACAATTTTTCTTTCCCCCCCCACTTTTTCTTTTAAACACATTGCAAGGAACTGGCTAATGGGTAGGGATCAGATTCTTAAAACTTATTAGGCATCTAAATTGCATATAGATTAATAAGTGGGGGGGGTTAAATACACACACACACACACACACACACACACACTTTCCACAGTTGAAATAACTCAAAAATATATCCAATAGGGACTTAATTTAAATTAAAAAAA
>NW_017729032.1:227157696-227161379 GCF_001723915.1 Gavialis gangeticus
CACACACACACACACACACACACACACACACACACACACACACACACTTCTCACTGCATCTTTGGATGCCTAAAGAACTTTCTGGAAAGACTGGAGTATAAGTGATGTTCTGTAACACAAAAACCTAATATCTACATAAATACAAATGCATTATTGTACAAAAACATGATTATGTGTGTATGTATAATATATATTTTATATATAAATATATATTGTCAGGTCCCTTCATCTATGGCTTAACCAGCGTTGCACACCCTGTCAAGGAGTATACTGCCTTCTCGGGATACTTGCCCACCACGACTTGATGGGATTAATGTAGAATTCTCTCCCAGAGAAGGAAACCGGGTATGCCATCAGGGCTGTCTTTAATAGCCCAAAAATAATTAGTTATGGCCCAAGGTAAGGCCTCACAGGCATATAAATGGGTGCTCCTCCAACCCCAATACCCCCACCACAGTCCTCCAGTATGAATAAGGAATCACAGACAGAAGCTGCACTCAGTACCTTCCTAGTTAACTTCCAGGAATTTTCTGCAAGCAGGTAGTCACAAAAATAAAGAAATATGGGCAGGGGTGCCCCTCACCCCTTGCCTCTGCTGCTCTTCTGCATAATAGGGTCTCTTTTCTCACAACTTCATGCAACCTTTTGGGTTCTACTCTGTGTACTCCCAGCCTACCAGCATCAGCTTCTGATCTCCAGCTGCAGCTTCCCTGTCCTGTATTAAGGCAAATCACCTGGGATGAAGTGCAATCAGGTGTTTCTTTCCCTGAGGGTATAAACTGCCCAGGCTGTCATAGCCCACCTTTAGTGATCCCAAATAGAGCTTTTCCTTTCCAAAGACTTTGTTTCCTAGGGGGACCTTTTAAAGGGCCAGCCCACAGCTGTGCTGGTCACTGTGCTGCTCGAGCATCCCTGCAGCCCATCCTTTCCCTTCTGGGCTGGCTCACACCTCAGCCTGGGAGAGCTCTGAAGGTAAGGGTTTTATCCCCCTCTAGTACCCAGATCTACTTTGGGTCTTCTTGGGGTTGCTGTGGTGGGACCAGCTCTCCAGCTGCCCTGTTTCAGCCACCCCTGAAGCTTGTTCCATCACTAGTGAGGCAGCTTGCCTTCCAGATGTTGAGGAGAAGGGAATGAGCAGGGATTTTCTTCCTCTAACTCACCCTGCTCCTCTACATACATATACATAGGGAGGATGTATTATATACACATACACATATATAAATACATAATACACACCCCCCCCCTGAAGTTTAACACTGTAGTCTTCTAAGAGGCCTTGCAGAAACATACAAGTGTAAAAATAATAATTAGGCTTTCACCTTTTGAGGAGAGTAATGTTTAACAATTAAATCTTTTCTCTAAAGTGATAGCTTTTCAGATAAATAAATATTAACAAAACCAAGTGATTTAAGTGATTATTAAACACTTGCTAGACATAGATACTTATAAAATTACCCCTCTCAGGTTGCTGGCAAGTAGTAGTGAGATTGGGATCCAAGGATTTTTATGCCCCTAGTCCCCAAAATTGTGCGGCCTGCCATGCCAGGTGTGTATGGCAGATAGCACAATTTTGGGAACAGGGCATAAATTTCCTGAGACCTCAATTATATGATTGCCTCCTGCCAGGACTAATCATTGGAATGATTAGCGGGGGCGGGGAGCAGGGGGAAGCTCCTAGGTCTGGGACACAGCTGCCCTATGGCTGATCCCCAAAACCAAAGAGAGGGCAGCCTTAGGTCCCAAACGCTAGAGTTGCTCCTTGCCTGATTCCAGGTTTACTGTCTTGCCCTATCACCCCCACAGGACCTGCAGATTCTTTGAAGATTCTTTGAAGAACAAAATTCTTTGAAGTGTTGGGTGGTAAGTGCTGGATGGTAGGGCAAAGAACCAAAATCTGCTGGGTCACCAGGAGTACTGGGTTTCCCCATTCCCATGTCAACAGTCAGCTGAACATTTCATATTGAACATCTTTGTAGCTGATTCCCCATTTTATGAAAATATAAAATGGCTTAACGTGTCATGTTGACCATTTAGACCATAGTTGACATGTTAATCATGCCACAAATGCAACATCTGCCAGGACCCTAAATATGCTAGGGTTCCCCTTCTATGGTAAGTGTACTATTAGAATTCTAACTTTTCTCCAATTGTCAAAGGAGCCTGCTCAAAAACAGAAAGAAGATCATTTTATTTTCCTTTAAAAAGGAAGATAAAAGTATGTAATATTCAAGAAAAGCTTAGCCTTCATAAACAACTTCATCTGATCCCCATTAAAGTAAATGGTAAGTTTACTTTGACTCCACTGGTTTTGGATATTGATGTTAACTTTTCAGCTGAGCAATGAGAAATGCCAGCTTATAAACTCTGTATTCTTAACCTTCTCAATCTTTATGGCTATTGCTGAAAAAATGTGTCAGCCTGTTTTCAATAAAAGAAAAGGCATGAGTGAGATTAACAATCAATAAAAAAGAGCCTGGATGAAAACTGATGTAGGCCTCAAATCTATGCTGATGATGCATTAGACTGAAAACAGGTATCGAGTTATCTTTTATAGTTGTCTGTCTAACTTACCTATTTAGTAGACCAGGGAAACTTTAAAGTCAGGTTTAAATAGCCTTAAGGGTGAAATAAGCCCTGAAACTTCTTTCACTGAGAGTTTCAATATCACTGAAATGGAAGCAGAACTAGGCCCCAATTGAAGTAGCAAGAGTTCTGTCTTCTTGAGCATGAACAAAGACCAAAAAAAAGTTATAACCATATATACCAATGGGTTTTTCTTTCTATTTTTAAGATTAAAGGGCATTTATACATGTGCTCCAGGAATGGGAGGGGGGGATGCTTTAATTAGAGTCACTTCAGAATGTCTCATCTATTAGCATCCCTGTGCTTAAAAATGGGGGGGGGGGGGGCACTTTGTCTAAAGCTCATCAAATGAGCATTAGATAAAGTGCCCCTGCTACCATTTTGAAGACTTAATTAATCAAGTCTGCTCTGACATGCTGGAATTATAGCATGTTGGAGCAGCCCCCCTGCTTGTGTATAGGCACCCAAAGTGACTATTTTTAAGATTAAAGTGACTATTTCACCTGAGGTAAAACCATTATGGACACATCTTAGGTAGAAGTCAATCTTAATGACTGCCAGCCCCATTATTTTTAGAAACACATTTAATTGTAATTGCTTTTAAGGAAGATATTACCATTGATTCTTAATATTTTAAGCACAGCACACAGATGAAAAAGGTATGTACGGTAGGTATGTCACAGAATATGTTAAAGCACCTACAAAAAAATCAAGATTTGCTTCCATCATGATTGTTATCATTTATATTATGGTAATCTATAACAACCCCAATCAGGTACAGATCTCCATTATACTAAGAACTGTAAAAAACCCATAAGAAAACAAATTTTTCAAATTGATCCAAACTGAAATCTATTCAGTCCCTTTCAGTAGCAGCTCTCAATATATAATTTAAAAAATAAAGTGTGTACATGTGTAGGTATATGAGAAACTCAGAACATGATACATCTTAGCAACCAAAGGTGTGCTCCTGAAAATCTGTTTACACATTGGATAGACTATTTTACCTTAGTCTTATTGACTTCAGTCCACTTTACACAACACTACTTAAAACACTAAGCCCTGGTGTTAAGCCCTATAGAATAACCTGCCCCCCCTCC
>NW_017729032.1:227161691-227163322 GCF_001723915.1 Gavialis gangeticus
CCCACCAACTTCCCTGAAAACCTGGCCCAAAAAACCCCACACCCTTAACTTTTATGTAGGCACCCGAATTAGTGGCCAGAACACTTAAACATCACCAATGAGAACAGTAAGGACGTGGGAGATGAAATCTGGTCCCTTATTCAGGTGACAAATTAGAGTTGTAGCTACTTAAAAATCTGGATACAGCAGAAAGATATCTGGATACAGCAGAAAGTTAAATTTACTACCCTGTGTTAACTAGGGAAATTTCATAAAAACATTCTTTATTGCATCTTCCTCCCATTAACAATGCAGCTCACCTCTCTACCTGACAAGTCTTGCCAATACCCTGATCATACATACTCATATTTTCTGTTACAGTATTGTGTTTCAGTAAGGCACTCTGACTTCTGAGAGTTGTCTGAAATTTGATATTTATTTGTTATCATGTAAGAAGTCAGATATGATACTGAACTTTATTTTCAAGGTTTTATCATTTAAAAACAAATATAATTCAAGTTCTCCAAATTAACTGGGGAAAAATAAATAAATAGATAGAAATGCATCAACAGCATAACTAAGAAGTTCAGAAAGATCACAGTGTAGATTTACCCCAGAACACAGTATTGCAAACTGATGGTGAACAAATAAAAACACAAACTCAGAATATTCATTAGTGACTAGTTGTTTTCTAAGTTATTTTTATCTTTGATAAGTGCCTTTTTCATGCACAATTTTCAAGCTTGTTGTTGAACACCAAAGAATGTGAAAACCTGAAATATTTGACTTAAAAACTTAAATATTGAGAATGTGAAATGCCATTAAGTATGTCAAGAGAGTTATAGTATAAGGGACTAATGTTCTCTTGTATAGGCTGTCCTTCATTAAACATTCTGCACCAGAGCATCTTTTCACCAAGAAGGGACTTCAAAGTACCACATGAGATGCAGTTTCACAAGAGTCCAACCTGTGCTAGACAACAGGAGCTTGAGGAATAACCATTAAATCACTGTGGGGCATGTGAGCCCCTGCAGCTGCCTCTCCCACTGCCATGCAGCAGGGGAAGACCCATTAGGATCTATGCACCCCCAAGCACTGTGTGTGCAGTTAGGGCTGTCGGGGTGGGCAAATGCTGCCCAGGCAACAGGGCCCAAAGGGCTGCTCACTGCACATGCAGCCCACATGAAGTGGAAAGGGGAGGGGTGGGGTCATGCATTGCTCACACAGAACAAGATCTTGGAGGTTGATGAAGTAAAGCTCATAGGCTTATTTGTGAAAAGTGTTTTGTAAATTCAAACAAGCACCGAATCTCACTAACCTCATAACCAGAAGCAAACTTCCTACAGCCCAAACACACACAGAATGGATAAGATAAGAAATGCAAAACTTGTCAACATATCTCCAATACCCCCAGAATAACTACACCCCACAACAGAACCATCACCATTCTTGGATCTTACAGCTGTACCTCCAGAAAAGTTATATATCTCATTCAGTGCACCAAATGCCATGATGGAAAATACATAGGAGAAACCAAACAACAACTGCACCCCAGAATGAATGCACACTGGAAATCTATCAAAGACACGAACACCTGATTACCAGTGGGGGCACATTTCTCAGAAGAAAACCACTCTCTCTCCAATCTCTCA
>NW_017729032.1:227168322-227176135 GCF_001723915.1 Gavialis gangeticus
TGCCCAGGCAACAGGGCCCAAAGGGCTGCTCACTGCACATGCAGCCCACATGAAGTGGAAAGGGGAGGGGTGGGGTCATGCATTGCTCACACAGAACAAGATCTTGGAGGTTGATGAAGTAAAGCTCATAGGCTTATTTGTGAAAAGTGTTTTGTAAATTCAAACAAGCACCGAATCTCACTAACCTCATAACCAGAAGCAAACTTCCTACAGCCCAAACACACACAGAATGGATAAGATAAGAAATGCAAAACTTGTCAACATATCTCCAATACCCCCAGAATAACTACACCCCACAACAGAACCATCACCATTCTTGGATCTTACAGCTGTACCTCCAGAAAAGTTATATAACTCATTCAGTGCACCAAATGCCATGATGGAAAATACATAGGAGAAACCAAACAACAACTGCACCCCAGAATGAATGCACACTGGAAATCTATCAAAGACACGAACACCTGATTACCAGTGGGGGCACATTTCTCAGAAGAAAACCACTCTCTCTCCAATCTCTCAATCCTGATCCTCTAAGGGAATTTCCATAATGCTTTTCATAGATGAGCCTATGAACTTCAGTTCATCAACCTCGTAGATACAAAAACTAATGGACTCAATATAGACACTGGATACACTATAACCTTCCTGACATCTGACTCCCCACGTACCTCCACTTTAACATCCCCCCCAGCCTGTTTCTCTCGTCCTGATGCCTCAATTTACATTTTCACTGACTGGCTTTCTTGCATGCATACCAGTCTCTGGCTTCTTTAGTATTCATTCCATCCAGGAAGAGCATACACCAGCTACTGATGCTTCCTCAGCCTGACAAAGGGTTTTTAAACCAGAAAGCGTGGTATATTTCTCCGACTACTTAGTTGATCTAATAAAAGATATCACATTGAGCCAAAGAACCTTGTCTACCTTTTGTGTGTTAAGGCAGAGTGGGATGAATGCAGCAGGGATGGTAGCCTGTAACAGGCGGCCTTCCTAGTGCCGATTAGATCTCGACCCTCCCACCTGTTTCTGGATCAACCGCCCACCCCTCTTTCTCCTGCCATGCCTTGATGGAAAACTGATTCAGCTGTTACCAAGGCAGGAGGCTGCCCATTTAGGCCCCTGATGTCTAGGGGTGACATCCATTCTACAGCTCCATACCTTCCCTACACTGTGGCCTATGCCACGCAGATTGCATCTTTCACCCTCTCCAGCTGTGGTCCCCTCTCTGGGATCCTTGGCTCCCCCTTAGGCCCTGGTCCTGCCTTCAGGCCAGTTAGAATCCTGAGCCTCTTGCTCTGGGCATTTCTCACAGTGGGCCCCTGGTTCTTCAACGCCACTTTGGGTCCTGCCCCGGCATGGACCCGTTAAGGGTACCTCAGGTCAGATCTGAGCTGCCTGCCTGTTCTGATGCTTGTCGGGGAACAGCGGCCCCAAGGTCACGGTGGGCCGAGGGTGGCATTGGATCGGAACAGGCGGGATTGGCGGTGAGGAGTCTGAGCGGTATGGAACTTGCTTGCGGTTTCAAATAAAGTTGATTTATTTACTTACGCTTTTGGATCATAGGCAGAGGAACTTGCTTGTTCAGTTACAGTTGCAATAAATGAACACGAACAACAAAGGGGTCTGCCGGCTCACGGGGTTCTCGAGTGAGCCCTTGCTTTCTAGCCGAAGCCAGGGGCAGCTGCCCAACTCGACAGTCCCAGGGCTGGTCAACAGCTCACTGATCGGGACAACAAAAAACAGAACCACAACACGTAGAATGTCGTGACGCCAGTCCAACATGGACGAAATGGGCGGTCGTTAAGATGCCGAAGTTGATGTGGAGGTCAAAGTTACGATGTCATAGCCAGTGGTCGAAATGTGGGATCGTGGTCGAGGTCGAAGCCAGAAATTAGTTCGTTAGCCAGAGATCAATACGGAATAATCAGATCAAGATGAATCGAATAAATTGCAAAATCATAGCTGTGAGACCAGTGGGCCCAAAGCCCTCCTGCAGAGCAGTCCCTGCAGCAGCAACCTCTGCTCTCAGGATCGGTTCGATCTCTTCCTGTGAGACAGTCTCTGCTAAGGCAGTATCTGTTGAACAGGTCGAGCATGGTCTCCCCCTTGAGGAGCAGTCCCTGTGAATAGCAACCTCTGCTCTCAGGGTCGAATCTCTCCCTGTGAGACAGTCTCTGCTAAGGCAGTATCTGTTCGCAGGTCGAGTGTGGTCTCCCTCCTGAGGAGCAGTCCCTGCATTAGCAGCCTCTGCTCTCAGGGTTCGGACAGGAGACCAGTGGGCTTAAAGCCCTCCTGAGGAGCAGTCCCTGACAGGCCAGCCCTCTGCTCTCAGGACGAATCTTCCCTGTCAGCACCGCTGTCAGAACCCCCCAAAACTCTCTCTCTAAATCTCCCCTCTCTAACTTTTTTTCGCTAACCAACTCCCCTTTGGGAGGGCCCCACAAGCTCTCTATGACAACCAGGCAGCGAATCAGGTTGTCTTCTCTAAAGAAATTTCAAGTCCGATTATGTCATGCAGTCCGTGGACTGAGCATGCATCTGGTCAGATTACTTCATCTGCTGAGCAGAACTGAGCATGGGTGTTCTTACAAAACTAGGTCAGCTTCGATTGACAAGCCAAAGGTCACATAGGGGGCACATGCTGGGAATTTTCCATCGGCCTTGTCTGCTTGTCTGCGCATGATCAAACTTAACTCTTGTGTTGCCAGCATACACTTAAAATTTGGTCCGGACAATGCTCACAACTCCACTGCAACTAGTAAGCCTCAAGCCTCTCAAAGATATTACAGGTCTGGGCTTTTCCCAGCCAGGACAGTGCATGCAGGAGGTGGCTGGAAGTTATCAGATACCCCCTACCCACTTTTCACAAGAGAGGTTCATGGCCCTGGCATTTCCTGGGACTGCCATGCTACTGGCAATTCCACCAGGCCTCCCTACCCTGGCAGGGTGTAGTTTTAGGTCATGCCCAGAACCTGGGGCCTCCTCCTTCCCAATAGCCCCACCCCATACCTCCAAGTTCTTCCTCTTCTGGGAGTTCAGCAAGGAGATAGTCTTCCTCTGCTGGCTGGTTATAAACTGCCTGTCATCTCCAGCTCTGAGAGAGGAGCATTAAATGGTTCTGAAAGCAAATAAAAAAGAAAATAGGTGCAGAGTGAAGATGGTGGCACTCACTCCATCTGCATGTGGAGCTTGGCGAACCCCAGATCCTGCCACATCTGGTTACCTAATAGGTCAAGGGGTTGCAGTGAAGCAGCTACATGTCCTTGGTGAGATAGGCAGGAATGGCTTGGAGACCACCAAGATCTGGGAGATGTTATCCCACTCCATTTTGTTAAGGGGACCACTGATCCCAATCTCCCTGAGCAAGGCCATCTCAGGGATGGCCTTCTGTTGCTCAACCGGTCTCTCTCATATCAGGTATGTGGAGTTCCACTGAGTCTCCACATCCTGCATGATTTTGTGCAGCAGGATGCTCAGCTCTGCCTCTTTGTCCTGCAGCATCTTGTCTCCCTTGATGCTCTGGTGGAGGTAGCCTGACACCTTCCTGCATTTTCAAATGAGCTGTCTGGTAGTAGTAGTGAAGGCGCCATCCAAGGTGTCCCCTACTATGAGGTGGAACTCATGTGCCACACAGCATATGCCAACAAAGTTGGCATCATGCACCACCTTCACCATACTGGCCCCATTGTCCGTGACCATGAACCTACAGGTGAGCTTGCCCTGCTCAATGAGCCACCCCTGCACTATACGGTTCATGGCCACCATGATTTCCCTTGGTGTGTGGGACTCATCCATCATCTTGGCTTGAAGGAGAGCCCAGGAATGGCCTGACTGACTGCATCAGTGCCCTGTGAGGTAGAGGTAGGCATGATCTCCACGCTGGCTGCTCCAGATGTCCGAGGTGAAATGCAAAGCTACCTGCAGCCCTGCTTTTTGCAGATCCTCCCTCAAGTACCCCCTCTCCATGCCTCATATAGGGAGGGTACCACCGTCCTGCTAAAGGTGGTGCATGCAAGCACTTGGTAGGATGAGGCCACGAGCACTGTGAACTGCCTGAACCCTGGATGCTCAACAAAAGAGAAGGGCTAGCCATGCAGAGCAAGCATCTCCCTAGTGCTCTGGGTGACCTTGCTCCCCTTGGGAATGCACCCCCCTTGCTCTCTGCCTCTCCCCCACCGGTCCAGGGTGACCTGCCTCTGCTTCATGGGGACAGGGACTTTGGAGCAAGAGGGGGACTCTTTTTGGACATGCTCTCACTGACGCCAGGATGAGGAGGAACAAAGGCAAGCGGCTGCTGCCACTTGAGATGCAGCAGTATTGCCAAGGTGGTGAAGTGTTTTACCTCCTTGCTCCAGCTGATCTGCTTTCAGCAGTGCTGGCAGGTAGCATACCTGGGATCACCTGCCACCTCATAATGATCCCACACTACACGTCCCACCCACTTCTGGGTTGAGGGTAGGGATCCTGCTTTACCCCCCTCCTCACCAGGCAGAGGCATAACAGGAGGAACTGAGCCACCTGCCCCCACAACCTCCTCTGAAGTGCCTTCCAGAAGAGACCTGCCTCTAGGGGAACTTTGAGGGTCATGGAGCACAAACTCAGATTACCCCTCCTTCCCCAGAATTTTCTTAGTTATGACACTCAGCTTCTCTGCTTCCAGATCCAGCTCCTCCTCTAGCACTGGAAGGTTCATTCTGGGACCTAAATTGACGTGGAAACTGTTATGCTGATGCTGGTGGTTACTACTGGTGTTAGTGGAGATGACACAGGTGCTCCTACCTCCTGCCTCCCACTAGCAGCAGAAAACACATTGCTGCCAGGAAAGAGGGTGTGTCTATGTTTGCGGTGGTGAGGGAAGCTTACAGCTCTCCCTCTCCCTCCTCTCCCTCCGCTGCCAGAAGACCTGGCACCTGCCTTTCCACCATGCTTCATAATGTTCGGTGTGCTGCAAAATGTGTGTGTGTCTGTAATATATGTTGTGCTTTCCTGCACAGTGAAGAGACACTGTCAGGGAAAACACAGAAGAGAGACCAGCTACCAAGAGACTAGATAGCAAACCAGAGTCTTTCAGACACTGCTGGTCCAAGAGAGACATAGCTCACAAAAGGCACAGATCACTTCACACACCGCCTTATATGTTGTTTCTACGTCCCTCCCCCAGAGCACTGTGATTGGAAGGGAACTCAGGGAAAAGATCACAGTCACTGGCCACCTACAGATGTCAATATCAGAACAGTTTTTCCCCTCTTTTCCATCCATCTTCTCAATTTCTGTTTCCTGCAAGCCTGCCTTCTGAATCTCTCTGAATCTTTTCCGAATCAATCTGGATATTTCTGATTCAATTCAAACCTATTAATGGGTCTCTGGATTCAATTCAGATTTCTAGACTCAGTCGCTAAATTGGGCAGAATTTCCTTCTAATCGAATTAGCTACCAAAACTTTGCACAACCCTAGTTTGTGGCACCAGGGCCACACCCTGGTATTTTTTGTGGGCCTCAGCCATGCCTAAGTTGCATAGCCCTGACTTAGGCCTTACAGCACTGAGTGGAGCAACACCTGAATAGCATTAGGAATCTGGGAAAAAGCGATTGCAAGACTGAAGCCAATGAAATGATACTAACAATAAAAGTCAGCCTTAAAACTAGAAGCCAGCTGATATTTGGTAGCATAGGTGGACATAAATATTCATGCTAGTGCTATTAAAAGCTCCAGAATGAATAAAAGCTGCACACTTATCTTTGATTTTATTTTCTGGAATCTCTTCTTATTTATAACACCACCACTAATGAAGCTTTTGCTTTGGAACCTGTTTAAAAGTAATATGCATATATCAAAATTTACCCTCCCTCCAAGACATACCTATGAGATAAGTACCTCATAATAATACTGAGTAACAGGCTACATATATTTGAGTTGGATGGTCTGTAAGCTGTTTTCAGTCAAATGGACAGAAGGATTTAAGCAGCAAAGGAAAAGACCATACAAGCATGTATACTTCACCCACTATATTCTAAGGTGTTGGGCATGAAGGATTACAAAAGAAGACCACTCAGTTGTCCTCCAGAGTCAGTATTATATCACACAGCACTAATTTCAGAAACCTGAGCCACTCAAATAAATGGGAAGTATATATTCCTTCATTCCATTTCCATGTGCTACTTCTCTCAGTTTTTCACATAACTCAAAAACAGTTTCAGATCAAGCATCCATTTGAAAGAGTTAGTCAGTGCCCTGCACTGTATAGTGGCTTGCAAAGCAGCAGTAGGTGCAAAGATTACTTGAATGGTCAATATAGTCACTACACACCAGTGATAAGCACTTTGAAAGTGTCCGTGATTAATGACCACATGAGACCATTAAAGATAAATTACAGTATCACACCTAAAATTTGACTTAAAGCTACCATTGATGTCATGATGTGTACCAAAGAACTCTGCCTGTGGTAGAAAGAAAACCAATACCAGATGATCAAAGCTATCCTCTGAAGCACTCCTTTGGACATAAAAAAGCTATGATTACAGCAAGCATTAATAAGCAAGAGCTTACCTCAAGCACAAGTTTAATTAAGCTAAATGAATGTCCTATTTAAGCAATGAGAAAACCTTTCAGCCTTGAACAATTATAAATAGTAAACAACCAACCGTGTGTGCATTTTTTCAAACGCAGTCAAGCCAAAACATGCAAATATTGGAACATAATAAAATACAAATTATATATGTGTGAAAGGCACAGACCTAAGAGTTAGTCTCAATTAACCCATAACCTTTTAAATCAATGACAAAGTAATCACATTAGGAAACAATTTCAAAAGCCCAAGTTCTAGAGAAATAAGCACAATAATTTACAAAATACCACCTGAAAGAAAATATTTCCAAGGTTCTAGAAGTTCATGGAACTGAAGTTTCTGTATCCTATCACTTACTATTTCATCATTTGTATGAAGCAAGCAGGCTTGATAAGAAGTCAGACAGCTATTCAGTTACCTGTATTATGTGAAATGAGCTGCTGATCAAGTTCTAGTAAAGAGATATCTATTTAACAAAATTATCATCACAGTATTCCTTCTTCAGTTAAACTATTTTCTAGTATTGGCTATTTTAGGTATCTATGAAAACATTTTTCTTATATGAGAAAAGAGCCTTGTCTCCCAGAGGTGATAATTTATTACAATACATGATGGTAAAAAGGTGTTACTGCCTAGGTACAGCATTACACTTGTTGTGCAATAAGCACACAGAAAGCACTCTACAGCTGTAACTGAACAGATGTTAACAGCATACACAGAGCTTTAAAAATGGTGGATCCCACTCAAATGTAATCCTGAATGGATGTGGTATCAGACAAAAGCGCTTTACATTACAGCGCTTTATCCAACATCTATATCAGATCTCATCGCAAGTCAAGATAGGTCACATTCCACCGGCATCCCAGGTGACTTAACAGGCTCCCATGCTCCCTCCACCCCCAACATGAAGACACGCTGGAACTCAGCTCACTCAGCTGCTCCGAGCTGTCAGCCATAGGCAGGGAGATGGGAGGGTAAAGGATTATCCGTATCTCTCTTTTTTCTATCATTATGCAATGTTCCTTTGCTGGGCAGGCATGCTCCACAGATAGATGGATTGGGCCCCTTGACTGGTGGCGGCAACAGGACAAGGCAGGTCACATCAGCAAACTTCAGCAGGCTGCTATGTGCATGGAGCCCAGGAGGGCCATGGCATGACTTCGCTGCTGCCGCTGGATCTCTGGGGGGAGTGAGACTATGGGGGGCGGGAGTGTGTGTGTGTGTGTGTGTGTGTGTGTGTGTGTGTG
>NW_017729032.1:227176241-227180529 GCF_001723915.1 Gavialis gangeticus
TGTGTGTGTGTGTGTGTGTGTGTGTGTGTGTGTGTGTGTGTGTATGAGAGAGAGAGAGAGAGAGAGAGATCTGTGTGTGTGAGAGAGAGATCTGTGTCTGTGTGTGCATGTGTCTGCATGTGTGTGTGTCTGTGAGTATGTCTGTGCATACACACCTGTGTGTGTGTCTGTCCAGCCTGGCCCTGAGTGATCCTGCCCTCCCCACCCCTGATTTATGGCAGATCCAGGCAAGACAGAAGTTCCCAACCCCCATGGGCACTCTAGGGACATGCCCATGCCTAGCCTGTCCCCACTGGCACTCAGCAGATGGACTCCCCCATCTTGGATCCTGATCCCCAGCTGTCCCCAGTCTGGCCCAGAGATCCCTCCCAGTCCTGCATCTCTGTCATTCCCTGTGATTCCTGTCTTTGCCACTCAAAGATGGTTTCCCTGTTTGGCTGCGCTCAGGAGTCTCTGACAGCCTGGGGAGCCCACAGGACACACAGGGAGACAGGCAAAGGTGCCCCCAAGCTGCTGGCCTTTGCCAGTGCAGGCAACTTCTGATCCCACCAAACAATGAACACCTGTTTTGTTACTCCCAACTTAAACTAGGACACTTTGAGTAAAGGCCAATTTTTAGCGTAAGGCCAACTTTTAGCATGCTTCCACCTCAGGCTTTCTGAACATCTTTTCTTAGCCATTATTTTTATTTTAGACATACTATGGGACACAGTGACTGAGCACTTGCATCTTTTTTGCTACAGCTCCAGAAGCATGACACCAAATGCAAAGGCTGCCCCAAGCTGGCACCAAATGCAAAGGCTGCCCCGAGGTGGCTCCACTTGCTCAGGTGGAATAGGAAATAAAAGGTAGCAGAGACTGGATGCTACCCACACCATCCCCTTTATGGTCTTCTGACTACAGAACCTGGCATTCATGCCTTAATTATGTTAGCCTGATGAGATCAAGAAGATTGATATATAAAGACTGAAATACTAAACCTAGAATTCTCACTGCTCACAGAATATCACAATTAAACCCACCAGAGAAATGCACAGAATGTTCCATTTAAAGAAAAACATTTGTAATAATTCCTTATATAATAAAAATATTTACATTAAATGCTGGGGTGCTGGGGGAGTCTGGTTTATCTTAAACTAGCAAGGGGTCTGGGACGGACGTTGCATAAACTGATCTGAGCCAGATAAGTTAAATCTGATACAACATTCAACCAGGTTTATCTCAAACCGGTTTCAGCTGAACATCTGTTCTGTTAGAGTTTTAAACCAATTTCTGATCACTTAAACCAGTTTGCGTGTAATGTCTGTCCATAGCCTTTAAACCTGGCATGCTTGCTTTCTCTGAATTTTGATAACATTTTACATTCAAGTCTCTGCTGTAGCATTCTCCATTAACGTTAATGAACAGTTTTACAACATCACTTCTACAAAACTGCTTAAATCCATTAATAGATATGTGAAACTTTTACTGTCATCTTGAAAAAGGGATGTATCAGCTGTTTTAAAGTTGTAAATACATAATCTGTAAATACAAGTTGCAATCTATATTCCCCCTATGAAGAAAGATGCTTCTATGCACATGGAAACAAAAATACATTACTGTTTTACATTAGAATGTAATTATATTTAGGGACACTTTTCTGTCTATTTATGTCTAGAAGCATAGATATGTAGACCAAGTATAAAGATATAGAATAAAATAATTGGCATGTCAGCAATTGCATTTTTATACCAATATTTTATGGATGTCCCACTGTGGAAATTTACCATTTGTAGAATTGCTTTTGCTATTTTGCGTTTTCCTCCTGTTGCATAAACTTTTCTGCTTCCAAGTGCACTAATAGTAGTTTATTTACAGCTTCCACCAAAACAATAGAGTAAAATGAACAACAAATATATATATATATATATAACATTTATTTAATTTATTTAATTTCTGTTGCTAAAAAAATATAAATAAGATTATGCATTCTACCAGTCTACAATAAATTAAAACAGATTATTGTATATGATGATATAAAATAAAAGATAAAGTTAAGTAGTGGATAATAAAACAAAACAGAAAAAAAATATTTTGGCAATATTGTTTGCGTAAATAATGCAAATGCACTGAAGGAGTGTAGGACAGGCTCTGAATTGTTAGAAACAAGTCAGATTGTTTTTTTCTTCATTACCCTAGTATTTACATTGCCCCATTAATGCAGAGATCCATTTTCCTCTTATTTCTTCAATGAACAATCAAGATCACTAATAATGATTTATTTAAGCTATCTCATTCTTCCTAATCTAACACATTCTCTCTGAATACAAGGTCCAGCTCCATCTGCCCATGATAACTGCAGATCTCATTAGAATGAATCTCAATCTAATAATAGGCTTTCATTTGTGGTTTTGCACCACAGACAGGTACATTTCTAGGCCAAAGGAGTGCTATATTAATCCAGTGTCATAATTTTAGATCCCAGAAATTAAGACATTATCTAGTAGGTTAGAAAATAGAGGTCAGTGGGCCCATGTCCACTAATTTCCAGAAAACACTGGCCATCTCAGCAACATGCATGTCTACCAGCCTGTGGAAAGATTGAAACAGATTCTTCCCCATACGGGACAATCTGAGCTGTTCAGCCCAGACCTGATTGAATTCTTTTAAACCACAAGGTTCTATTTTTGTCATCAATAGAAGAGGGCACCTGTAAAAAAACAAATAAATAAATAATCCCCACCCCCAGAATAAGACAAATTTTTCATATTTGTCCCTTTTTATGAAATATATTATTCATTCCCCCACCATAATACTACAACCTTTAAGAAAAAGGGCAGATATTCTTTTGAAAGCTGAATATTTTCTATGTTTTCAAAAATATTTTTGTCACTAAATTGACCCATTGATAGAGCTTGTTGACATTATTTGAATGATGAAATTCTGAATCTCAAATTTTGAGGGAAAACTGCAAAACTTTTGGATTTTTTTTCTTATGTAACCCTTCTGCCAGGCACTGGCTGGCAGCAACAAGGGCCAGGTTCAATTTTGGGGTCTAAATATATTTTACCTTGGCTTGAGCCCCCACCCCAACCATGTGAAAAACACTAAATAAATGACTAGGGTGCCCCACATAAACAAACCCCCTCCTCGCATGCAGTGTAATCACAAAGGGTACATTTATTACAGAAAACAAAGGTAAAGAAAACAAAGGAAAACACTAACTGCAATTTAAAACACTACCAACTACAAGGCATAGTTCATAGATTGTACCCTCTTGGGGAAGCTTCACCCATGCAAGGCTGTCTGGGACTTGGGGCTCACCCAAAAGTCAGCTCCAGGGGCTTGCACCCTTCCACCTGCTTTTCAGCAATAGGCTGGAGAGCTGGGCTTCTCTGGAGAGTCCTTTGAGAAGCGCTTTGAGGTCACTGGGCTGTGGGGAGCTACTAGAGAGTGTGAGTCCTTCTGCATTGCAAGGGGCCCCTCGTTGCTCCCTGCAACATTATAGGGTGATTCCCACAAAGCATGTCACACCCCTAAATTCCTAGTCCTAATTCTGTAGCAAAACCTCCAGTTTTTCTTTTTTCTTTTTTTACTTTTAAAATGCATTCCCTCCCCTTCCCCAATCTTTTTCTCTCCCTCTCTATTCCCTATAGATAAGTATAAGTGAGCTCAGACTTAGGATAAGCTTTAAACATTTTTATTTTGGTCACAAGTTTTTGGTTTTGGATATCCACTGTTGTATATTGTATTATTATTATTTTCTTATTGATTTTTTATTGTTTCATATGGATATTGTATGGTTTAGGCCTCTGTTTGTAAGTAAACCAAAGTCGTGTCAAGTTTCCATTTTATATGTCAAGCCTCCATCTTGCGTCCTCTGCCTGGGCATCCCATGTAGCAACAATATGATTCATTGTACCCCTCCCATGTAAATTGGTTCCCCAATGAATAAGAATGATTGGGAATGATTGAAATACAATGCTAGCAGGCCTCTACTAAATGGCCTGTAATGACTCGGCCATCACCTCACATTGATTCATCCAGGAATCAAGGACCTCAGCCAGGAACAGAGACAAGACCAGCATTTGAAAGACAAAAGACCCTGCAGAACCAGCAACTGTCACCATTACAGACACCCGAAACTGCACATCCCTGCATGAAGCCCCTTGCCTGTGCATGCCTTCTGTCACTAGGGTCACACAAGGTCTATCCCTATAAAAAGGGGCAGTGAAGACAGACCCAGTGGGATGCCCTCTCCACCTGGACCAGCACCATGCCACACCACCTATCCACCCAGAGGCTCTGC
>NW_017729032.1:227180817-227181162 GCF_001723915.1 Gavialis gangeticus
TGCCCAAGTTTCCCACTGCCCCTGCTGCCTTTCAGTCTCTTCTGCTGCTTTTCCTGTGATTTTCTGCTGTCCATCTCTCTGTTTTCAGGCTTCCCCCATACCTTCTGTAGTCACCCCCCCACCCCCAGTTTCCCAGCACCTCATGGCTCTCCTGCAGTTTTCTCCACCTCCAAGCACCTACTGCTGCTCCATGCAACTTCTCTAGCTGCCGGAGCTATCCTCTGGCTCCCCAAATCCAGAGCCCCTCTTTAACACCCACACTTTCCCTTAGTCCCATTTTCCCTCTCCCCACCTACCTTTTCAGCTCCCCCATAGCTCTGGCTCCAGTTTGGTATTTCTTCCCTG
>NW_017729032.1:227181818-227204400 GCF_001723915.1 Gavialis gangeticus
ATATAGATATCATTGTGTGTGTGGTATATGAATTAATAATCCACGTATGTGTATTGGATGTGCAGGTGCTGGTAACTAATTCTGTCTAAATTTGGCGTGTGTAGCATGTATGGGCTTAAATTGGTGATAGGTGTCCATGAACCTAGACTGTTCATTTTGAACGTGTGTGTATCTGAGTTGCTGGTGTGTGTGTGTGTGTGTGTATGTGTGTGTGTGTGTGTGTATCACTAATTTGTATATCATGCACACAATGTCATATACATATGGCATTGTGTGCATGATATACAAATTAGTGATCTGTGTCTAACTTCTGGGGTATAATGCATATGTGCTTGTATTGGTGATAGGTATGCATGTGCCTAGGCTGGTTTGGATGTGTATGTGCCTGAGCTGGTAGTGTGCATGTGTATGCACCTAACTGATATGTGTGTTTGTACATGTGCAATTGTGTCACACCCTCCTGTCTAACAGCGCAATATTGAGATACTGAGAGTAGGTCTGATCCCACAGGCCTACAATCCCAGCTCTGCTGAGCAGAAACTTCAAAAAGAAAACTTCAAAGGAGAGGTCAGGCCTACCTTGCTGGGCCTGACCTGGGCAGCAAAAAAATCAGCCATGCCAGTACTTCATTGAGGCCCAAACATACAGCTGAGGTTCAGCCACGCAGCTAGGCTGAACCACCACAGTTGTAGAAACAGCAGAAAAAAAGGCCCAGGCCTATGGCTGTGGCCTAGACATCTGGCCTTAGCTATACCCCATGCTGAGATGATACAATTACAAATAAGAGGGGGCCAGGCCCCTGTAGCCAGTAACTGTCAAGGCCCATTCCTGGACAGTTTGCTCCAGTGATTAACACCTCCATGGTGTTAATCCCACTTAAGGCTAGTGTAGCCAGTAACTGCCAGGACCCACTCCTGGGCAGTTTGCTTCAGTGATTAATACCCCATGGCATTAACCAACTTAAGAAAAAAGAAAAGAAAAGAAAGAGGGAGGAAATAGGAGTCTCAAACTCCCAAACAGTCTTTCCCTTCCTAAAAATAGTGTTTGTTTGCCCCTCCAGCAAAGAGTGGGGGAGACCCCCTGCCATGGGGAGCAGGTTTCCTGGCTCCCAGTGTAGCTATGCAGCTCTCAGCAGCCCTGGGGTGGGGCAGGGGGAGAGACTGTTAGTGAGTTGTTCTTATAAACCTGGTATGATATCACCTAAACCTTGTCTAATCCAGGATGGACACAATTCAGTCTTTCTCCCACTCGATCTGCAAGCATCCTCTGCTTCCTCTGGCCAACAAAGCCAGAGGGTTGTACATGTTTTCCCCAGCTTACCATTTGCTGAGCACATGTCCAGAACATCTCGCCCATATCAACACACACACTACACAACCGTGTGTGTGTGTGTGTGTGTGTGTGTTATATTCAAAACGTTTGTAATGGTCTAGGAGCAATTTTTAAAAAAAGCATAATTTCACATACAGGTCAGTCAAAGTATGCCCCTCCTCATCCTAAATTACTTGTACTGCTTCATAGATATAACTAGCTCCCTTATGAGGGGTTTAAGCACCACATATCTCACTGCTCCAGTACGTGTATTAATCTTCAGTGTTCAGGGAGGCCTGTTTTATGAAGACTGGATCTACTTGTAAACAATTCACCCCAAGAGCAGCAGCTAAGAAATCTGATTTAGGACTTCTCTAAGAGAACTGTCACATTAAGTTAAAACTAACTTTAAATCCATCACATCCAAGAACTTCAGCTCACGTAGCTATTCCAGTGATTTTACCAAAGGCATCTGAGAAACTCTGTGGAAATAAGATAATAAGCAATGGGGAAGACAAGAACACAAACAAAAACAACCCCCCTTCCCCCCGGACAATGAGATGCCCAAGATCCCAGAGAATCCAGAGCTCCAGAGAAGAGAAAGAAAACCATCCCTGTTCTAATTATTCCTGTGATTGTCTAAATCAAAATAAGTCTAACAGACTCTGCTGATTCACACTCTGGTAAATATACCTATAAGTAGGTTTTCAACCTTCAGAAGGCTGAAACCGAGCTTCAGGTAGTAAGCAGTTAACAGTCTCCCTGTCTGCAAAGCCAGAAGCAGGATTCGACTGACAACTAGTAAATGAAGGATGAAACCACAGAGAGGGTTAAGAGCTCCAGGATGAAGCACAGAGCCTTGGTTGCCCCTCTCAAGGTTTAAAGAAAGCAGGTTTTGGTTTGCTTTGTTTGCTGTTTGTGTTGTTTAACATGGTAACAAGGCTGGCTTATATAAACCTAACTGGCTGAAAACCCAGCTGGAACCAGGGCTGACTGGCATTGATTAGGAAGCTGGATAAATGACCTGCTTATAGTACCCATGTAACGTGTTGTCTAACACTAGATCACAACAGCTTTTTGGAAGGGTAGTCTGCTCTCCTTTCTTCTGAACTGAGCATGACTTTCCTTTGACAATCTCACAACTAGTTGTTTGGATCCAAACACTATCAGCATCAAAAATCAGTACTATTTCTTCTACAGTATTTGGATAATGTAATGCCAAAAGATTACTGAATGTAATGACAGAATGTAAGCCAGGGTGAAACCTTATAGGATGACTGGTTCAGAGAGGCATGAGCCTTAGTAGGCAACAAGCCTACTTTATCACATGCGAGCTCCAAACCAATTAATCACTAAAGCTCTACATTACCCCACCTTCTGCCTGACTCCAGACTAACACAGCAAATCATCTTTCTGAATGTTATGAACATTACTGAGCAAACAGGAGCAGCATCATGCAAATAACATAATAATCTTTAAACAACAGTAACAGATGAAGGATAGATAAGAACCATAATCCTGTATTATGGGACATCAGACTCTAAAGAATTTTAATTCCACATCCAACTTCAAATTTCTTAGAGGGACTCCTGGGTTTGACTTTCTACTAGTTTGCAAATTGTGTGCTCACTTATATTTGTGCAGAATGGAGTAGGATGTTACTACTCTGATGTGCAAGTGTTTTACACCCACTTTGCAGAGAGGTAAATGACTGCACAAAGCAAAAACCTTGGAGAGATCAGACTCATAGTCTGCACAGTGCGATGAAGCAGAACTGTAACACCAAACAAGAGACAAACCAAACATTAAAACTTTGTAAAAATTAAAACCTAAAACACATTGCTCAGGCCAGTCTGTAAATAAGGCCCCTGATTGATGCGGGGATTACATCTTTCCCTTTTCCAAACTAACTTTAAAATGAATGGTGTTTATTTTAAAAAGCAGACAGATGATTTACAGCTTGACAGATAGAGCACTACATAATAGCCAGATTCTTTGTACTGTAAATCTAAAGGCAGTGAAATTTGTTCTGAGTAATTCTTGTTCTGCTGTCTGGAAGCTGTTGGAATAATACAGAACATCAAAGAGGTTATAGAAAATAAATTCTGAAAACCTTAAAATTATAGCAACAAAAATATATTATGGAATCATCCTCTGGACATCAATAAAAAATCTGTCATAATGCCTGCTGTGTGTGTTTTATGTTTTTCATTGTGCCAGAAGTAGTCTCTTTCCATAAAGTAGAATAGTGTGAGCAAGTTCAAATTAAGCATGTATTTTCTGTGTATCTTATTATTCAACTGTCACCTTCTCACTTGTTTAAATGGAAGCTAAAGGGATAAAACCACTGTGTATCTGTCATTTGCTTTGATTGAACATATATATTATGCAGTGTTTTCATTTTGCTGCTGCTTCAGCCAGCTCACCTCCAATTTTCCCTGTACATTAACTTCAATGTTGTATTGGTTTTTATGTGTGTACACAATGGGAAAAGAGGGAATATGGAGTCTTCTGCTACCTTGTATTCCTGTGCAGCATCCATGTGCAGTTGTAGTCTTTGAGGCCCAGCTCCTCCAAATTTAACTTGTATGTATCTAAACAGAACTTGGGCAGAATTTATGTGCCTGCATCACAAAAAGAGATGCAAATCAATGCTTTTTAGCAGACACAAGACAACTTAAGCAACTGGATTCATTAGATACATCTGCTTGAAAAGATCCCCAGGTATCTAGCCTTGAGTTGCTCTGTATTTTTAGATGCTATCCAGCTTGGCTAGGTCTTAAGTGCCTAGATCCTGCATGGCTTGTATTGCAACTCAGATCAGGACTGGCAAGAGCCTAAGTTCCTCCCCCGTCCTCAATTCCTCAGGCACCCACAGAATATCCCTAGTACTGGGAAAATACATGCAGTTTACTACAAAACAGATGCTGGGATGCCCACTTTTGGTGAAAGTGCTTCCCAAGGAATTGGTAATCCTGAATTATAGTCACTTTTAACCTGAGAGGATTCATCTCACATTTCCCTCTTTCCAGGGGAGTGCTCTGATCACAAGGTTATGGGGCAGTCTGGGGAGTGCCCAGGATGGATCCTCTACCCACTCCAGTTGAAGCTAACCCAAAAGGCAGCCAAAAGTAAAAAAATTAATGGGGTACAGGAAGAACAACTGAGTGGGTATGTGACTGGCACTGTGAGGAAGGTGTTCAGCTAGAAAGGGGATTTCTGATTCATTTCTTATTCCTGTTTTTAAGAATCATTGTCAAACATAAAATACAGAAAAATTCTAGCTGCATGAACTAGAACCCAGGATAATGCCAAAAGTGCTGGCTACAGAGTCAAAATTCCACTTGCTTGCTTTCCTTCTGCTTCAAGAAGCTCACATTCTCGGCTGCCCAGTGGGCCAGCTTCAAGAAACAGAGGACACCACACAACCTGTAGTCTGGTGGGAACGATACTTTTCTGGGAAGTAGGTGGGATGGGTTAGAACCCCGTCAGGGTAAGAAGCAGTGGGTAGAGAAGATTCCTCATTTCCTGACAAAAACTTCTGACCACTAATGTATTGATCAAAGGAGTAGTACAAAGTTCAAGAGTAAACATGAAGCACATGGGGTGCTGTGCTTTATACCGAAGGCAGCAATGCTGTAAGCTTGACATTCTGTCTCAGGTAGGTCTCCTTTTTGAGCAATCTGGAACCCAAATTGATGGAAACCCCTCTGTTGCAGCCTTGAGTCTGATGCCTAGGCTGAAGGTGGAATAGGAGTTCAGGCACAGTCCTGTATTTAGTGTTTGCTAATGGATAGCTGTAAACAACTCCCTTCCAAGTGCCTAGGCAATGTGCATCATCTTTGCAAAATGCTCAGTTCTACCCATTCATTCAACAGAAAGTCTAAGCATCAAGCCGTGTCAGTTAGAACCACCTTCTTGAACAAGGTGCCTACATTTTAGATGTTGCAATAATTAAGCAGAGGCACTTCAAAGTTTGATTAGAAACTGACCTTCAGCTCACTGGCATGTGCTTAAAGACTATTGGGTTAGGGACAGAAGTTACACGTAAACTGGTTTAAGTCATCTGAAACTGGTTTAAACTTGTAACAGAACAGAAGTTCAGTGCTCTTAAACCAGTTACAAAATGGCTGAAACTGGTTTATGATAAACCTGGCTGAATGCAGTATCAGACTTAACTGATTTGTGTGAAACTGGTTTATGGAACTTCTGTCTTAGACCCCTTCCTGGTTTAAGTTAAATCAGAGTCCCCCAGCATCCCACCATGCTTTTCAGCCCTGAACTGAGCTGTGCTGTCTGCTCCAAAAAGCAGGGCTGGCCCCACCCCTCTCCTCCCTAGCAAGAGCACTATTGCTGCTCCGGCTGAGAAGGGGGTGGGGGACTGCAGCTGGGGTCTGCTGGGGATGGGTACAGCAGTGTCTCCCAGGATTCCCTCGCCTCTCCCTCCCTCCCCTCTCCCACAGCAGGGACCACAGTGGCAGGGTCCATAGCTGGCATCTGGTCATGCCCACTCCTCATGCTAGCAAATGCTGAGAGGTGTCTATGTAGGTGTCTCCAATTTCACTGGAGTGAGGACAAATGGAACAGTGTTGGCTTAGGGCTTTCTGAAACTAATCAGGGCTGCAACCAGAAGCCAGTGACTTGCAAATTCCAATGCTCCCTGCAGGTAAGAAGAGCTTGAAGCTAATGAGAGAGATGTTTTTATTGTCTTTTGTAGGGTTTGATGGGCTGATATGCTTTGTGTTCTGATAAGCTCCCTGCTGGCTTGCTTTTAAATCCTCAAAGTGCAGGCATCTCAGGCACTTCTGAGAGGCTTTGGTGCCATTCACTTCCTGTTCACAGCTGCAGACTACATGAAGAAACAGGGAGAGGAATCTAGATGCATGTGCTCTGCACAAGCAGCAACTCCCTCCCCCACTTTGCTGCAGAGTGCTAGTCCGGGACTGGAGTTTGGCAACATTACCTGTCCTTTGAGCTGCAAGTGGGCAAATGCCCAGCAAGGGCTGCTTCCCCTTCCCCCTTCAGGCACACCCCGGCTAGGGACAATGCAGGTCAGGGTGGGGATTTAAACCCTTCCCTAATCATAGCATCCTGTGAACCTGGCTACACCTTCTCTCAGCTCAGCACTAGGGAAGGGAAGGAAGGGCTTGCTATAGTGCCCTACCCTCCCCAGCATCTAGCCTGAGCCACTTCAGGTATATGTCTGCATTTCCAGAATCAAAAGTGAATGTCTATCCACTTGAAATCAGTTCAATCTATACAGGTCAGACTAACCTGCAAAGATTGAATCAATTCAGGCTTGGGCTTTTTGACTGTCTGTCCCTAGCCTTGAGAACTAACATTCAGCAGCATGGCAAGTTTACCCAAAGTAATCTGTTAAAGATGGGGCCAGGTGTTTTCTCTCCACTTCCAATCCTCTTGCCCCATTTCTTAGGGTGGCCTCTCTGATAAAGAGCCCAAGTTTCACCCTTCCACAATGTAACATAAAAGGTACGTTTTTTTTACTCTAAGAGGCACTGTGCTTGCCTGCTGGAGTGTTAGACTCTTCGCTTCAGCATCTGCCAAGAAGTACAGCTTAAAGCCATACTTAAGCTCCACGTTAAAACAATGCAAATGAATTATAGCAGATTCACCTGCTGCCTGGCAGAACACTGGACATTTTAAGCACATTAAAACTTGGCTAGCAAACCTGTGAAAATAAGAGTATGAAAAATGGGTAGATCTTCAAAAAAAGAAATCAGCCTGACTAGACACAAGAAAAAACAATAGTCATCTACTCCAATTTCTCTTCTTTTTTTTTTTAAAGCATAAGCTAGGAATCATCCGTCCTGTAATTCTACCCCTATCATCATCTGTGGAAAGAAGTTGGAAACCCTTATTATCCTCTTTTCTTCTCTTTGCTTTTGTTTCTTTTGACTGAAGCCAAAGAAGAGAGGTTGGTAGAAGGATATTGTTTAAAAGAATGCAGAACATTTAGATAACTTCCAAATTCCTTTCTAGTTACAAGGCAAATTTTATTATATATATAAAGGAAAAACCATTTTGCCTTTTTCCTCACTACATTTTACCAAGAACTACTTTATCTTTACTTTACAAACTATATAGAGAGGGAATGAACTTGCTCTCCCCCCCCCCCGCCCCCCCGCAGTACTTATGTAGACTTTCCTCCAATAATTTATCCATTACTCTTGGAGACTGACCTTTTGGTGGCATGTCAAAGCACTTATAGTTTAACTAGTAAATATTGCTTTTGTATAGCAACATCATCCCTCATCCTACTGCACTTCTACTTTAACCAATATTATCTTTAGCTGTCAACATTTTAAAATTATCTGCTTTCTGCAGCAAATGTTTATAACCACACAGACTCTTAAATAAAAACTGCCATATCTTCTGTATTACCATCACTGTTGCACCAAATTAAGGTGACATCAATAATAAATACATTGCAGAGCACAAATTACTGCATTTGATAAATAATGAAAGCATATGACTTCTCCTATTTCCACACGATGTCCAGTTGTCTACTCTGGAATTATTTCTCTTTCTTGTTTTTTTGAAAATGTTTTAAATCTCAGTACAACCTGGTGTTCTCATTAGTCCAATATAAATAGAGGACAGAAGAAATGGTACCTATGGTTACCTGTACACCATCTTCTAAATATGCACACTCTCAGTCTGGGAAAACAGTGTATTATGGTTTAGATAGTTTTTACCTAATGTTAATCAATATTAATTGATATTAATCCCAGTATCTCCCTACTGGCAAATACAGTAGCATGGCCCTGTCCTCACCTGAATATGATCCATTCTGGGGCTGTTATTTTTAGTCTAATTCTCCTTACAGATGTTGTGGTGAGAGAAACAGCTAAATGAGGCAAGGTACAAGATAGAATAAAGTGGAGAGAATCAACAGCTGAGATAGAGGGGTGAATTGGGAAAGGGAGACAGCAAGTAACAGAAATAGATATTGATAGACTGACTATTCTATAGGGACAGAACAGAAGGGATTGAGTGAGTAAGGCAATATAGAAAGAAACGAATACAGAATCATAGAAAACTAGGGTTGAAAGGGACTTCAGGAGGTCATCTAGTCCAACCCCCTGCTCAAAGTAGGACCATCCCCAACTAGATCATTCCACACAGGGCTTCGTTGATTCAAGCCTTAAAAACATCCAAGGAAGGGGACTCCACCACCTCTCTAGGTAACCAGTTCCAGTGCTTCACCCTCCTAGTGAAAAAGTATTTCCTAATATCCATCCAAAATCTCCCTTACTGCGACTTGAGACTATTGGGCATTTATAAACATGCTCTGGGAGGGGGGGGTGGGGCTAGCACTTCAACTAGAGCAGCTCTGAAAGCTGCTGTAATTAAAGCACCCAGTGTCTCGTGTATCAGCATCCCTGCACTTAAAAATGGTGGCAGTGTCACTTTAACTAAAGCTCCCCCCCCACCATTTTTAAGCACAGGGATGCTGCTATACAAGACACTGCAGTCTGCTAGAGCGTGGTAATTACCACGCTCCAGCAGACTCGATTAATGGAGTCTTCTCTGACACACTGTAATTATAGCACATTGGAGCAACCTCGCTACTTAGGCACCCATTGTTCCTTGTTCTATTATCTGCCACCACTAAAAACAGTCTATCTCCATCCTCTTTGGAGCCACCCATCAAGTAGGTAAAAGATGCTATCAAATCTCCTCTCAGTCTTCTCCTCTGCAGACTAAATAAGCCCAGTTTCCTCAGCTTCTCCTCATAATTCATGTGCCCCAGCCTCTGAATCATTTTTTTTTGCCCTCTGCTGGACTCTCTCCAATTCGTCCACATCCTTTCTGTAGTGTGGGGCCCAAAACTGGACAGGGTACTCCATATGTGGCCTCACCAGTGCTGAATACAGGGAAATAATTACTTCCCTCAATCTGCTGGTAATGCTCCTACTAATGCAGCCCGGTCTGCCGTTAGCCTTCTTGGCAACGTTGTTGACTCATATCCAACTTATTGTCCACTGTAACCCCCAGGTCCTTTTCTGCAAGACTGCTGCAGCCAGTCAGACCTCAGCCTGCATCAGTACATGGGATTCTTCCATCCTAAGTGCAGGACTTTTTTCTTGTCCTTGTTGAACCGCATAAGATTTCTTTTGGCCCAATCTTGCAATTTGTCTAGGTCACTCTGAATCCTAGCCATACCCTCAGCATACCTATTACACCTCCCATCTTGGTATAATCCACAAGTTGCTTAGTGTACAATTCATCCCATCTTCCAGATTGTTAATGAAGGTACTGGGGAAAAAAAAAAACCAGGACTGACCCCTGGGGCACTCCATTTGATACTGACTGCCAACTAGACATCAAACCATTGATTACTACCTGTTAAGCCCAATGATCCAGCCAGCTTTCTATCAACCTTACAGTCCATTTATCCAACCTGTACTTCCTTAGGTACTTGCCAGAATGCTGTTGGAGACTGTATCAAAAGCCTTGCTAAAGTCAAGATACATCATGTGCACTGCTTTCTCCTCATCAACAGAGCCAGTCATGTCATTACAGAAGGCAATCAATTTGGTCAGGCATAACTTGCCATTGGTGAATCCATGCTAACTTTTTCTGATCCCTTTCTTTTCCAAGTGCTTCAAAATGGATTCTTGAGGACTTGTTCCATGATTTTCCTGGGGACTGAGGTGAGGCTGACTGGTCTGCATTTCCCTGGATTCTCCTCCTTTTGTTGAGATGGTGTTCAAAAAGAAGGGTCTCTTTCTGATATGTCAGGCAGGGAACTGTGCAGGGTTGCCAACCACCAATTTTTGAGATTTTTTTTTTAATTACAATCTGTAAAATTTGTACTGACAAGCAAACCTTTTATTAACATATGTTTTTAGTGACATACTGTACACACTTAATGTAAATGTAACCATTCTGCCAGGCCCTTGATAGTAGTGACAAGGGTGGGGTTCAAATTGAGGGGTGTGGCAGGGTACCATCTTCAGCTGCATTTTTTTTTATAGGCTGGTGTATGTGTACCCATCAAATCTTGCTGAATTTTCCTCCCCTGAGGATCAGCTTCCCCTCCCCCTCCCTCTTTATTCACCTGCCACAACTTGATGTCACTTGGTTTTTAAAAAGGCAGGAGGCTGACCCACAGGTTAACAGACAGGCTCTAGGCTCACCACCTGCAGAATGAGCTGTTGCCTTAAGGGCAAAATACACGCTCCTACTTCCCCATGATGTGCCCCGTGCCTTCCAGATGTTTTATAATTTTCTCTTTATGTTGGGGTCTCAGCCACTGTGGGCTTCCCCTTCTCTCTAGAGCTAGACCTGTCAGTCAAAAACCCACTAAGCAGAGCTTGACTCTGAGGCTCTGGGTCTCTAACTCGCTTGGGCTCAAGGCCCTCCATTCCATACTCTCCATGACACCAAGCCTACTGGTCCTTCTACACTGAATCCCTGCAGTGCTAGGCTGTTGGGGCCTCAGCCCCTTCAGCTTTGCCCCTCTTTCTGTAGTTAGGGCCATTCACCCAAGTCTACCCACTAGGACCAGGCTTCCCTTCAAGTGACTCTGGGCTCATGGCCCTAGTGCTGCACCCCTAGTGCAGCAGGGCTTCGTGAGCACTCTATCACAGTACCTCTCAGTGCTAATGAGGTCTCCTCCTCCCCTACAGCCTCAGCCACAAAGCACCAGCATTTGACATTAAATGTAAACCATAGGACCCTATGGCCACATAATAAAAATTAAAAAAATTAGAGGGGCAAATTTTCTACTTACATGTGCTTGTGCTTCTGTCTCACAGCATGGCATATTCTTCCCAAGGAGGTTGCTGCAACTGCTCCGTAGTCATCAGGAATCTCCCTCTCTGCTGCCCCCTTGGCCTTCTCCACTTGAGGTTTATATGGTTCTGGCCTTCCTCTTCCTGTCACCTGACCAGCTGGCAGGGCTCAATCCTCTGTTTGGCTAGACAGCTGCACCCATAAGTTTCTGGATTTAAACGAGTCACCCTGCTTCCTGATAACAGGGCTAGGGTTCCCTGTTACAAGGGGTTTAACATCAAACATACTTAAAAAGGTTAGTGTTCAGTAAAAACTTTGCAGATTGTCAGTTAAAAGATAGTGGGGTTGGTAGTCTTGCTTGACTGTAGAAACAGTTTTATACCATGCTATTCCCATGCCATGAGTCCCTTTCTCCTCACACCCTGATACCCCACCACCCAGCTTCACCCTGAATTGTGCTGTCCCCGCATTCTACCTGCCAGTTGAACTCCCCACTATCCCTGCTCCCCCATCCTGTCCTACATCCCCACCCAACACATCCCCTCTTCTAGCCCCACAAGTCTGTGCAGCCACACCACTTGTCTTTTGTATAACTCAGAGCCACAAAGCCCTGCTTGACTATGAGGTGAGCACTAAGCAGCCTTCATAGGCAGGTGACAGCCAAGATATGCAGTGGCAGCACATAGCTGGAATGAGGGTGGAAAAGAAACTACAGAGGCTCCAGTGATCTAGAAAGCCCTGACACACAGTTCACTGAAGGTTGCTAAGCAGCACTCCCACTTAGACAAAAAATGGTGGTTCTATGCTCTCTGTCCAGCATTGACACTTGAATATAGTTTTATTTGGATGATGAATGTTGAAATGAGCTCAGGGCTTCTTCATTTTTACAGCAAATCAATTTGTTTTTATGGACTTCACAGCCAGGTATTGTTAGACTGTTCTTTTTACTCACCATCCATAAATATATGAATAGTTGGCAACACTGGAGCTGTGGTTAGTGAAAGATCAAATGGATGGATGGGTGGCTGCTTTGTGTAACAGTTTGTCTAAAGTTGATGGTAAAATGAAAAGTCAAGGGCAAGAGGTTGCTCACTAATCAATTGGGATTGGATAACAACATGGAAGCTATATGTTATGGAGCGGGGTCCTATGGGTGGCCGTGATCTCCCCTAGAACCCCCTACCATGCCAAGTTTGCTGCCAAGCACCCTCACGTCTCACCCGCCACATCTTGGTTTTATATATAAATAAAAGAGAGGCTGCCTTTCATCTTCTTGGTCATGGTTCTCCTGTTATCACTGTCCCCGTTCTGTCATGGGGTCTCAGTGCACCCCAGCCTTATGGGCTATGTGTGGCTCCAACCACCCCTGTACCACACCCCAAGCCTACCAGATGTTGTTAGGTCTTAGCCACAGCCCTCATCTCTCTCAGAGCCCTCAGCCCTCCAGCAGCAGCTCTTGTCTCTCACCATGCCCCACAGAAGCTCTGGCTCTCCGCAGCCTTATCTGATGCTGCCTCCTTTGCTCTGGGGCTTCGCTCACTCAGGTGAGCTCACGTGGCCGTAGCTGTGCCTGACCCCTCACTGCCCCCTTTTGCTCTGGGACTTCTCGTGCTCAGGTGGGCTCAGGTGACCATAGCCGTGCCTGGCCCCAACTCTCCTCCTTGGGGTCTCGAACCCCCGCAAGGCTCAGGTGGCCTCAGCCTTACCTGCCTTCTGACTTTCCTCCCCCTTCTCTGGGGCTGCGGTCAGTGCACCCCAAAATGCTGTGCCCTCTCTGGCGCCAGGGTCAGTGTACTACCGTGGGTCCCCTATGAGGCCTCCTCCAACCCCTAATAGCCTCACCCAAACCACTGATCATAAACCTCAAACAGAAAACTCAAGCCCCTAGGCCATAACATAAATCTAATCCATCTGGCTATAACAACATTCGAGCCACTCCAGAGTTTCTCCATCTCTCACCAGTATCGCCTTGTTCAGTCTTTCAGGCCCCTTCCTTTTCCTCACTCAGGCAGAGCTCCCACCCCTTTGGCAGCCAGCAGGGAACTGCCTGCCTGGCCCCAGCCTGGGTTTAAATGGGAGCCAGGCCCTGCCCCTTCTGGTCAGCTGACTACCACCAGTTGCCCTAGCAACCAGCACCTGGGCCTCTTTATTACTACTCTGGCCGCCCTGGTAACCAGGAGCTGGGCTCCCCACTCACTGCTAGGGCTCTCTCACCAGCCATTGCCACTCTAAGGAGCAGGGCACCTATGTGCTCTGCGACACTATGAAAGAAGTAAATTGGATGCTTATCTTGCTGGGATCCTATGACCCCAGCTGACTTCCTGCACTTTGGGCAGGGGGATGGACTCGATGATCTTCTGAGGTCTCTTCCAGCCCTAATGTCTATGTCTATGAAATCTATGTCTAAGAATTTGTGAATAAAAGAGAGTCAAGAATCAAATCTAAATGGGATAAGTGAGAAAAGTGAGTGAGTAGGTGATGGCAAAATGGAGAGGGAAGAGAAGAGATACTTGAAGATGAAGAAGATGGAAAAAGTGAGGCCCTCTTAGCATATATCTTAGAAGGTAGCAGTTGGTGAGGAGAATGTAATTCTGAGTAGCTATAGTAAGACAGAGTGGATACTGAGGTGTAGATTTTGTGTCTTAGTCCTAGAAAACAAGGAAAAAGAAATGAAAAGAATTCTGAATGGTAACGATCTCCTTTGAGATGGAGTCGGTTTTCTAAAGGTAACAGAAGAAAGGAGAGATCAGAGTGGGAGTCAGGGAGCATGATGGGTGGTTGCTACCTCAGACAATCCATAGAGGCAGATATTAATGCAGAATGATTTCAGAGTATGCAGGAGATGAGAATTAAAACATCATCCCAGATGATACTATGATATGCTTCAGCATTTCGCTGGTTCTGTCATCTTAAACAAGGAAGGATTCATGTCATAATGAAAAGCAATGAGTACTGAGTGATGGTCCAAAGAGTGATGAGCAGTGTGGGCAATAGAAGTGTCAAATAATTGTTTCCCTAAAGTGGTTACTTTTCCAGGTGGTTGAAGAATAGGAATCAATCAGCTGGCCCTTACAATTCCATGAGGAAGGACTTTGTATAAGGCTTAGTTCAATAACATACTTTAAGAATGTTGAGATCCTCAAATGAATATATGCCCATGGATGTGCCCATGGAGCTCATCATCATGGTCTCTTTGTCAGTTGTATATATCATTAATTTACTGTCATCATTATTATTAAACAGATAGTAGGAGACAGAGAAAGAGAAAGAGATAGGTAAAGGATGGGGTTTCTCACAAAAAGGATTTAAGTATGAGTACTTCCTCTCAGAGAATACTAGGCATTACCTGGAAAGAAAGAAAAAGCAAAGGAGAATAATTAAATTCCTGACAGAAAGACAAGATACTGTAGATTATTCAGAAAATTCACTTTGCTCTTTCTCTTTCCTTTAGAAAATCTCTTAAATGAATCAAAAACAGCATATACTGTGAAAAGTAAGAAATGTAGACACCCATCACATTTCCATTTCCCTTTGATTCACTCTGATTTCTTAAACAGAGAGCTGAGTCACTAAACAAGTAAAGTATGTTTGACCAATGAACCTAGTAGGTGCAGTAACTAGCTCACTTAATCAAGACTTGCACTGTCCATCATACCTCTCCATTAAGTTGCAAAACAATCTGTCTCTGCAGCAGGATCTACAAACCAGGTAGAATGCTACCCTTTCTATGCTTGAACCGTTTTCTCTCAGAGACAGCTATTAATCAGAACCATGATGGGAGTCAAGGGGGCACCCAATGTCTGACACCTGCTCAGATGCGTCTTATGCATAGAGTGTTTATATCTAGACACCTTTGAGGAGGTTAACAGAAGTAGCAAGAAGCAATTATGCTAATTTCAGCTACAGCTAGATTCAGAGCCTTGCTTGTTGGGTAAAAAGGAAACATATTTACTTTTAACTGTTTTGTGAAATTTCCCTGCCTACTACCACCAATACAAATAGAAAAGTCACCAAGTATGACAAGCAATTTTCACTGCCATAGGATTTTTTATAGATAAGGGAAAGTGTACACATTTATTTAGCTTAATCAACATGCTTCAGTTAACCAACTCTTGTGTTAATAATGGTGCATGTTGTGCTCAGCCAAGGATAAGGACCAAGATGTTAAAGGTGACTACAGACATTGGGTGACTTCATTTTCATCTTCCCACCTTGAAGAGTCATAAATAAGCTAATTTTCACAGAGTAAGTTCAAAACATTTTTCTGAAAATTCAGGCTCCCATTAAGATATCTCAAAATAGGTCAGCCAAGACTGAGGTACCTAATTAGTTTCAAAAATCTTGGTCAGGTCTTAATAAAACCTGCATACATTTTGCAACCTGAGAAGTAAAGGTGACCTGGGATTCCATTACAAGTTGCCACTGTGTAACCCTCCTTGTTGCACTCATCATTGAAGATCTTCTAAAAGATCTTCTAACCTAGGCAAATCCCATAAGGCTTTCAGAATTTGCATATTATAGTACAAGGGGAAACCTGAGGTGGCTCCTAGTAATAGCTGTGCCATTAGCACTTACCATGTTAATGGACAGATGAAGGGATGGGGTTTATTTTGAAAACTGAGCAAGCTCAAAAATGAAAGAAGAGCAAGACCTAACACAAAACATACCTAAACAGTTCAAAATTGTTATCTTTGCTTAGTGTTTTTTTTTTTAAGACAGCATTCTTCCTTTGTCATAAAAGCTACACCAAGGCCCAAGGATTCAACCAGGACTGAACAGATGTCCCTACCCTTAATCTTTGCAAACAAAGAATGAAACTGGTGATTTCTTAAGCCTGGCAGCCAGTGCTAATGACTTTACATGAAAGTTGTGCAGCTACTGTGGTTGGGGGCAGTTAATATAAACCCTAACATATGTAAGGATTAATAATGACTTGGGGATTTCTACAAATTGCATTACATGAATTACATTGAATGTTCATCCAGAATTTAAGTTTTCAGAGAGATGTATGGTGGCTAGGCCATACTCCACTCTCATAGTGTGGCTAAAACTCAATGTAACTGGGATGCATTAGCAATGAGCTGCCTTTGAATAAACTATGGCATGATTTCTGCTGCAGTATTATGTTGAATTCTACTTGTCCTATCACATAAATGAATTAAATAGAAAGAGAGCTGGTTCAGAGACTAAGTCTGAAAAAGATTAGCAGTATTGCATAATTTACATACAAAGAGAGATTGAAAAGTTTAGGACCGTTTATTTTAAGGTGGTTCAAAAGGTTATGATGAAGGTATACAAACTAACAAACAGTACAGTGAAGAGAGATAGAATGAATAGAAATGTTCTCTGTCATAATATAATAAAAAATTGAATGAAAAAGATTTGTGGGGAAAAAATGGAATCATACCCTTCAGTCACTCATATAAGAATGCTATTATGCACTGCTAATCAGAAAAGAGAAACAACATTATGTGATATATTTGACCAATCCTGAATGATGAAAACAATTGAATTCTGAAGACTCCTAACCGGTTTGTAGTTTCATAGATAATGTAAAGACATTCGTTACATTCTTCTGAATGTTCCATGACAGAAGAAAATTTGCATTTGCCCAAATACATTACTGATTACCTCTTTTCTCAATTCTAAGCTTTTTTCAACATTAAGACCTAATAAAGTATGCCTTGAATTACAAAATTTATTAAAAACTGAATTGAACTAAAGATAATATTTCATTAGGGAGATAGCACTTAATGGTTTCCCACATGTTCTGCCAATGGTATTGCATATAACATTAGTTTCTTTCAAATCTAAGCTACCTTTAGAGAAAGATGTACAGTAAATAAAATATAATTATTTGCTTACCTTGATAATACAGAAACAATGATATTTTATTAAATCAATACTCATGAAAAGATATTTTAAAATCCCATTTAAAGTGACTATTAGCAATGATCATTGGATTGAGGTGATGAGACAAGCTATCAGTTTTCAGTCCAAGAGTGCTGGCAAACTAGATCTAAAGTGAAATTTTTGCTACTACTGCCAATGACCAGATTTCTCACAAGACAGAGCAATTACCTGATTGACAATAGGCAAATAATGAGTTTTCTGTTCACCGTCACTCTCTCTTACCTATTTGTGCTGACAAAATGCTAGAAGTGCTGGTCATGTATCAAGGTATTACTTAACAAGGCACTGTTTGAACACAGAAAAAGGAAACAATCATTACCCCAAGGGGTTTATATTCTCATATTAGCCATTTTCTGCCTGTGTAAAATGATGCCTGTTGCGAACTTCAAATTCAAAATTAAATGTAGTTTAGTAGCAAAAAATAATCTTCACCCTGTCATAACATGAAGTTTTGTCAATTTTGCAAACTTTTTGGCCTTTGTAATTTTTTCCTGACCCTCAAAAAGTTGTTATCTGGGTGAAAAAAATTCTGTTCTCTAGTGAAGAAGATTTCATAAAAATTAATGACATGACACCAGAAAAGACAGCAGGAAAGAAGTTATATTTTGGAGTTCAATTTTGCAAGTAATTACATATGGAAGTAATCTCTACTTTGGGGTCAAAACATTTGTTAAATTTAGGGTTTTTTGCTATGAGAATTCCTACCTAAAACATTTTTGTATTTGCATGCTTCCTATGTGCTGTCTTGTTTCCAGCTGGCCAGAGAACATTTTCTTTTCCAGAATTAATTCTCCTAACTTGCTGACTCTGGTGTAGCCCAACCAAAAACATACATCCTGCACATAAAAATAGCTAACTGTTACTTTGATAAGAGTTATGCATTAACACTTCATTATTGCACAGATGTTTCCTTCTCTCTCTGTCTCTCTTGAAAATAAGTGCTTACAGTCTCTGCTGAATAAATAAGTAAAAATGAGTTTCATGGATCTTTCTTTCTAACTTTGTCTTTCTTCTGGGTGGGGGAGACAGGGCAGGGGCTTACTGTTCTCACTGATAGGAATGCCTGAGCTTCAGGTTTATCTTAAAGGATCATAACATTATGGGAAGCCAGAAAGACTGCCTAGGGACTTGATCTTGATGCCATTAACTTCAGGATCAAGTCAGGGAGGACCAAGGCCAAAGTCATTTAAATACACTTTGACCAGAGCCAAATCATCCTTTTCAGTATGTTATCTACTTTTAAATGTCTCTAATACTGTAGCTTCCAGAGTTTTCTGTTATTTCTATAATCCCTTTAAATCACCCATGTTTACTTGGCACAAGGTCCCTTCTGAACCATCATAAAAAAGGATCTAGTTGCCTCTAATCTTTCCAGTCCTTCTAGTAAACTTTTTTAGTCCTTTTCTTCACTCCTTCCGTTTTTCCTTCTGATGACAATGGCCATATCTACACAAGACGCTATGTTGCTGAGACATAACTCACTGCTACAGCAACATAGCATCGGGGGGGCAGGAACCGTGACACCGATGCTAATGCTCAGTAGCAATGAACTACTGCACAGTTGCTACTATGCAGTAGGGTCAGAAATGATCCGTGTGCCGCCAGGACTGCTCAGTAATGGCAGTAACTGCTCAGCCAGTTAGTACTTGCTAAGGTAAGTACTAAATGAATGCACAGTAACAACTGGGCAGTCAAGCGCAAGTGTAAATGCTCCCTGTGTTCACAAAATATATGCAGTGTGCCAAGAGTCATAAAGGGTGAAATTGACTCTTGTTGTGAGGGCCAGACAACAAAAAACCTTTGCATCTATTCAGCAATGGCCACAAATACTCAAGACGTTACTGTGCAGTGGTTACTGTGCATTTATTTAGTACTTGTATAAACAAGTACTAAATAAATGCATGGCAACCTGAGTTACTGTGCAGTAGTGCTGGCAAATGCCATTTGTATGATGCTACTGTGCAGTAACCTAATCCTACTGCATGGTAGCATCGCGTCATGGTTTTTGCCATGTGATGCTATTGTGCAGTAGTATCAGGCTACTCTCCAATCAGCATCTCATGTAGATACACCCAATGAAGCTTTATTCTGAAGAAATCCAGAGGTTTTACCAAGATGCACATGGAGTTTAGGCACTGAGAAAATTCCAGTCAGCAACTGTAAAAACTTTCCATTGACAAGAAAATAATAAAGTTGCTCCTTGAGAAATAGAAGCTGTCAGTACTTCACTGCTAAGGATCCCACATTTCTGCTGAATGGATTTATGTACCAGTGACAAATGATACAATATCTTCTCCGTCACTGCATGCAAGGCCGTCTTACAAATCATGTCCCTCTCATTACATTTAAAGGATCATTTTAGATAGTCACATGCCTCTGGGAGTCTGCATTTTCTTTCCTCTGTGTATAGTTATCATGTAGTTTCTGCATTACAATAACAACAGAGAGCCTGGCCCTGCCTGACTGCCTGAAGTCATTCAGTAAGCCTAGAGCAGAGCCAGGGACTATGATTTGAATTTTCTAAGTCTCAATCCAATGCTTTATTTATGATCTATGCTACATACTGCCTAAAGGGTCCATCTAAGACTTACTGTGCTAGTTGTCATTGAAATGAGAGACAGTCCCTCCACCCCCATCCCAAGACTTCACCATATCAACAGAAATAGACAAGTATCGCCAGAGGTGTAGCTGACCAGAACTGTACCTGGGGCAGTGCTCTTCTCCCCCCACCCCCATCCCTTTATTTCCTGTGGCTCCAAATGCTTCTCAGAAAAATCAGGTAACATGTCCCCTCAGCAGCAGCAAACTCCACCTGCTGCTCCTGCATGCTGCCACATCACTTTTGGGGCCCCCATGTCAAGTGCTCCCAAAAGCTCCTGTTTTTTGCAGCAATAAAATTGGGTGATCCAGCAGCACAACGAATTCCAGCCACTGCTGCTCCACCGGACTACATTTCCCAGAGAGCCTTTTTCTTGCTGACACATGTAATGTCCTTCCCCACCCTGCACCTTCCTTGGTTCAATGCCCTTTCTATCTGATTATGCTTCACCGAGGGCACTGTGTCCCTGGCAGATATCAAACCAGTGAAACAGAATGGGTTTCTTATATATTCACCTCTAGTTTGGAGAACCAGGCACCAGTCTGATATACTTAAGAACTGTGGTAGGGAAAGTAAATTAGCATTTAATTTGTTTAGCATATATCCATATGCTAAAATTAGCATATTTTCTTTTTATTAAATGCTCCCTGCATCAATCTGCTCATGGGCAAGGGGTATTTTTTTCATTCATAGCTCGTGGGTGGAGATGTAGCGGGTGTTGCTTTATGCACAGATCTTCCTGCATTCCAACAGGCGAGCAGAAATTAATAAATTGTGTTTAATATCCCCTAATACTCTCTTATTTTCACTCATCTTTACATGTCTTTCAAACTACACATTCTAAGCTTTAATATTAACATAGCAGCTGCATACTTTCCCAAGTTTCAGCTTTCAAATCAAAGAGGTGTTCCTTACTAGTATAATATGAGAGAAGCAGCTCCTTTGTTTCATCCTAGTGTTACAAGGAAAACATTCAGTATCTTTCATTTTAGTTCAAAGTCTACATGAAATAAGCAATGAGTTATCCCAGGCAGGAAAACGGGCAACAGGTCCATTATTCAAGAGAGCCCATTGCTGAGAACACGATCCTAAGCCCCATCCATTGCAATTGCACTTTCCTAATTTCCCCTCCCAGAAAGGATCCAGAAGAGTAGCAGACTCTGAGAAAAATACCCTCAAGTTTCAAGTGAACTGAAGTAACAGGGGCAAGTAATTCTCAGCTCTCCTTACTCACAAAACCAGTAGATTAAAGTGCAAGACCGCTGTTTACAGTACTTGGTAAATAGACAATGAGTTTTTCAGGCAGCCACTTTGTGCCAGGAGTCTCTCTCCTCACCCCTAAAAAGGAGAAAAAGAGAAAAAAATCAGTGTCATCTTGTCTTACAAAAATATCAAGCAGTTCTCAAAGTGTTTTCCCAAATGGGAGAATAGGATTAAAACAGATATGAAGTGACTCAGTCAAAGTAATCCAGCAGGCCAGGAGCAGATCTGAGAATAGATTCTAGATCTCCTGAGTTTCCAGTGTTCTCTCCAGTAGGTACACAATACTCCTAGTAATTAATATGAGAATGAAGATATCAAGACTTCCCAGTCTTGAATGTTTAATCCTCCACTTCCCAATCTTTAATAGCATTTCTTAATCTTTAACGTTATTTATTTTTATGAAATCCATGCAAGTAATAGAATATGAGGAACTGAAGACCTTGTTACACATTAATTTTAAGCAGCTCCTGGAGCTCTTAATCACCCTTGTCCACACATTAACACCTGAAACACATTAACACCTGAAACTTGTTTTAAGCACTCTTTAGGCAGCTTGAAGTTATACCACTCCAGTGCAGGTTTATCTCTGGGTCTTCTTGCATGTTATGTTGTGAGCCGCACAAATGTTGATCTGTGTTAGTGCTAGCCTGGAATTTGGAGCAGTCACAGCTTCTCTCACTATGCCCCATTTGCACAGCTGTGACTTGCTACTAGACTAGTACTTCCCAAACTTTTGCTTAGCATGATCCCATTTATGACCCCAGTTCCTCGGCATAGCCCCTCACTCCCAACTCACAGCCCCCCACCCTCCGAGGTGCCCCTCACTCCTGACCTACAGTCCCCTGGCCCTGCCAGTGCCTCTCACTCCCAATTCACAGCCCCCTACTCTCCCCAGGTGCCCCAGGACCAGGCCTGCAGCCCCCTGCCCACCCCCCCCCACACACACACACTCCAGCAACACCTGAGCCCTGTCTGCCACCCACAGGAAGCAGCAGCTGCTGAGGCTGGAGCACAGAGTCCAGCCTCCCTCCCCGCCCCAGGAAGCACAGTCAGAGAAGACATCATGGTGGGGGTGACAAGACGGGCTGCCCGTTGCAGGCTTTGGGGCTCCCCACCCTGTTGTCCTTCTCCCAGGCCTCTGCAACCTGGTGGGAAGGATCTGGCACCAAAGAGAGCACCATGCCGTGACTCCATCTGCTCATGTGGACACTCCATTTGGGGTTGAGACCCATAGTTTGGGAACTGCTGCACTAGACAGCTGGTGAGCAGTGGCAAGACTAGGAACTGGAGCTATGAGTTGCCACTATAGCTTTGAGTGACAGGCTTCTATCCCTGCTCACAGTCCTCTAGTGAAATGTCACAGCTGTGCAGTAGGGGTGTGTGAAATGGGCCAAATTCAATTTAGCTTCAGTCCAAATCAGGAACAGTGATTTGATTAATTGATTGGGATCACTGTTCCTGATTCAATTAAGCTGAATCCAGATCTGAAGATCTGATGCTGATTCAGAGAATTAATGATTCAGCCATATACAAACCTTTAAATGTTTTTTCTACATACCTCGAGGTACCAGGTGCAACTCATGAATGCTGTGATGCTGGGGCAGATGGAGCATCCCACAGGAGTATGGTGGGGTCCCCCGTGTCCTTGGCAGTGAACCCAAAAGTGGACTGGAAGTAGTTCTATTCCACTTCTAGGTCTTCCGGGAGTCCCCACATGGTGTCCCCCCCCCCCCC
>NW_017729032.1:227209400-227221675 GCF_001723915.1 Gavialis gangeticus
TTTAAAGCTATGTCTATGTCTGAGTCAACAAATTTTTCTGAATCTCTCTGAATCAATTTGGAGGGTTCCGATTCGATTCAGAGAGATTAAAGGGTTTCCTGATTCAATTTGAATTTGGAGATTCAGCCACCAAATCGGGCCAAATCTCCACCAAATCCAATCAGGGACCAAACCTCACACAGCCCTACTGTGCAGATCTTTGATAGTCAGAGAAGGTTTTTAGTCTTAAGTTGGGACTGCTCCAAACTGAAGCTAACACTAACACCAATCAATATTTGAGCAATGTGTAACAGGCCCCTGAGGAATTAAGAGATTAGGGCCATAACTAGACTGCCTCTTTGCTGACTTTGGGATCACCAACAAGATAAGCCTTGGCCATTCTCACCCTTCAGTTCACCAGAGATCAGCAAGCAGGCAGGGTAGATGGCTTAGGAGAGGCCTTGAGTGCACACCCCAACACCAATCTCAAGCTCAGGAGCCTGTGAGTAGCATTAGGTGGCAGACCCAGGGGCTCTCTGACCTGCTCAGGCCCACTCTTTATTTTATGAGTAGCAGCTCCAGGGTCAGCAAGGAGAGAGTAAATAGTTTAACAGAAGAATATATAGTTCAACAGACATTATTAAAGTCACATACAGTCTGTGTAAGAAAGAGGACTTGAACCAGAATTTCCAGAGCCCTAAACTTGCACCCTACCTCTTACCTGAATGGTTTCATAGTATTTGATAAAGTAGGTCACAATCTATGAAAGCGTATGCTTCTTGAATGGGTTAGCCTATACGGGCACTTTTACACATTCTCTGATTAGAATGCGTCGGTGCAGCCTCGATTCATCAGAAAGTTCCAGCATGCTGCAGCATCTCATGTATTCAACATCCCCACATTTCAAAATTGCAGTGGGGGTGCTTTAACTAAAGCTCATCAAATGTTCTTTGCTGCCATTTTGAAATGCAGGGCACTGAATACATGAGATGCTGTGGACATCTCAATTAAAGCAGCTCCTGAGAGCCACTCTAAAACACTCCTTGCTCTCCAGAGCACCTGTATAGGTGCCTTCAGGTACCACCCTACCCCACCATACCTAACTTCAGACTAACACAGCCACCAGCTACATCTCTCTCTTCCTTGAAGGAAATATCACCCCCATTTTAGAGAATGACATGCCACTATCACAGTATTGTCAGAGACTCTGATTAAGTAGACCCAGCATTGTCAGGGACTCTGAATAGGCAGGCCAGCCTAAACCAACTACCACAGCAGCCACACCTGCAGCAAGTCCCAGCTAATGAACTCTGCCCCACTAGGAACACCAAGCATCCTGATCGGGTGCCGGAAGCAGCACCTATCCATTTAGCACCAGCTGGGGCCTTGGGTCTACAGGCCAATCAACAGTTCTTCAGTGGCAAGCCTCCTCATTCCTGACCCTGATTTTCTGTTTATTTCTGGGCCTGGGCTCTGATTTCCCTGAACTTCTGTTTCCTGTCTCCTGACCCTGGTTCGGTTCTGTTTTTCACCCTCTGGATTGCACCCAAATTGGTACTCGGCATCTGGCCCCCAGATCCTGATGCTGGCCTGTGTCATGGACTTCACTTGTGGATCTCCCTCTGGCTTTGGTGTGACTCCTGCCCTTTGACCCAGCCAAGGCCCTGCTTTCCCTTGGTGGCCTAACCATTAGGCAAGACCACCTCCACCCCAGTCTCTTACAAATATGTGGGATATTTACTATAATATAAATAAGGAATAGTTTCATAGTAGGTAGGGTTGGAAGGGACCTGCCAGATCATCAAGTCCAACCCCCAATGATCCTATAAGTACCACTTCCCTCCACCTCCATCTCTTTCCCTGTGCTCAGCCCTGACAGAGAACCCAGGCTGATCAAATACCTATTTCGATATCCATGCAAAAGCATTCTGATATTAATTGTATGCTGATAATACCTAGCAATACATTTAATTTGTCAGAAATATTAACAGTGCTGTTTCCCAAGAGGTAAGATCAACACTGAGAGAAAATTAGCTGAAACTGAGCCCAGGCAAGACACCAGGGGGTGGGGGGAACAAAACAAACAAACAAACAAACAAAACCATGGGAAGACTTCATATTCTACCTCCTGCAGCATCAGATTCCCTCATGCCCTCCACATTCTCAAATACTTCTGTGTCCACTTACATTCACCTGCTTCTTATAGTGCTGCTTTGTCTCCTTATTGCACAGGGGAGCTGGCAGATTCAAGTTCTTCTGAAAGGGAAGAATTTGTATAGCAACCTCTGCTGTAGGATAACCTTTAATTTATAAAGAATGATAACAAAAAAACCCAACCCCAAAAAAACAAAAATCTCACCACCACTAATGCTAAATATTTCATCTAAAAAAACAACCCACAGCACCAGACCTATTCAAGATCTGGCTCTCTGCCAATTTTTATGTGGCTACATAACATTTTAAAAATGCACACTGATCTAAAACATTGAGAAATCTCAAAACATCTCAACCAGAAACTCAATTCAAACACTTCTAATTAAAAATATGTGAAAAGAAACCAAACAAAATAACACAGAGAATTCAAAGGGCACAAAAATGAATATGTTGTTAGGTTTCATGCCGAAAGGTCAGCTACATATAAAATGAGGAGGGAGAAACTTAGCTTGGACAGGCTATGAAAGTACCTTGGGAGAAGAAATTGATCTATGTACTCTTAGAGGTAAAGTCAGCCAGAAACAAAACAACGACGGTCCAGGAAAGGCTGAACTCCCCTCTCCCCAAACACTTCAAATAGAAGGGCTAGCATGACAAAGAGAACAAAATGATCTTAATATACAAGCATTAGTCAAAATGTTATTTTGGTTTTCCCCTGGCTTATCCCCACGTTTCCATAGAGCTCATTCAAGATTCACGTCTTACCTGCACTCCACTGTGTCACACTTTATCATAGTACCTTCCATATTTTCATATTTTTTGCAGTTCTTTATGAAGACACTGACAAGTTTAAAGCCCTAGGAAGTTAATATCATACACTGTACCATACACACAATGTGCTCTTATTTTACAAAGTGTGTTTCAGCCATATTAAAAAGTGAAGTAATTTAAAATTCATACAAGTCAGTTCAAGATTCCCTAAACCTCTTCAGCTACCTGCACTAGTTTCTATTGCTCCTGGATTCAAAAGATGTCCATGTATAATTCTCAGATATCATTTTGTAAATATGTTTGGTGCTAGTCCTAATGTAAATCATTTGAGCTCTTTAACTAGATAAAAACATTGAGTCAAAGCATGGCAAAATGCTGTTCTAACTGTTTGATGAGCAGTTGTGTATCTACATGATCTGGAAATGCTTATTTTGACTTCTGAGCAGCTATGTAACTACTCTGGAGATCCCCAACCTTATCAAAGAGTGTTGCAAAATTAAAATGGGGCTCATATATATGAGGTGCTGCCATATGACTTGATACATCTGAGCTCAATGACATAATAAAGTTTAAACACACTTAATTCACTATAACTTGCAGGAAGAAAGCTCTTTAGTTCAGAGGACTTGAATAGGGTGAAACACAGATGTAGAATGTTAAGAAATGTATTAAGAAGTCATAAAATCCTCACCTGATAAAATACATGTAGCAATATAAATACAACAAGCTCTATGGTCTCCTACTCATACCTCCTTAACTTACAATAATGCAAAAAGTAGTGCAAGACTAATTGTGTTTCCAATTTGCCTTTGTTTTCAAGGATATGAATCCAATTTTAGTAATGCAACCTGTACAAAATACATTTGTGTTTTTTCTTTTCTTTACTTTTCACATAAAGATTTAACAATGATCATCAAACCATTTTAAGAATGTATAATAGAGGTTAAAAAAAAGTTTCAAAAGTTTCACTGACTTACATGTATAACATTTTGTTAAAATGTTTTTAAGAAGAAGTCCAAGGCAAATACATTGTTCTTCAGTTTAGCAGCATTGGCTATATTCAGGAGTAAATATCTGAAGGAAATCCATGTATTGAAAAACTATTTCATAGACATTTCATAGATATTAAGGCTGGAAGAGACCTTGAAGATCATCAAGTCCAGGTCTGTGAATAGACAGTTCATTAAAATAATTAAATCTAATGGTACAGCATGGGATCCTGATGAAGGAGAGACTGACTTTTCTATGATTCTTCCATATACCAGCTGAGCATTTAATTTTGGGGCTAGAGGCTCTTGGTTATTCTGAACCAGATTAAAACATCCCCAGTTCAGAATAACCAAGAGCCTTCCTGCCCATGCCAGGGTGCCCCCCAAAATAACCAAGAGCCTTCCCGCCCATGCCAGTGTGCCCATGGGGTAAATTCTTCATTGATCTGATATGTACTGATTAATCTGACTATAGCCAGGAAACTTGGAGGGGTGGGGGTTAAGTCCTAGCAGGAGCATCAGAACACTCATCAGCTGTGGCCAACACCCAATGCTTCTTGGAAATGCAGAAAAAAATCCTTTAACAGCTATAGCAACATGAGGGGAAGTATTGTTTCCTGGCAAGCACAAAGCCCAGAAACATGGTAAAACCACTCCAACACTCTGCATTGCAACTTGGGGACCACAAACATGATTCCAAGTATTACACACCCTGATTGGAGAACCAATCCAGTTCAGTTCAGGGACTTCATCCAGAATCTCTCTCATCCCAGATGAATGCCCTCACCACAAGGCTTTGTGAGCAAAAATATGTGCAAATTCTTGTCATCAAGGCAGGTCCAATAATCAACAATGTATTGAGCAATATACTATAACATTCAGTTCTGTTGCAATTAAATTGAAGGCCAGTAAATTCTTGCATTATCATCCTACCTTCAAAGGACAAAATAAAACCATGTTTGTATTTCTTTTAAAAAAATGTTTTGCTCTTTCTTATACTCACACAGAATGGAGGATCATACCCAAAACCTTAAACTGGACCTTTAAAGTTTAAGGTTGGTGCTAAATGTTTGAATTCAGTCTTTGAATTTTTTATTCCACATTGGATCCTAAACCAGGAGTTATTCTGTGTTCCTAACTCTGATGTGAATGATGTGAATTACATCTCGGTACCATGCATTACAAACCAGAATCTTCTCCCTGATACAGTCTTGACCTTGACTCTTGAATCTAGTTATAATCCTCAGGTGAACATCACCATTTTAAATTTTCTTTCTGATTCCCTTGCAATAATTTTACATTACCTCATATATTACTCTTCATCTTAAAGCACTTTAGAACTTCTATGTATACTGAGAACTTCAGTTCAGCCACAGGATAGAACATCTGATTCTGGGGCAGTGCATAGTGCCAGTTTAATCAAGCACAGCAATAGGGTCAGGTTTACATTTTTTTATACATCTGTCTTCATTTTTATTGCTGTGCTTTGCAAAAGGAAACTAATTATGGCCTGGAATATAGGATGGGTTATTTTGTTTGGTTAGTCTTACTGCTGACTAAACCAGAAGAAATTCTTAGGCATTGTATGGCGTTTTACCTGTCACTCTTTAAAAAAGAAACAGTTTAACATTAATTTATAAGGACTTGTTTTAACTTACAGCAAGTAATTCTTGTAATGGAATACCTATTGTAAATATGTGCATACAATATTTATGTGCAAGAATAACAGGTGCACATGCCATTCCAGTTAATGGCAGGCAGACTTTTGCCTAGAAAATATATTGAGGATGAGAAGGTTTTAATATCCACCTTTTAGAGATAACATCTATGCCACTATACAACAAAAATCAAAATCCTATTTGAATATTCATTTTTCTACTGTATTACTTTTCAGAGAATTTTTGCTTGTTTTCTGATATTTCCTTACAGTATATCATTAAATAGACAAGCCACAGGCTAATTTAACAAAAAAACATGATGACACTAGAAAAGGTAGACGTTAGTTTTAACTGCTTTTTCTTTAGCCAATTTGTTATATTGTTCTTCAAAGCATGGATTACAATACTTCCTAAATCACCATCATTATCACAAAAAAAAACTTCTTCAGGTAACGCTGGTAGTTAGTCACATGAAAGAATTAGGTAGAAATCACCTATACTTTTCCGTTAGTCTGCCATATACAGTAACTAATTGTTGTTCCTCACAGTGATTGGCACTGATTATACACTTTTGTTTCTGGGAGGCTACATGCCTTTCAATTGTCTCTGATTTGGCACCAAAAATCCTCCTTGCTCCTCCTCCCTCTGATGTCTGTGATTTAAAGGGTAGAAAAGAATGGAAACATTGAAGTAACAGGTGGGGGAAAGTGTTCGTTTTAAAACTCCCCTGTCTCACAAAGTCTCCTAAATACACAGCTCCTATTACTTCTTGTTCAAAGAGTGTCTTTCTACTTCCTGACTGTTATCCTTGATGCATTCATCACAGAAAAGAGGAAGAAATATGGAACACTATTATGTTACATGTGAATTGAGTCTGCCAGTATATATGACAATCCTTTCAAAGGCCTTTGGAAGAGTTGCTTTTCAAATCAAGTAAATAAATTGATAATGGCACCATATTGTAGCCAAACAAACTGAAATATCCATCACTTCTTCTAAAACTTTCTGTGCTGAATGTATCAGCTATTAGTGATTCTATGTCTTGCTCATGAATGATCCAGCTGCTGAGTTTTGCCTTCTCATGGATGCAGCTTTTTGGATACAGAGTCTCTAATCTTGCTTTCTACTCCATATTTTTTAATTAAATAGAGAAAAGGTAGCTAATTGGCATGAAGCAGAAATATGCACTGTATTTACTCAAATACAAGATGAGATTTTTCAATCATATGGGGGAAAGCCCTTTGCCTTATAATTGCATACAATGAAAACTCATTAAATAAATTATCTTTCATTAAACTGCTGCCAAAAACAGCAAGTGCTGAGTAATGGAAACCAACCATGAAGTTGACTAAATGGCAGCTAACACTGTGTATGACTATAAAACACATGGCCCATATGGAATAAAAATACTGATGGGAACCTACTGCAAAGATACCTGAGTACAGCCCATCTGAATAGTAATGCCTATTGTGCTCAGTCCCCCTCAACACCAACTCTTTTTCAAGCCACTACCTTGAATACATTTCAACTTCCTCTTCACTCCTACAGCTGATCTGTGCCTGTCTTTCTCATGTCCTGTTATTCATCAGCCTTAAATATCTGGTAAACATCACCAAACAGGGCACTGAACAGTTCACCCAGAATCCTTCTGTCAGCCTGCCATGTATAATTAGTGTGGCTCCACCCTCCATGAGATGGAGCTGGATCAGGTTGCCCTGTGCCTCATCTGCATATAAAGTTTTGGAGAATCCCAGGATTTGTGATAAGAACACCTGGTTTCATTCATGGGTGAGGGAGATCTAATTAGCTCATGGATCCTTTCTGGGGGGGATCTGAAATGCACATGCATGGTTTATCCTATATATAAGTAGGTACCAAAGTCCTGTTTAAAGTGTATTTATGGAGTACCAGTACTAAAACTTGTAGCAGTTCTCAAAAAAAGGCAAAATGTATCAATCCTGGGTGAGCTAAGTGACTGGGATCTGTGGTAATTTGCCTATATGCAAATGTTGCTCATTTACATGTTGACAGGAAGAACAGGGTCTGAAAGTAAGGAGAGGGAAAGAAGTTAGTGGGGCAGAGGACAAGGGGGCTATCTGACCCCTGACCCGCCCCCCCCCCAGATTTATTTTCCCTGCTGTAGCAATGGGAGGGGAACAAATTCAAGTCATGCATCTAGTAATTAGATTCTACATCTGGAAAATTATAACAGATTTATACATTTTCCATACACAGAATCTAATTATTGGTAGGGGGAGTCTTATATTCAGGGTCATCTTATATCCAAGTAAATGTGGTACTTTAATTCCTGTTTGTGAAAAGTTTCACAGAAACGAACTAACATAGTGGGTCTTGGGTCTTGTGTGAGGTTATTAAATACTACTGTAGTACAAAGTATAACAGTAATAATTTTTTGTAATAATGTATAATGTAATTAATTTATTGCTTTGCAAAATAATGCAAAAGGAGAATACAACATATATTATGACAATTATTTGGCTGTATGACAGACATATTGCTAAGATATCTAGGGTAATATATATTAGGAACAGCTATCCTTGCCCCATGGAGATAGGGATGGGTCCAGATCTCCATATGCCCAGCAGCTGGGACAGCTCTCCCTGCCCTGCGGAGATTGGGACAGGTCCTGATCTCCATACAGGGCCTTTGTACATACCACAAAACTGACATTTAAAGTGGTTTAAATGCCCTTTTGCACCACTTTAATGGTGTTGCTGTTTATAATGTTGGCGGTATATTGCATTTTAATGGTGCTGCTGTTTTCACTGTCAGCAGTGTATTGAGCTTTAAATGACTTTTGGGCATAGCAAAATAAAACACCTCCCAGTTGTTTTAGTTTGCTACCTAACAAAGTACAACAGCTGTGAAGGGAAGCACCAGGCCCAGTGCAGCTCAGGGCTGAGCAGGCAGCCTATATAGACGGCCTGGTGGTAGTCTGTGGAGGCAGGCTCCACTGAAGAATCATAGAATCATAGAAAAGTAGGGAAAAGAAGGGACCTCAGGAGGTCATCTAATCTAACCACTTCAAAGGAGGATCATCTCTATCTAATCACCCTAACACATCCCCACCACCACCAGAGAGGCAGGTAAGGATTCGGGCCTGAGCCGTGTTTACACGCCTTGGGGGTTTACTTCAGTTTAATTCTCCCTAAATTGAAGCAGCATTTTTAAAAGTCCACCACTTCAATTTAGGGAGAATTAAACCAAAGTAAACCCCCATGCTGTTTACAAGAAGTCCAGGTGGCTGGAAGGCAGCACCCTGCAGAGCCAGGACAGCTTTCCTTGCTCCCCCGTGGTCCCTTGCTGTCTAGGCTGACGGGACAATTTGCTCCCAGTCAGTGTCTACACATGCACTTCAGCACATTAATTTAATGTACAATTTCTAGTACCTGTAAATACAGGTACTAGAAAAAAACACATTAGACTAATCTACTCGCAGTAAGTGCTGTGCATATATAGACGGTGATGTTTTACTGATGACTAATCTAATGCACAGTAAAAAATGTCATGTAGATGCACCCACTGCAAGTCTGTGGCAGAGTAAGGATTTGAATCTGTATCTTCCCTGTCCAAGACTGGTTCACTGTATCCTCCTTCCTACGTGCTCCATTCAGTAGTGCTAATTGTAATGATTTTAAAGTCTCACAGTATTTGCTGCATTTCACAAACCTCCAGCTTTTTAAGTCAGATTACCTGATAATTTTAGTGGCTGCATTCAAATGAGCTCAGTCATGTGGCATATGGCACTGCAGAGACATCTTCAGCACTATATACCACACATTCAGCTGTTCTCCATGCTGCAAGGGAGCAGTGTGTGGGGGGGGTTGACCCTTGGATGTCCAGGGGTCAAAAAAAACTTGCTTCAAATAAAAGTGGAGCAGCACACATGGGTACAGCATGTGCTACTCAAAACCAGAGCCTGGCTGGCCAAAGCCACACTTCAGCTGCTGGCCATGCTCCAAGCAACAGGATCACCATGCTACAGCCCCAGGAGGCTTCCAGGACCCCAGGTAAGGCTGCTGGGGCCAACACAGGATAACCTGCCGAATGCCAGAGGCCGGATGGCACAGGCTTTCCCCAGAGACAACCAGCAGCAGCACAAGGTGTCCCCCTGCTACTTGTCCCCAGGGAACCAAACGTCCACACTCAAGTGGACACAGCCAGTGAGGGGCAACATAACTGTTGAACCATTCCAAGAATGTTACTATTTGAGAACTCAGTCATAATAGTCCTTTGACAGAAGTATCCACACATACACTGCCAAGGCTTCTAAGCAAAACCCTTAACTTTTAGGGATTGCACTGCTGCTAAAACACCAGCAGGGAATGGTGTTTTGCTGTTCTGGACTTTTGTTGAAGTAAGGTCTCTACACACAGCCCCCAAAACTGTAAACAATCAGCTGAAACAGAAGAACAAGCATAGAAGGAAGTTCATGCCCTCTCAGAATTCAGCTCCATGTAGGACAGAGATGTTTCTTTTGACAAGGGAGGGTCATATTTACATAGCATCTCTGCCCCCGAGTCATCTGCTATAGCCCTTTCAATTGGAAGAATGGATTTCATACTCTGCAATCAGGGTCACAAATCCAAGTGAACGAAAGTCAATAGAATTACATTTGTTTGCATCAGGACTCAGTTTGGCCCTATATCTAATAAGGTGAAGCTACTATAAGATTAAATTTATGAGAAAATATTTAATACAAACACATTGAATGACTTTTTAATGATTAGCTATTAAATATTTAAGCATAGTCCTGTAGCATTTGGATTTTATTATTCTCAGTGAGATCTTACAAAACATAATGGAAATTTCCAGGTAAGAGGGTGATTATGCATAATAACTAGCAGCCATTCCTATGCATAATACTGCTGATAATTTATTATTGCTATGCACTTAATAAATAAAATGACACACTTCAGCACAAATGTTTTCATGGGGTACTCACAGAGTATGTAATTTAGCTTTTTTTATTAAGTCTTTTTTGGGTCCAGGCCTAAACAGTTTCATTGTAAACAAAAAACAAACTAGAGGACACTTGATCCAGCTGTTAATCACTGTTGTCCCCTAGAAAACAATTGATATGTCTTCCTTTTCATCCTCAGGAGCTGATTTGTTCACAGTATATATCATGTACCTCAACACAATAGAGCGCTGGCAGGAACTCAGAGTGCAGACTGAAACAGGCAACCAAATCCAGCCAGTCTCAAACTTCGGTAGCTAAAGAGTGCTCAGTGCAGTTCCAGAGAAACGTCATGGGCATATAAAATGGCAGTTTCCTGAGAAAGAACAGTTAAAAGGTAGCCATTTCTTAGCTATATGGGATCAAATGAATTTACTTTATGTACATCACTAAACAGGCCTTATTGTTTAAGTGCACATTTTTTATATGTTCTTCTAGCTCTGAAGGTGTTGATAAAGACTAACAAGAAAAAGTGTACCTCCCATTCTTACAGGGTCATTTTGGGAGGCTTCTGGAGCTCTTAATCCCAGGACTGTCCACACACTAAAACTTGAAATTGGTATTAAGCACCTGTTATGTGGCTCAAAGTGGTACTACCCCAGGACAGGATTATTATTACAAAGTTGTACCACTACAGGGCTAGTGAGCCCAGACAGATTTCTAGCTCTGCTATGGGGGGGGTGAGAAAAGAGTTGTGGGGGGCAGAAACATGAAACTTGGAAGTGCATATTTAATGGGATTGGTAATGAAACTGAAGGTGGAAAGGAAATGGGGAAGGGTGGTGAAATGAAGGAGGTCAGCCACTGAAGGATAAAATAAAAAAGTAAAAAGTAAAAAAAAGTTAAGAAGAAATAAAGAGAAAGTAAATTAAAGAATGACTCATATCTTAATAAATTGGGATTTGGAATTGGGGTGTGTTGGTCATGCTTTCTGGGGTGACTGTGAGGTGGAAGTCCCAGGGGATGGGGAATGAGGGCAGAGGAAGGGAAATGGGAGGAGGTGATTTTTACATTTCAGTCCTCCAGACCCTGCTAGCCTAAATTGTGACTGCTCCAAACTCGAGCTACCACTAATACTGTTGAACATTTTTGCAGCTCATAGTATAAGGGGTAACAACACGCTGATTTAGATAATTTATATTTTAGATCTTTTCTTTAATGGGGACTTTGTATAGGTGAGGTTAAATGAACTATATTCAATGTACTTCCTAAAGGAAAGCCCGATGCACTGAAACTAGTCAACACTATCAAAGGCATATTAGATAGTAATAGAGAGAAAACTCTTCCTAAGATGATGGTAATTTTAATGAAAGTCTCAAAGAGCAAACGTTATCAGGTGGTCACTACATGTTTCTGATAAAGTCTTCCCTTTTAGTACTATCTGATTATTAAACTATGGATAAGTTTCAGACTAGCTTACACCCGCTTCCCTTTACAATATACTTCAACATTCTGGTTTATGTACAAAAATGATTATCTGAAACAAATATATAGATTTATACCTACAGCTACTGAATCGCCTGATAGAATGTGGTGGTGAAGAACTGGAATGCGTTACCCCATTCCAGTGGTGGCGTCTTCATCCTTGGAGGTTTTTAAGGCCCAGCTCAACAAAGCCCTGGCTGGAGTGATCTAGTTGGAAATGGTCCTGCTTTGAGCAGGGGGTTATGACCTCCTGAAGTCCCTTCCAGCCCTAATTTTCAATGATTCTATAATTCTATGAATGTTACCATGCAGTCTGCCA
>NW_017729032.1:227226675-227229267 GCF_001723915.1 Gavialis gangeticus
GAAATGGTCCTGCTTTGAGCAGGGGGTTATGACCTCCTGAAGTCCCTTCCAGCCCTAATTTTCAATGATTCTATAATTCTATGAATGTTACCATGCAGTCTGCCATGAGAACATGTATTTAAAATTTGCATAGTAAAAACCCTTGTTAAAAGAGTTGCTGTGAATTTGCTCAGTTAAATAGAATTCCTTTTGCCCCCCACATCTCACCACCCTCCCCCATCCCTCTTAAAACCCTGTCAAAAGCCAGTTGTCAAAGCTGCTGTATACTGATGTATGGAAGTTACTTAGAGGCAAAATGATCTTAAAATGGAAAAATTCTAATTAATAGTTTTTCATACATGCATAATTTACTAAATGTGCTTCTAGCCTAAGAGTTTGCATGTTAAGTTTCAGTCAGGAATAATTTTTACAAGCAAATTGTGTACCCCACGGGGAGCTAATTTTATAAAAGAAACACTAATGTGACCAACCATTGAGATTGTACTATCACTATAACTGATCTAAGTTCTCTACAGTATTTTTCCCCCTGGAATTATTTTAGAAAGCCCTTATTAACTTCACATAATATACATAAAGATGCATATTAAATTCTGCCTATGCATAATATGATACCAAAGGTGCAAGTGTTTTTCTCTAGACAGTGTGCAAGTTCAGCTCTTAAACTTGTCTTCTTCCTATTAGAAAAACGTCCTTGCCTGTGATTGCACAATGGTTTTTAATTGAGCTTCTTTACTGAAGATAATTTCTATATATCCTCTACTGTTGTGCCTCATGTAAAAATGAGGTCAATTTATAAGGTTTTCAGGGACAGTTTTTCCAGAAAATCTACACTCCTGTGAATAAAATACTGTTTATATCATTGTCCAGATTTAAACCCCTCAGATATTTCTAAACTGTATATAGAATATGAATGTTCTACCTCTATACTTGCTTCCTTCAGTTGAACAAATAGGGACAGATCTGCAGTTTTTCATAAAGCAAGGACCTCATCCTGTTCCCATTAAAATTAGCTACAGACTTCCCAGACTGCAGTGTTACTGGATCCATTTTTAGGTAGGTAACAAGAGAAAGGCAAGTAGCCAACCTCTCATGAAAAGTGCCATATTGGGTCACTGTATGGCAACATTGCTTTGGCACTGTGCCTTAGTACTTCCTTTTGGAAGCCATAGTGGCTCGCTGTACCGGAGGAGCATGCTGCTACAGTGACATAGCTGCCAATCACATGTACACCCGCGTGATCTCTATGTCACTGTAGCATGCTGTACAGCAACACAGCACAATGCTACATCACCATAGGGTGACGTGTAGAAGCACCCGTTGGGTCAGGCAAATAGTCCATCTGACCCAGAAGCCTGTTTCCAGAAGGAGGCAACTGTACAGGCACTGCTGGCCAACTGGTCTGGAATCACAAGCTCTGACATGCTGCTGGCTCCTGCTCCCCACCTGGGCACTGCCCTTCCCTCTGGAGGAAGGGGCTCCTACCACTCACCACTGCTGCCACAGCTACTTCCAGCCTGAGAGGATCTTGGCACCACCAGCAAGGCCCCTCCAGCTCCACTGCCAGCTGTTCTAACAGCACCTCTGTTTCCTTCCCTCCTGTGGTGAGTCCTGTGTTTTGCTCTTCCACTACCCGGGGACAGTGTTTGGACCAAGTAATCCAGCTGTGTTTTTCTCCCCTCCCTTCTGTGTATGTCCATGTCTTCTTTTGTTAAATGCACTTCAGAGGTGAGAGAGGTTGCAGCTATTTTCATGAGGTGTGCCCTGTCCCTCCGCTGAAGTCTTCTCTCACACACTGATCAGGAGCTGGAGAAGTGTTTCTCAAACTTTTGATAAGATGGGACACACTTTTTCTCTGGATTAAAATGAGCAGTACACTTAACTCTTATACTTGAAAAGCTATGTATATATACTTTACAGATATACACAGTAGTCCTCAATCCTTTGAGCCCATGGGCTGGATGAGCAGTACAAGGTTAGTCTGTGGACCACATCCAATTCATGGTCCCAATCCTGCATATGATCCTGACCCAGCCAGAGCCCAATTCAGTCACATAGGGCTGGCCCAGCTGGAGTCCAATACTACCACATGAGTACAGCATAGCTGGGGTCTGATCTGGCTGTGCAGCAGGCCTGTGCAAAGCAGCTAGTATTCGCTTCAGATTCAGATTCGACCGATTCAAGGGACAGTGATTTGATTCAGTGATTTGAATCATTGTCCCGAATCAATTCAGCTGAATTGTATTCAGAGATTTGGCTGCTGCTGAATGGGAGGCTAGGGTAGCCTCGGGGCAGGGGCTTGTGGCAGAGCCCCTCACACAGTGTGGGGCTGTGGGGGGCAGCGGGGATCACCCCCTCCAGACGGACAGCACCTGATGAGTTGAGGCTTTTTTTTAAACAACCAGGAGCTAAGGCAGGTGGAACAAACATGGGGAGGACTGGAGGAGCAGTCAGGGGTGGGTGGGCTCATGGCAGAGCCCCTCAATGCAGCGTGGGGCAGTGGGAGGCAGCAGGGATTGCCCCCCCTGCTGGGCAGCACCCGGTGAGTCGGGGCTTTTTTTTAAAGGGCTGGGAACTGGGGCAGGCAGGGCAGCC
>NW_017729032.1:227229278-227231846 GCF_001723915.1 Gavialis gangeticus
TTTTTTAAAGGGCTGGGAACTGGGGCAGGCAGGGCAGCCATAGAGGGGAGGGTCAGGGACTGCTGGGGGAGCAGGCAGGGGATGGAGCCTGGCAGGAGTCCCCACCATGGTCCCCTTGCCCCTCCTCCAGCCCCCTCTCCCCCGGGCCCTACTTACCAGCTATGAGTCCAGCTCCAGTTCCCTGCTGCAGCAACCAGGGACTACCCGAATCATCGAAGCTCTCCGAATCTTTTCTGAAGCAATTCAGAGAGCTTTGAATTGATTCAGAGTATGTCCAAAAGGATAAGGTACTTAATTGGGGGCAACTTTGGTCACTCTTCTCTGGATTTGACTTCCACATAAGTTAACATCCTGGGTCTAGACACAGGAAGGTGGACACCCTCTCCCAAAAGGCCAAGTATAATACAAACTTGTCACAAGAGCCATGGGTACCTATCTTAAAGCCTCATATGAGGAACAGAAAAGAGAATGGCAGAGAACCTGTCATAGTGAATTACTAAATATGTATTTTCTCCACCACTACATGCATGTACAAAGGAGAAAGAAACAGATATGATAGTTTGCATTCAACACAAAAACACTTTAATAGAATTCCTTCATTAACTTGGTTAACTACTGTTTTCACTAAATAATTAGTCTTTTAGGCCAGGGACTGTCTGCTAGTTGTGGAATACCACAGTACAATGAGGTCCTGACCTGGATGAAGCCTCTAGGCAATGCTGCTACACAAACATGAATAAATGAATGAAATAATTATAAAATAATACAATGCTGAACTACTACTACTACTAATACAACGCTAAACAGAATTTCTTGTCATTGATTGCCCCAGGAAAGTTCCACTCATCATTTAGGGTCAGTTTACCTGTATTATCTAATTGAATAACAATATATTTTTTATTTCAGCCATCATGTGCTGTGCATGTCTTTCCTTATTAAGTACAATGCATTTATTATAGGAAACTGTACTTATTTACTGGAAATGGCCAAATACCACTACACTTCTTGGCCAGCAATGAGAGCTAAATCACTTTGATATAAGGCAAGGTATTGCTTATGTGCTCAAGGTTTAATTAGATATTAAGACCTTGAATTATTAATATCATTCATTAACAACTTATTTTATAAATCCTCTGTACCCAAAGCACTGATAATAGCAAACCTTTTATCTCAGAAGTGCCTTGCCAATTAAGCTTCCAAAGTGCTAATCCATACCTAAATAAAGGAAAGAAAAATTCTGCTTTTACATATTTTTAGATCTAAGAGAACTGAGTTGCCTTCACCCTCTGTTATTTATTATAAACAAACCTATCATCTTTACTTATGATTCACTGACCTCTCATTTTCAATTTCAGTTCAAGGAAGTCTCTAATGGTGAGATTAGCTTTTAAAATAAAGGCAAATTTTCTGTCGAATTTTCTGGCAGTGAAACTGGCTGCACCATCCCTTTGGCTGCGTCTCTGGGGACAGAAATCACCTAAAGGGGTCAAGGAACAGCTGTGAATAGGCTGAATCATAGCTCTAATATTCAAGGGTCTGATCAGCTGCTCATTAATAATCAATAGGATGACCGGCAGTAAATACATCCCCACTACTGTGCCTCTGGCTGAGTCACCTGAGGCACTGTCCCTTGAAGTCTAAAATGATATGTTTATATGATAAATTTTCCATGCTTGGTAGCAACACTGTCACTGAACTATTGCAGGTAGACATTCTCCTGAAGCCATGTTGCCACTTCACACAGTGCTTGGGAGGGATTAATTAGCATGTGTAAATGATAGTGCCAATTAATCCATGCCTTGCCAAGTAACCCATTCAGACAGACTTGCTTCCAATTTCCAAAGCAGCCTCTCTTGAGCAGTAGAGCATACCTGAGGCCAGTGTCACCAGAGACAGGTAACCTAAAACAACTGTGGATGTGCAGACAACTCTTATGATAGTTAGGGGACTACCCAACTCAAGGTGGCAGCCAGCTAATTTTCTAGGCAGATTGCGGAGTTGTTGCCATTTTCACAGGCTTATTGTGGTGGGGGCCCCCATGCCTCTGATTTATTTTATTTCCTTCTTTTCCAGAGAACAGTGGAAGGATATTGTGCTATCCAAACATTTGTCTAAATATATCCCAACGTTGCAGTTGGTCAATAAAGTATATCACACACAAAAATCCTTGCCTCCCACATATTTCCTGGATCATAATGGCTACAACATCACTCTGATACTTTTAAAGCATAAAGATTGTGATTCTTCCTTGTGTTTATACACCAGTTAGACAGAAGGATTGCAAAAGAAATTGAATAAAAGATTTCTTTTTTATTTCCCAATCCCTGGACACCTTTGCTAGAACCAGGCACAATCTAGACTTTCTCTTAGAGCTGCCTGCCAAATGGAATATGCCAAAGGCCCTCCTCTCCTTATTTCCTTTGAATCCCATCTGTTACATGAAGCAATGTAATTGCTATGATAGCCACTCTGCATCTGTTCTGTACTGAACCTGCTCACACCTTTGTGAGCTTTAGGGTTTACCTATAATCTCTCTCAGGCACAAATTCTTTTTTTTTTTTTTTTTTT
>NW_017729032.1:227231856-227242986 GCF_001723915.1 Gavialis gangeticus
CCCAAATTTTTTTTTTTTTTTTTTTTTTTTGCCTCCCACATTCTAATTACTTGAAAGAGCTAGGGCTATTTAGGATGCTATGTAAATAATGAGGATCATAAAAGTCCCAGAAAATATATTCTGATGAGAAACAGGGTACTTAAAATCTTTAATGAATGCATCCATATGCAGAAAGAATGAGAAAGAAGAGAATACAGAACATGAGGGGGGTATGTTAGACCTGCTGTTCTTTGTTACGCAGAAAAGCCAACTTTTTCAAACTTTGATGTCCAATTCTAAATTTCTCTTTAAAGATCTAACAAACTGATGTGAAGCCCTGAAAGTCTCACTGAGGTCAGTGGATCAGGGTTTGTGAATTAGTGAAAGTCAAATTAGTTCTGTTTAGGCATCTAATTACGTATCTAAGAAACTAAATTTGGGCGCACATTAGAAAGCATTGACCTATTATCTTTCTGGCCCTGTCTGCATTTTCAGTCAGTATACTCAGAAACATTCTAATTACCAATTGATTAAAGATTATAATTATTTATTTGATGTTGAACCCCAAATGCCCTAGGCTTTGAGCTGATAAACAACTCACAATTTGATTCTGTGCTATATAGGATCAGATGAGATGCTCAAGCATCTCCTTTTTAACTAAAATGAAAGAGAATTAACAGCAGGTTAATCACTAGGGGTTTGATTTCATTGCGTCAGACCAGTGCCTTGAACCTGGGCATCTTGCCCTGACCAACATAGCCACTGATCCCAGCTTGACACCCTACAAATGGTTACCCAGGATGGGCAAGAAGGTTGTGAAGCTTCAAGCGGGGCCCAGTCCTCCACCTACTCACTGAACCCAGAGTGGACATCTGGGATCAGCTGATCCTCTACTCCCCCCATATAAACCCCTGGCCTGAAACCAGCCTATTTTGTTATGTAATGGGTGTCACAGCCCCGCAGCTGGCGAACCAAGCTCACGGTCGTGGTCGTGGTCATGGTGGGGCGGCCAGGTGGTGGCAATTGGAGTGGACAGGCGGGAGTTTTTGGCAATGAAGTACTGAGTGGCACAGAAGTGTGTGGTTTCTTAAACAAGTGGGATTTATACGACTTATGCTTTTGAGGCATAGGCAACGATCTTCAGTTACAGTGGATGGTAACAATAAACAAACAGAGGGGTCTGTCGGCTCACGGGGTTCACCAGCGAGCCCTTGCTATCTAGCCGGAGCTAGGGGCGGCTGCCTGCTGGCTAGTCCCAGAGCTGGTCGACAGCTTATGAAAGGATAAACAAACAATAGGACGAACTGTAACTCGATGAACTGATTAGAGTTGTGACGCCAGTCCTGAAGGAAGATTGGATGGTCGAGATGATAGCCGAGGTCGAAAGCCAGGTAAGTTGAAGTGAAGTATCGAGGGTGATCCGAGACCGAGGTCAAAATCAGAGCCTAAAACAGTCCAGTAACCGGAGAATCAATACAGTGCAAACGAGGTACGAAACACAGCGAGAGCCCATGCTGGAGGAGACCTAACTGAGGGACAGTCCCTAAGAACTAGCCTCTGTCCTCAGTTGAACGGATCTCCCCGCGAGGGAGGGGCTTCTTAACCTTTTATACGAATTTGGTGGCCAATTATAATGCGTCCCTCAAAGAACTTTCTAGCCGAATGACATCATGCTCTTAGCTGGCTGAGCATGCGTGAGTCTGAGCTCTCCACTGTTACCAAGCATGCGCAGGGCTGAAAAGTAGGTCAGCCTGACTGACAGCTCTTGGGGTTGCCCAGGGGACACATGCTGGGTGAGCCCAATGGAAATTTCCATTCAGGAGCTCTCCTACGCATATCAGCTTTAATTCTCTCTGCATTGGCAGCACTCAATCAAAATTTTCCTTGACAATGGGGAGGAGTGGGTTTATAGTTGTCTTAGTGCAGGGGGGAGGCAAAGTCTGGCCCATGGGCTGGATCCAGCTGGCAGTGGACTCATTTCCCAGCAGCCCCTGCCCACATGGCTGGAGCCATTCTCCATGGAGACCCCAGCCACAGCTGTGCTGTGGTAGTGCAAGGTTGGGGGTTGCCATGGAGACCAGTCCCAGCCCCACTGGCAGGGTGTGTGGCAGGGCAGGGGGTCGCTCCAGAGCCACTGGGATCTTGAGGCAGGGGAAGCTTGATTGGGGCCAGGGCGAGCTGTGATCTGCAGCCTGCACACTCTAGGCAGGGGTGCACAGGTAGTGGATCGTGCCTTTTCCCTGACTCCCTGCAGTGGTCCAGAGCAGCAGCAGAGCCACAAAACACTGCCTGTGCATCCCTATCCAGAGCATGCAGGCTGTAGATTGCAGCTCTGCCCTGGCCTTGACCATGCTGCCCCCACTGCAAGATCCCAGCAGCTCCAGAGCAGCCTCCACTCTCTCTGTTCCGTGCCCTGCCAGCATGGCTGAGGCTAGTCTCCATGGCAATCCCAGCCTTGCTATCACCACACAGTTGTGGCTGGGGTCTGCAGCCATGTGGGCGAGGTCTTCTGGGAATTGGAGTTCGGCTGCCAGCTGGATCTGCTATTTTGCCCACCCCTGTCTCAGTGGATCTAAACCTCCCTTAATCAGGAAGGCCACTAGATACATAACAACTGGTTACAGGGGACAACAAAAGAGAAAATGGAGATGGGAGTAAGGGTCATAAGTTAATAACATGAGACCTAAATAGAGACCCCAATCAGAACACACTGTCAAAGGAGCCTGTGGACAGTGACCAATGAAACCCTTCCCAGAGACATGAGTGCAAAAGTGATTGAAAAATGGCCCCCACAGTCCCCCAGTCTCATTCCCAGCCAGAGCCTCATTCCTGGCCTGACAGATGGTGAGGTTGGCCTGAGTGAGAAGGAGGTTGCCCAGGATGTCCCTGGATTTAGTGTGGCCATGGATAAGGAATTTGTAAAAGAAATTCAGGGAGACCTTCAGCCAGAACTTCAGGAGGAGGTTCTTGAGAAGACAATGAAGGGGCTACCAGCTAGTGCATACAAGGTAGGAGTGTGCCGGGATTTTCCTCTGTTTACAGAAAAGGTGGACAGGCCAATTTGTTGTGTTGAGTGACAGTGGGCCTAGGCTCACCAAGAAAACTGTAAATCTTCCTCAGTCAGGGAAGCTACTGGAAACACAAGTCATTCCAGAGGACTACAAAAGCAGAAACAGAAATGGGAGTCTGGGTCAAAGGTTAGTAACCATTGCTGCAAGGGGAGGACACCCAGCAGAATACACCAGCCAGAACCCACTGGCCTTCGAATGAGCCCAAGGAGCTAGTGGACACCACCCAGTGAAACTCTGCCTAAAGACATGAGTAGATGAGATGAGTGCCTGCAAAACAGCCCCACGGTCACTGGGGGTCGGTCCCCTTCCTGATCAGATAGATAATGAGCCTAGCTAGAACCAAGAGAAACTAACCAGTTCCTGGGACATTGCAGGGCCACAGAGAAAGAATATATAAATGAAAGGTGCGTGGAGTAATGCAGCCAGAACCTCAGTTTCTGAGGAGCTGGTGAAGGGGCTTCAGTCTGGAACATCAAGGCAGTCATGGCCAAGTGTATCCCTCTGTTTGCAGAAAGGAGATCCAGTACAGAAAGTGTCTGAGGAACAGAGCTCAATCGGATCCCAAGCTGCTTTGCTATTCAACGACTTTGCTCTCTGCTTGATCTCCTGACTTTTCTACTCAGCTAACTCCCTGGCTCCACTCTCTGCCTGATCATCCAGCTGCTTGACTTGGCTTGCACCTCAACCCTTTTCTCAGACTCACCTCCTGGTTTCCTGACCTAGCTTGTCCCTGAAGTTGTCTCACTACCACTGCACTGGTTGACACTTTGATCCCCAAGTGGCCCCAGACCTAGCTGATATATGGCTAAAAAAGCCATTGTTTTTACCATAGAGAAACTAACTCGCATTCAGTTTTTCCAAGGCAAAGCCACAGTACAGAGGGCAAGCTAGTTTTACTGCAGGATAAACCTCCTAAGGTCACAAGGGGTGTTAATAGGCTGAACCTGGAAAAATTATCTCACGGCAAAATCCAACTACCTGGTCTTCTTTATGTTTTTTTTAACCTTGATTATCCTGAGATAAAACACATGACTTCTTTAGCACTCAAGATAAGGCCAGCGTGAGAGTCCTAACTTTGAAATTCCCTGCTAGAATCCAGGTGTGATTTTCTCAAGGAATGGAACAAGGCATGTTTCCCTGGGCTTTTTAAACACTGGATGCCAGAGAAATTTCCGTAGTACATGACTGAAGAGAGAATTATCAGGTTAATATGCAATGCTGAGTACATGCTATTGCTCTGTCTTGTTTTATGCTCCTCTTCATTTTATACTCTTAAAGTTCTGGCATAAGCCAGTGTAATAAAAACCCAGAGTTTATTCATAAATTACAGTTCATTCTGCTTTTGTACACAGCATCCTGATCAAAGGCTTTATTTATTATTATCGATTCTAAAATGAAGTGGCTTCACTATTCTGCCCTAAGAAGGTAAACATTTGCTCCTGTTTCAAACCATATTCATAAAGTACCCTCCAGCAACGTTAGACTTCTCAAAAATTTCATTTTCAGTAGCAGTGAACTTATTGATTGTAGCAGGAATGAAGTAAGCAAATATGGTACAGTAAATCAAAAAGAATGAAGAGAATATAATTTATGTTTCTTCTATAGTAGTTTGTGTCCTTTTTATGCATTCACAATATCTATGATAGTATATTTCCTTGCATGGCTATTAAGCATTTTCAAACACAATCAATAAATTAGTGAAATTAGTAACTTATAATACATGTATTGAGTATTTTATACAAGTAATTTAAAATGTAATTTCAAGTTGCTTGAATAGATTTGTGTCAAACAGTGGCAGCAACCATAAAATTGAAACAGTTTGTCATTTTTTTATTAACTCAATCTGATATAATAGAAATCGATCTTTGAGTCCATGCAAAAAAAAATTCTTTCTTAAATGTTAAAGTCCCACATTATTACTTGTCCCTGGAAAACTGCCAATTTCTTCTGACTAAGGACCTCACTATGATTTTCAAGAAAGGAGTATCATACAATATTCTATTCAATTTTTAAGCAGCTACAAAATCATATGCAGAGGATGTCTTGGTGAGGATATTTGCCTGATCAAAAACTCAGAGAGAGACTAAATGAGAGAGAGAGCTTAAATACCTCTAATTCTCTTGGCTTAAATGAAATATGTAAACTAAATCAATCATTTAATTTATAACAAATTGTCATTTTAGAAGCTTGCAATTATTTTCCAAGACAAGAGGCAATTTCTGGTCAATGTTCAGATGTTTTGTAGTTTCCTTCCTGAACAACTGCAACCATCCACAACACCTGAAGATGCAGGGAATTCTGGGTTTCAGTGAAGTTGGTTCATTTAACAATCATATAAGTAAAACGATATATGAAATGAAACCAGATTTATTGCCTCAGTGAATCTCAAACCTCTAACAGTCTCCATGTTCTTTTAGCCTCTGTCCTGGTAGAAACCCTGCATAACTCATAAAATGGTTCAGGGAACCTAGCCTTTCAAACAGAAAATGATCTCAGGAAAGACTTTCTATACTTGCACTTCAAAACAGTGAGTTGTGGGGGTGAGGAAAGGAGAAAGAGTGGTGAGAGGCATACACTGAATTCTACAGATGTATTAGCTTGCTAGTCAATAAATGTTCTTGTTTTAATTGGCTTGTGTTAACTGGCTGTAGTTAACAATATTAATTAAAATTGTCAAAAAATAATATATTCCAATACCATGTGTTTCAACGCTGCTTAGTTACAGAATTTCTATTGCTATTTTATTATTTTAATTATATTTTATTCTATACAACACATTTTTTTAAAGTATTAAATGTCAAATCGTAAAGATGCTTAAGTGGCTGAAGTATGTAACAAATACTACTAATTTCAAGAAGATTATTTTTATATTTAAAATTAGTTAAGTGCCAAAGTAAGTTGCTGAATCAGGGCCATAGTATATAGAAATAAAAGTAATTATCTCATAAGCATTGACAGAAATCTTATTGATAAACTCTTTATCCTCTTTGGAAGCCAATTATGAAGCTTCTTCAAATACCTGTCACAAGGCTTCCACTGATTTTATTAGTCATTGGGAGAGACATTAGGTTATGTGCCTCCTACTTGAATGTAAGTCTTATATTGCAGTGCCTGAACATCTTTCTGAGTGTAGTCGATCTTAAACAATATTTATAGGCTATTACTTTTTCTTTCCCTCTTTCAATTTGAATTTAGGCGATGCTGTAAAAGGCCACATCTACACTATCAAAAGACTATGCACCATGCCAGAGAACAGATTAAATGTAGTCAGTAAGCCTAGCTAAGACTAAATGTATTGGCATCTGATCGCAGCACCATTCTAAGGAAACTACATTACATTCAGCCCATGATGTTGTCCACAGAGCAGGCATGCCATATTTCAAAGTAGTGCCCCCTAGTGCATTCCAGAAATGCTCATGCTTATCAGTTCACCTGTGAAACCCATAAGAGTGCCTGACCAGTCACAGAAAGTAGGTCAAGATGACGAAGAAAATTCTTCTGTAACAGGACTGATACCTACAGTTTCCAGAGGCAACTGTTCTATATAGTACAGCATAATCAATTAGGAAAGGATGGAACCAGATATAATCACAATTTTTGTGTTTCAGTGTCTGATTGACACAGAACAGAAGCATGAGGTTTAAACTTAGAACTCATAAAAGATCTTCCTAAACATTAAGATGTCAGCACTTCTAGAAAAGGATCTCTATATATAGCTTCATTAAGTAGCATTCTATCAAAGAGAAAATATCTATAACATTATAGGACACATGATCCCTAGAAAGCTGTGACCCGTGGCTGTGCAGTAATATTCCTTGTGGTAATATTCTTATGCTTCAGTAAAGTTTACTGGACTAGTCCCAATCTTGCTACCTCTCAATGATGATTTCACCAAAAGCTAGCTTACTATCAGCTATAGCTGGTTGAGTGAGAAAAAAAAAGAATAGAAAAGAAAATCAACCTCTCCCCCACTACTATTTTCAAATTTCAATACCTCCCTAAGACAGGGAAAGGAAGAAGTAATTTACAACAGAACTCCCAGAGAGGTCAGTGGGAGGTTGCTCTCTCTTTCTCTCTCAAGAACAAGAGTACAATACACCTTTTATACAGCTAATATAATTTTAGCTTTTATTTCAACAATCCTATTAAAGCGTTCAGTATTGGTCAGCTAATATATATTTTCCTTGTGTAAGTTCCAAGCAAAACCAAGAGATAAGTGAATGCTAACAGTTTTCTGCAACACTGATCTTAATGGACACAGAAATGCTTTCCTCAAATACGTTTTGGTAACTAAATCTTTGTTGTAAGCTGTATATATATCTGTGATTCATTTGCTTATTTTTGTTTTGTTTTTAAATCAGACAGCTCTTGTGTCATTCAGACACTTTTATATTCATTTAAAATACTCCAATTTCTTGACGGGATATGAACCGTGGACAAGTGACATTGGTCTTGGTCTGTAGACAATGAAGGACAATGAAGATCAGGGAAGATCACAAAAAGTGTGGGTCCTTTATTGAATGGGAGGCAACCTAGCGACAGATGATGTGGAAAAGGCTGAAGTACTCAATGCCTTTTTCACCTCAATGTTCGCAGGCAAGGTCAGCTCCCAGACTACTGCACCTGGAAGCACAATTTGGGGAGAAGGTGAGCAGCTTACAGTGGTGAAAGAACAGGTTAGGGACTATTTAGAAAACCTGAACATGTACAAGCCCATAGGGCTAGATGCAATGCATCCAAGGGTGCTGAGTGAGTTAGCTGATGTAATTGCAAGCTCATGGTGATCAGGTGAGGTCCCAGATGACTGGAAAAGGGAAAATATGGTGCCCATCTATAAGACAGAATAAAAAGGATCCAGGGAACTATAGACCAGTCAGCCTCACCTCAGTCTCTGGAAAGATCATGGAGCTGGTCATCAAGGAAACCATACCTAAGCACGTGGATGAGAAGAATATGATTAGGAACAGTCATCCTGGATTCACCAAGTCATGCCTGATCAACCTAACTGCTTTCTATAATGAGATGACTGGTTCTATGGATTCTGGGAGAGCAGTGGATGTGATGTATTTTAGCAAGGTAGGCAGACAAGGTTCTTTCAGTAAATCTGATATCTTTTATTAGACAAACTAAAATAGTTGAAAAATTTCTTCTTTGCAAGCTCTCAGGTAGAAACACCCTTCTTCAGCCTTTAGCAAGGCTTTTGATACAGTTTCCCACAACATTCTTGAAAGCAAGCTAAGGATGTATGGATTTGATTAATAGACTGTAAGGTAGACATAAAACTGGCTGGATTGTTGGGCTCAGAGAGTAGTAATCAATGGCTCAATGTCTAGTTGGCAGCTGGTATCAAGTGGAGTGCTCCAGAAGTTGGTCATGGGGCCAGTTTTGCTCAACAATCTGTAAGATGGGATTGAATGCATCATTATCAAGTTTGCATGTGACACCAAGCTGAAGTGGATATTAGTAGATATGCTGGAGAATAGAGCTAAGATTCAGAGACCCTGAGAAATGGGAAGATTGGACCAAAAGAAATTTCATGAGGTTCAATAAGGATGAGTGCAAAATCACACACTTAGGACCTATGGGAACTCACTGCCTGGGTAGCAGCTCTGCAGATAAGGACTTGGGGGTTACAGTGGATAATAAGCTGAATATGAGTCAATAGTGTGCCTTTGTTGCAAAGAAGACTAGCAGCTTACTGGGCTGCATTAATAGGAGCATTGCCAGCAGATCAAGGGAAATGATTGGTTCCCAATATTTGGCACTGGTAAGGCCAGATCTGGAGTACTGTATCTAGTTTTGGGCCCCCCACTACAGAAAGGATGTTGACAAATTGGAAAGAGTCTAGTGGAAGACAACGAAAATGCTTAGGTGGCTGGAGTACATGACTTCTGAGAAAAGGCTGAGGTAACTGGACTTATTTAGTCTGGAGAGGAGAAGACTGAGGCTCCCCAGTCTTTAATAGCAGCCTTCAACTTCCTGAAGGGTGGCTCCAAAGAAGATGGAGCTGGACTGTTCTCAGTGGTGGCAGATGACAGAGCAAGGAGCAACGGTTTCAAGTTGCAGCAAGGACAGTTTAGGTTAGATATTAGGGAAAACTCTCTCATCAGGAGGGTAATAAAACGCTGGAACAGGTTATCCAGAAGGATTGTGGACTCTTGATCCTTGGAGGGTTTTAAAACCCAGCTCAACAAAGCTCTGTTCAGAATGATCTAGTTGGCAATTAATATATTTTGCATTTTATTCACTCTTCCTTAAAGTAAAATCTTGTTTGACCTATACTGTTTTTTCAGGCCTTTCTACTTTTTCAAAATTGGCCCAGCTTTGGTCATAGTGCCCTTTTGTACACTGTTGTATTTTTAATTTTTGAACACACTGCAGAATATTGCAGTCCAAAGTGTTTTGGAATATGACCTTCTCTATAAAACTGTTACAAAGTTTTATTTTTCTCATTAAATAAGACAATACTGATTTATTTTTAGATCACCTCATATCTAAATATGCACGGGTATATGTGTATGAATGTTTTACCCCTGCAGTAATGCCTATCTTCCAACCCCAAATTTTATAGACAGCAATATAATTTGTAAGTCTGTCAAAGTAGAACAAAGCAAGCTGCCAGATAAAATTTTCAAAAGTACCTAAGACACAAATCCTCTGAGTTATTTCAGCATCTAATTCACCTAATACATTTGAAGTTTGGGCCAAAGTAGACTTTTCAAATATAATTTAGGTTCTCAGGAGCTAATTCCACTGACTTTAATAGAACTTAGGTTTCTCATGGCAGTTTTTGTGGAAAGTTGTGCCTAATATGTGCCCAATTCAAAGCTAGCTTCCTATTTAATATGCAGCAGAAAAACAGAGATGTAGCTCAAGATGAGTTTACAGTTGCTTCCAAAATGTGAGTGGCAAAATACTAAAATATAACATATTCCTTGTTATGGGGAAATTTAATGCAAAAACAGGAAAAGAGAGAGGTAGTTAGTTGTCTTAGTCTGAAGACAGGCAAAAGGCAGATAGAAATGCATCTTATGCAATAACTGAATCAGAGATGCATAAGCTATCTTGAGCCCAAGCTCACTTCATCAGATGCCGTGAAAGGACATGCACTGAGCAGTATACCAAATAGAGTAATCTAAATATAAAAGTGAGGGGAGGGAGAGAGCAGGGAGAGGAGCAGTGCTGGGGAAGGCAAACAGTAATAAAGGAATCACTAAAACTAATCCAAGTAATGTAATAAGAATCTGTCATCCCTGTTTAAGCCATAGTTATCTGTACAGACTACAGTCTGTAGATGATTTCTTGTTCTGCAATTTCTCGTTAAAGTTTGTCTATAAAATTGTGTTGTCTAAGAATAGATATTCTGAAATCAGTGATGAGATGGCCAAAGAGGTTAATGGGTTCTACTACAGGCTTGTATGCCTTTCTAAAAATGATGTCAGATAGGTGTACCATCATTCCTTCACATTGGGATTGTCCTACTGTCAAATGCAGACAGGAAAGGGGCACTGTAAGCTGGTCATGACATATAGGAAAAGACATCCAAGGAATGGAAAGCATAATAGGAAAGCATGGCGAGTCATCAACCAAAATGGCAAGAGACTCACTGAATTTTTTTGGTATCTAAAATAGTTCTTATAAATACCAAAGTTTTATCAACCTTGAAATAGAGCTTAAACTTCCAAGTCACTTATTACTTTAAAAAATTTCACCTAGTATCATATCTTAACATAGCAAAAGCATGTTTGAAAAAAATCAATCAGATTCCTAACCTGATAATATAGATCGGTAAAATTATGAATTTATGTCAGCTATCAACATGACTCAATCAGAATCAAAAGGAAGTACTGGACATATTTAGGGAAACCACTTGTATGCCCAAATGCAGACAGCCATATGAAATTATCAAGTGAAAACAAAATGGGGAATAAACAGGAGGAACTCGCCCTCAGAATAGCTAGTTCAAACCCAGACATCATAGGGCTAACAGAAACATGATGGGATTTGTCCCACGACTGGGCAGTTAGCATTAGGGGCTATAGGCTTTACAGGCAGGATAGAGAAGGAAGGAAAGGTGGGG
>NW_017729032.1:227243934-227244224 GCF_001723915.1 Gavialis gangeticus
ACTAGCGTCCAAGATCAAGGATAATAAAAAGTCCTTTTTCAAATATATAGGGAGGATGAAGAAGGCACCGGGTAATGTGGGGCCCCTGCAAAATATGCTGGGCAATCTGGTGGTTGCGCCAGAGGAGAAAGCAGACCTCTTTAACAAATTCTTTACCTCCGTTTTCTTGTGCAGGGACTGGGAATTCCGCACCATGATGTAAGACGGACTTGAGAGGAACGCCTCCAGACCTCAGGTTGAGGAGGACCTGGTTGGAGAGCTTCTGGAGGGGCTGGACGTGTTCAAGTCAG
>NW_017729032.1:227244770-227246958 GCF_001723915.1 Gavialis gangeticus
ACACTGTTTCCCCTAGCGCCCCCTGGCATAACAAGGAATAATGGACACAAGTTACTGGAGAGTAGGTTTAGATTAGACATCCACAAGAACTACTTCACAGTTAGGGCGGCTAGGATCTGGAACCAACTTCCAAGAGAAGTGGTGCTGGCTCCTACCCTGGGGGTCTTTAAGAAGAGGCTTGATGCCTACCTGGCTGGACTCATTTGAGTCCAGTTTTTCTCCTGCCCAGGCGGGGGGGCGGACTTGAAGATCTACAAGGTCCCTTCCGACCCTGATTCTATGATTCCAGGAAAATGAAATGGGGAAATGAAAGCAGCCACAATAAAACTCATGAAGAACGCTTAACAGGAATGGTAGAGCAGTCATTCAACATTAGAGAGAGACTAAAAGAAGTAAATATTCACAGACTAGTTTTAACTTCTTGTATCAGCACTGACATTAGAAGGATGAAAGAATGGATATTTAAAAAGAAGGAGGGAAAGGGAAAACAGATTTATTTTCATTATTCTATTCAGTTCTGAGATGCCTCCTACATTCAGTATAGATGGCTAAACAAATCTGTATATCCTTAGAAATATGAATGTGGAACACAAATTGAATTGCTTAAAAGTGTAGTAGCACAGAATCAAATATTGATTATATAAGGGTTTAAATTCATTTTAGGATTTTAAAAAATTATTTTCTGCTCTTTAATTGGTAACGCTCGAGGAGCTTAAACTGAGAGACTGACAAAGTTTTCCCTCTTCAGATTGTGCTATAAAGTCTGATAACAATTATATTATCAACTTTAATGTTCAATTCCATAAACATCATCTTACCCAGTACTACTTGCAACTTGTAGGTCTGCCACCATTGTGAAAGACATTAACACAGAAAGGTAAAAGACAGCCAGTAATACATGGGAAGACAGACTATCCCATCTCTAATTAAGGGGTATTGCTAAATGAGGTAATTAAGGCAAAACAGCTTTTACAGGAGAGATTATCTTGTTTGCAACCCAGTCCTCCTTCATGCAGGTGTTTCATCATCCTAATACAACAAATCCCTCTCCTTTTTTTAAGGTGATTGTTTTATATCATGAATTATTTTTTGCCACAAATTATTTTATGCAATGTACATGATTCTGAAATTAAAATTATCATCAGCCAATTTAGGTCATAGTTTCTGAAATTATATTGGATGAATTTACCCCATATGATGGTTTCAAGTGTTCTCCTTTCAGTGCTCTAAGATACACAAGCAGTTGCCAAAATTGTCTGCCTTTTTGTGGGGGAGGGCAGGGGGTTGTCTTCCAGGGACAATAAATTATCCATCTGTAAGCAGGGCTTCATCTCACCTGCATGCTGTTTTTATTGCCTTGCTGAAGCCTTCCCAACCCTATATCAGTTGCTGAAATCCCACCCACTGACTATGTGGGTTGTTGTCATGAGATTTAGTAAGCAGTGGAACCTCCATGAAAGACCACCATAAAGCATCATCTGTACACATGGATCATGTTGAATGAAATTCTTAAATGAGAAAGTCCATGGTCACAAGTTATTTTTATTTTGTTTTTAGAGACTTGTATTGTAAGAATCATCAAAAATATTGTTGACACTGATTTTTCAATTACAGTTTTTATTTCATTTTGTTTTTTGCAAGTGTGTAAACTTTCCATATAAAATGTAATTTGTTTCATTGATAATCAAAATATGTAAGGATTTAAATCATCATCTGAAAATGCTTTTGTTTTGCTTGGTTTTTATTTTTTGCCAAAAAAACTAAGTGTTCCACAAAATGAGACAGGATTACATTTTTGAACTAAAAATCTAATATAGTTATCGGTATCAATACATGTCTACATTGCTCAGTAAATTGTGATATTTTCTTGATTTTCAGACTACTTTATTTGTATAATTTAATTACATGCTTTGCACAAAAAATGGATAATTTTGTTCTCTTTGGAAATTTGATGGCCTGACTTTGAGAAATGGTGAGTAACTACAGCTAACAGCAGTCAATTAATGACTCCTTATGTCTCCATGGATCTAATCATAGAAAACCTGATGAGAAAACAAAGTTAGTGGAGATATTGTCCACCAAGCATGGTGCTTGGTGTGGGAGAGAAAGTCAAACCAGAGAACACGGCGCTTTCTCTCGGCGTTGTTAAGGAAGGGTTTTTTCCCCCACAACTAGAGATTTTCACAGT